>NC_071390.1:13631557-13940443 GCF_022682495.2 Desmodus rotundus
ATTCTCACTGTATCCCCAGGCCAGGCACTGTTGCTAAATGAATGGATGAGTGAGAAAATGAATGAATGAATGAATGAATGCCTAATAACCGGGCAGTCTCTCTTGGAGATTTATCTAGCAGAACCCCTTCACAGGATTGTTCATTTCCCAGGCTTTTGGGATTCTAGCCTCTGGTTCTGCAAGTTCAGGAATATTATACAAGGCCTCTTGCTTTCTGGGAGAAAGCAAAGTACTCACTAGAAATAAATAGAACAAACAAACAAACCAAAAAGAGAGAGAAAGTGGCTGCTGGACTGTAAGGAGAACAGGCACCTGAAAGGCCAAGGAACCACCGAGCCATCTTTTGCTGCTGAGTGTTTCCTGGAAGGAAGGGAGGCGATGAAAGGCTGTTCAGGGGCCATAACTGCCAGGAAAACAATGAGCCATGTTTTGCAGCTGACTCACCAGAAAGGAACAAAAACCCCTCTATGGGGCCTTGAGCCTCAGGCTGGAGAATCCCCTGAAGAATGTTAAGGGGGTTTAACGTTTCTTAGCTTTTAGGGAAAGGAAATAGGGAGTGTGGGGAGTATTTTCCTTTATCTTTTTTGGCCTAACAAACAAGGCCTGTTCCTCAGTAGAATGGCCCCCCTTTTCTTTCTCTGCAATTTTTATTCTCAAAGCCTGTTGTTCAGTTTATGCTCAAAAGCTGCCTTTCCTTCAAGTCCAGGCAGAAAACTGCTTAACCTGTGATTGCGGTTTATTTCTAATTTTCCTCCCCCTGTGATCAGTTCAGAAAATACAAAGTAGTAGAAGGAAGAAAAGTAAAACAACTTATATTCTGAACACTCAGAGGCAACTCTTCTAGCCTTTATTTCTCTCATACATGTATTATTTGCTTTTCTTATATATATTTATGAAAATTGGGACCATGACATATATACTGCTTTTTCATTTGACAATATGTCATAAATAATCATGAACATTCTTATTTAAGAATAATTTTTTATTTTCTTATTACAAAATAATATATTTTTGGTATTGAAAACTAGAAAACAAAATGAAATAGACAAAAAATAGCACAAAGAAATAAAAATATCTATAATTTCATCAGAGATAATAGCTGTAAATTTTTATCGAATTATTCTTTTAAAACATATTCTTAAAATATAATTATATTTAAAATCATTTTTTATTAAAAAGTAAAAATACATTCACATTGTACATTTAGTGAGGACAGGGAAATAGTATGTTACAATATGACCATTTAAAACCATGCATATTTTATATATTACTATGTGATAAGTATATGGCAGATGCTATTGGTCCAGTGAAATTTACTAAGTCACCTTTCCCTTTCATTTCTCTACTATGAAGCCTATAAAGTAAAAGATATCCAGCTTCCCTTGCAGCTCAGGCATGGTCATGTGATTTGTTCTGGCCAATGAAATGAAGGCAGGTACCTGACAAAAGCTTCTCTTCCCAAATAAAAATACAACAACTAAAAAAGAGACTTTTGCTGTTCACACTTCCCTCTTTTTTCATTTTTGGATGTGAACATGATGCCTGGAGTACAGCAGCCCTTTTGAAAACATGAGGACCATATCCATAAGCAGAGGATGGTATAGCAGAAAAATAGTAGCAACTGTTGATGGTTTTCATGATAATCTCTTCAGCTCTGAGCTGTCTACCTTTGGAATTCATACTAAGTGAGAAAAATATGCCTCATACTTGTTTAAATCACTATTTGTGAGTTTTCTCTCACTTGCAGCTGAATGCTCTCCTCACTGACTCAAGGTACATGATGTTTTATAACATCCAGATTCATCCATGTCTGTTCTTTACCTCTTCATGCTCCATGTAAAATTACTAACCCATATCGGGCCTTGATGGGGCTGTGTGCACAGTAATATGCCTAATCCAGCTTTATGCCTTTGTGTCTCAACCCATAGCACAGTGCTTTGTGAATGGTAAGCAATAAACATTAGTGCTTTTAACTCTCTGAGTTTCTGGTTACAGAATGTGTAAAAATTTCTGAAACTGTTGATTCAGACATCTTTATAGAAACCACAAACACAAAATGTTTGTTTCTTAAACTGCTAAGTAGAGCAGTCAAAATGACATGCTCGTACTCTTTGGTTTAAGGGATATTTCCAGCTGCCCAGCACCCATCACTTAACTATTGTTACTAGAAACATATCTCAGTCCATGGGTAAAATAACACTCTTGAAAGAGAGGTTGTTTAGAAAGGTCTGGAAATGATGAGTGAGTAGGCTATGATTCTGCTCATGTCATCTCACTGTGGTCAATGAATTGAAATATTCTGTGTGCCCCAGACCTTTGTAACTAAGGGGCTGGTGTTCTTGCCTGTCTGTGCAGGTGGTGGTCAGCAGGCAGCCTCATGGCCAGGCAGACGAAGAGGAAAGAGGGCAGTGTGGTTGCCCAATGAGCCTTTGGAACAAACTGATCCAGGCTGTTCATACCCCCAAAGCCACTATTTGCCAGGCAGTTCTCCTTGTTGTACAATTGGGTAATGGTTAGGGGTGGTGGCAGAAACCTTGACCTCTGCCTGTCCACTTGCACCCGTAGAATGAGAGGCAATTGCTCAATAAATGTCTTCAGCTCATGTATTCATTGGTTGGTTCAATCCATCTTCTTCAGTCAAGGAGACCAGTGTAATGGGGAAAAAGTCACTTGAGAAGATAGTCTTGCTGGCTCCTGCCTTGTGGGAGGCCAGATGACCAGAAGCCAAAGCCTTTGGGGATTGTAGGAGACATTTGGGTTTTGGCCTCACAGCCAATCGGGTGAGTCACTTGAGCAAGAGAAGAACCAGGACAGCCAATGGTAGGGCTCTAAGATGGAGAGGTGCCAGAGGGGAGGGTGCAGCTGGAGAGAGGGCTCTAAGGGTAGTTGAAAAGACTAGAATAGAGAAAGTACTGAGCTCTGTTATGTCCCTTCATTCTTCAAACTAATTCTCTTTTAGAGGTTCAGGTTAAATGGGTCATTCTCTATCTAAAGACTACATTTATGGAAACACTGTAGTCATTTTCTATACTGTTGGGGTCTACAGAAGTAAAGGAGGAAGATGCTGAGTGAATTAGAAAGGATCACAGATGTTTGCACATAAGAGATTTGGAGGTCGTTTAGGTCATCAACTACCTTTTCTGATAAGGAGACTTTCAAAAGAAAGAAAGTGCTATTCCTAAGATCACAAACGTTCAGAAAAATAACCTGGCTTCTTTACTCCAGGCCTGGTGCTCCTTCCTTCATCTTTTCTGGGCCTCCTTTTATATTTCCAATGGGAAATGGCTCCCCACTCCCCTACAACTTCTGAGTTTGGACTCCCACGCTCTGGAAGACCCTTCTTGATCCCCTCCCATCCTCTTTTCATTGATGACTTTCTGTAACTCACTTGGTTACAGAAGAGCACATATCACATGGCTGGGCAAGGTCATAAGATATGACAATGTCAAAGTGATATGAGCACATATCACTAGGTGTTCAGGCAATGTTAGCCTGTCCCCTTCCTCAGCAAGTCCTTGCTCTTTGAGGAGAAAAAACTAACATCAGGAAGCAATTGGAAACCCAAACTGGGTGCTTTGTGTGTGCTAAATTACATTGTGAGCTATCTGAAGGCAAGGACTTTCCTTAGAGTCTTCTTTAAGCCCAGGGCCTTCTATGGGATCTGGCGCATACTAGGTGCTCAATTCAAACTTGCTGAAAAAAATAAGTGAATGCCCCCCAAAAAAGTGTGATTCTCAACTCACTTAGAGGAGACTCCTAGAAGAGGTGGAGCCTGAACCAGGCTCCCAAAACATGGCTGTTGGTGATTCCTTTATTTATTCATTAAATACATTTAACAAATATTTATTGGGCCGGGCATTCTTCCAGGTGGGGAGGGAGTTGCCATTGTATATATAAGGTCAGAGGGGTTCACATATGAACAGGGAACTGCTGTCCTGTTCTACAAGAGATCATAATGCCAGGGGATCCTACTCAGGGCCCTTTCATCCCTGACCCATCGCTCCCTAGAACATTATTTTTCCTTTACATTTCCATGCAAACATCCTTGTAGTGAAATTAGGCTGGTGGGCTGGTCAGCTGGGAGGGAACTGTGGAGTAGAAAGGTGGACAGTGACACCTGAGCCAAGTGGCTTAGTGTCCTGAAGCTTTGAACCTTAGGCTCTGGCTTTCACAAAGTGGTCCCACCCTCAGCAGTGTTTCCCCAGGAGCTGAGAACCCTCAGAGGGGGTTAGTAGAGGGGTTGATCCACTGCTGGGTTCTCCTCTGAGATCCTGAAACTGTGAGTATTTGTGCCTGTGTGCCGCGATGGACTCCACATTGTGCCAAGTTGCGAAGATGTAGCACGTTCCCCGTTCTAGACCGGAAGCTGAAATCTGCTCTGGGGAAGCACTCGCTTGTTCTGGGAGGGACCCTTGGGCAGCTACAAGCTCGGCACCTGGGTGTGATCTCCAGGAAGTCACGCTAAGGCACGTGCTTCAAACTGGGCTGTTAAGTGTTCTGCTTAATGCAAAGCTGTTTGCATTCTGCAAAAATGATTATGCAATTAACTATTGTGGCGTAATTATGGTTTAGATATAAATGAAGAGGTAATCCTGGAGGCTGAAAAAATTTGGGGTGATCACAGTACATGGAGAAGGTCATAGCTGTCATCAGATTCTGAAAGTGTTAGTTGATACCAAATGGCAAAGATTCACTTATTTATTATCTGTAAGGAAACTTGATTTCTTAGGGGTGGAGATGCTCGGGGATTGGCTGAGTGGATATACCTGTATTTCTGGTCAAGCAGAACATTTACAAGGAAATTAAAGTTATCTGAGATTTGGTTTGCTGATGTGGCACCCCAAGCAGGAATACCTCCATCTTAGGACTGGAAATTGATTTCAACATAGGAAGATCTTATTTGCCTCATTTTAAAAATAAAGAAGATAAGGCACCTTGAGGGAAAGTGCTTTGTTCGAGGTCACAGTGCCAGGTACATCTGTGCAGATCCCCCAGGGGCCCTGATTCACCCACTACAACCTGTGGCTTCAGCATAGAAGAGAGCATTCTAGTTTGGTACTGAAATTGTTTAGTTGACTCTAGGATAGAATTTTACACCAAGTCTTTCAAATGTGAACTGAGAGGTCCATGGAGTGTATTTCCTGTGCAAGAGCATAAGTATAGAAGTCTCTGGTTATTAGTGGAGATCAGGAACTTCAACTGTTTGACTGTAGTTTGGGTTCTCCAGGAAGCTGGTGCTAAAACAGGAGTGGTCATGCAGGAGGGTCATTAGGAGACATGTTTCTGAAAGATAAAGTGGGAGGGAGCAGAGGTAGGCAGGCCTTGGACCATGCTGCAGGTATGAGCCCTGTGAAAGGCGGGACGGCAGGAAGGATTGTGTAGGAAGAGCCTTCGACCACAGTGCAGCTCCAAGAACATCTCTGCTGGGCCGATGCAGGAATGCTGTACGGGGCAGGCAAGGACTGGCTCTGCTGCCCACATCATGCCCAGCCATTGAGCTGAAGCGGCCTGGGGGAAGGGTGGCCTTGCTGGGAAAGTGTGGTAACCCCAAAGGGGCTGGACCTAGAAGCTGAAAGGCAACCATTCTCCTGCAGCTGGTTGTCTTGAAGGGGAAGTGAGCAGTGTCTTTCTATGGCTGCATGCAATGCACTGTTTGCCTGCACACCTCGTACCAGGCTCTGTGCTAGGCCTGAAGGGTACAGAGGCCTGGAGCCTACAGAGACCTGAGGAACATTGCTCCCATCCCCAGGGAGCTCATGGTCAAGCTGGGAAAAACAAACATGTACACATGAACAAGCAAATATGTGTTTAATAATGGCAAAAGCAATAATAAAAGGAGAGTGACGGAACAGTCTGTGATTGACAGGAACAATGTGTGCTAGACTTTCAAAGAGGGGTCCCTGGAGGAAAGCTTGGGATGTTCCCATTAAGCATTATGATGGGCGATGTACTGGGTGTTCTGTATCATTTCAGCCTTCCCCACTCCCACAAGATGCCTCCACCCATTCGGCATTCTCTGAGTACCTACCAAGTTCTAGGTTCTATGCCAGGTAGTGATTGTGTGAGTCCCTGACTTATGATATTGAGGGGCCTTCTAGACTGGTGAATCATTTAAAAAAACAAGTCTATAGAAGTATGTGTGGGTTTGTGTGGGGCTCCTATTGGCTGGAATCTTGCCAATATTCACAGTGAGGCACAAACAATGGGCCAAGTCATTCATTTAGCTCCCATGTATTCGTTAGGCTCTGAAATTCGTAATGCAGTAGTAGCAAGGAAGTCTTGTCATTCCATTCATTATGAAAAATAGAACAGATTATATAAAATATAAGAAAAAAGAGAATAATGAATCATATAACGGACCACAAATATACTCATCACCAAGCTTCAAAAATTCTCAACTCATGGAAAATTTTGTTACATCGTTAGCCCACTCTACCTCCCCACTCGTGTACGATTTTGGATCCCCACTTATAGAATGTCAGGGATTTCAAAGCCCTGACATTATTTTCATTTCACTGGTAAATATTTCAGTACATATCCCTGAAGGAGAAGGGTGATGTTTTTCTTTTAAAGCATATCCACAATACTGCCGTCACACATTTGAACGTCCTGAGCCTCACTCACTTTTCTTATCTATAAAATGGGCATAATGATATCTATTCTGCAAGGTTATTAGCTACATTTTATATATAGTGCTTAGTCCAATGGCTAGTCACAGCCACGGCCACATCACCATGCCTGTGATCTATGCTAGGGACTGTGGGGGAAAGTAAAAAAAAACAAACAAAACAAACCCAAAGCATGAGGTCTGCCCCCAAACTTTTCAGTCTAATTAGAATAACTGAGAAATGTCATTAGCTGTGTGTTTTCTGCTTTCACAGAACACCTTGTATGGAAAATGATATTTGGTGAATTGAGTATCCTCCATAAAACAGTGACATTTTCATAAGTTCAGAATCTATATCAAAGTAGAAATATTTAATTAAATAATTAGCCTTGAAAACAAAGGACTAAAGAGAATCTTAATTCTCAAACTGCTTAATTATTCTTATTTTGGATAGAAATCAATTAGTATTACCTTGTTTTTTAACACACACATATATTCATTTTTCTTACATCTACACATAAACATCACACAAACATACAAAATCTGTCTCACACACATCTTGCATCTTTTATATGTGCTTTTGGTTTGGAGATAGTTACAGCTTTTATATATTCCGATGATTGGCTTTTTGAGTGTGATCTTGACAGTCTTACCAGTTCATATTATTGCTAATGATTTTAGGTCTCAAGATCTGTCTTAATTCCCTCAGAGTATTAGCCATTTGTATAAAATTCCCCAGACACCTATTCATCAATTAGGAGTGTTTTTATTTCTGGGGGTAACACTATGTCATGTTAAAGCCCTGGTCTCTCAGGGTTTACACAAGTACACCCTCTGCTGTTGCCGAAAGATGATCATCTCCTGAGGTTCCGAGGGTCCTGGGAAGCCCACCTCCGTTATGAGGCTGGAAAAGTGAGGTGCTCATCTCAGGCATCCTACCTCCCAGCCTCGGGAGGTCATGTCATAGAGTTCTCCCCAATGCGATGAAGCAGAAACCTGCTGGGGGCGGGAAGGGTTGATGGTGTTGGGGGTTGGTCTTTAGGAATGCTTTTGCTGATAGGAGGGACGGAAGCCTGGCACTGACTGTACTTACCCCTATTCCGTGTTTTATTGTTCTTGAACGTGAATGTGCTTTGTGAAATGGTGGCAGCTGTCTTGCAAGCATGAGACAATGTGGTAATCATTAGTGCTATTTGACAAATATTTCCAATGGTCCTTCTTGGGGGTACATCACAGAATTGTCTTTTCCTACTGCTTTTGAAAATAGGTTTGGTCATGTGACCTCATTTGGCCAATGAGGTCTGTGTATCCATTCCGGGCAAAATTCACACCTTTTTTAGGTGTGTCACTCACAGATGTTTCTTCTCCTACCTCAGCAACTGTGGAAGCATGTGGCCAGCTGGGGCTTGCTCACTCTAGGTATCTGAGGAACTATTAGTGAGCAGAGGACTTCTGCAAATATGTGATAAACATGTGGCATGTATGGGAATTTATTTTTTTAACCTCTGAGATTTGGGTGTTGTTACTGCAGCAAAACTGAGCTTGTCCAGACTATAAAGGCAACACATAAAGACAGAAGAGCAAAAGGTGTTGGGTAACTAACCCAATGCCAATAACTGCTTACCTCAAGGCTCCTTGTTATGTGAGAAAAAAAAATAACTATAATTATTTAAGCCAGTTGTAGAAAGTACTTGCAATAAGAGTATTCCTCAATAATATGAAGGACACTAAAAAAATTCTATTTTCTTTCTAATCTCAATACGTCTGACATTAGATATGTGGGATACTTTTTTCCCACACCCACCGGTTCTCCAACACCAGCAGGGTGTCCTGCAATTCAGTTCAATTCTGATACTGGAGTCAGCATCCAACCTGACAGGTTAAGGGTTTAGTCCCACAAGACTGCTCCTCACTTCAGATGCCAATTTTAAGTCCAGGCCTCTGGGACTTCAGACAGATCAGCTATAAATTGGTGGTTCCCATAACCCCCTCCTCAGGTTTGATAATTTGCTAGAGAGGCTCACAGATCTCAGGAAAAGCATTTACTCACTAGACTACCAGTTTATCATAAAGGATACAACTCAAGAACAGATGGAAGAGATGCATAGGTATGGCAAGGTGTGGGGAAGGGGCATAGAGCTTCCATGCCTCTCTGGGTGCATTACCCTCCCATCACCTCCATGCGTTCGGCACCCAGGAAGCTCTCCAAATCCTTATGGTTAGGTTGGGTTTTTTTTTTGTTTTTGTTTTTGTTTTTTTTAAATGGAAGCTTCATTACTTAGGTATGTTGATCAAATCATTGGCCATTAGTGATTAACAGCCTCTGGGGTGGGGTTGTGCAGCTGAAAGTTCCGATCCTCTAATCACCTTGTTGGCTCCAGTGGCAACCAGCTCCATCCAGGCTTTTGTCCTCTCACTAACATACAAAAAGATACTTTCCCCAGCTAGGTGGCTTGCTTGGTTGGAGCATTGTGAGTTCAATTCCCAGTCAGGGTACATACCTAGATTTCCATCCCCCAGTTCCATCCCTGGTCGGGGTGTGTGTACTGGCGGCAACCAATCGATGTTTCTCTCTCACATTGATGCTTCTCTCTTCCTCTCTAAAAAGAAAAAAAAAAAGATGTCTCATTTAAGAGGTACAAGGGTTTTAGAAGCTGTGTGCCAGGAAAGGGAGATGAAGACCAAGTACATGTTTCTTATTATGTCGCAGCTATCAATACTGTGAGTCTTCCACATTCCCTTGTTCAGATTCCCTTTCTTAAATTTCAGTTTTTATTATAGTCACCATTTGTGATAGAAAGATGCATTTGTTTCTGCATTTGCATAAATACTTCTCCTTTGTTTTGGTTTGCAGAATTCAACAGGCACAAAAAGACTTAGTTTTGCTCACTTCCTTCAAGCTCACTTGTCCCAACAAGAAGATCATCTTTAGAATGAAAGGCAAGAGAGAAGCTCTTTCTAAGAAGAAACCAATGAGAAGATGTATGGTCTTACCTTGCATCTCAGGATACTTGGAAATCCTGTTAAAATGCAGATTCCTGGGTTCTGTCCCTAGGGCTTCTGGGGTATTGTCTAGAAGTCTGTGTGTTTATTAAGTACCTGCAGACTTCTAACATAGGGGTCCTCTGACCTCACCTTGTCTCTAAACTTAGGGAACAAGAGAGAGAAACCCACAAGCCACTTGGAGGACTGGCCCTTATAGATGCTATTGAGACTCTTTGGTCACCATGCAAGGGTTAGTAAGTGTGCATATGTCAATGCTTATTTTGCCTACCTTAAGGGACACACACTGACTGCCCATGGACTGAATTTATCTTGAAACCTGTGTGGATGTTTTGGACAGAACAGTATTTAATTCTTTTGAACAGTTGCACATTAAAAGTTTTTTGAAGATTTCATGTTAAAATCTGTATTCTAGTCTCTCTTGAAGATAACAGGTCTGACAACCCTCAGCCTACATTTCTCCATGACACTACTTGGCTGGGGGGGTAGATGTCCTTGGATGGGGTGTGTACTCTCCATCTAACCTCTGCCCCCAGTACTCCCATTAATTACCCCTAACCCGTTTTTCTCATTTACATTGCTTGCTGGTGCTAAGATGCTTTTGAATTTGTGGTATATTAGACAGTCGTCCTGCTCAATTGACAAACGTGTGTGTGTGTGTGTGTGTGTGTGTGTTTTCTGTCCTTGGGCAGGGCAGATCAAATGGGGTTTTTGTTTATTATGATGGACATCCATGGCCCGGTCAACGGGCACCTTCATCAGTGGAAGTCATGCGGCTCTTCTGCGGGATGAGAGAGCCGTCCTGAGACTGGCGACTCAGAGGATGACCGCAGTGGGAAAATTGCCTGGTCACAGGAGCCAGTTTCCCTGCTCAGGAGCTGACATATGATAGGAACGCTGCCATCCATCAAAGATCTCAGGACAAACTTTTACACAGACAGAAGGAAATGAACACTAAAGCTACTGGCATGCTTCTCTGAAGGCCACAGGACACACGTAGCTACAACCAAGGAGACACGCATACGCATGTAAACAGATATGTACTCACACTTATGTATGAGTATGGATCTCGATGCATATATGTTGCACATTGCCACACACAAATAAAAACGAAAAATCATGGAAGGGATAAAGTGAGTAAGAGGCAGCTTGTGAGACACGTAAGAAAATGAATCTAAAGTCTCTCGTGAGTGATAGCATGAAATAACAGAGAGATCACGGGTTCCAGGGTCAGGCGGCCAGAGGCTCAGGTCCCTTCTCCAGGACATATTAACGGTATGATAGTGAGCAAGTCCGTTCATCTCTCTGCGCTCTGCTCTGTCCTTCTCTGAAGTGGGTGTAAATATTCCTACCCTACAGGGGTTTTGTGAAGAGGAAGTATGACAGGGACAGCGTCTATCCAGGACTTGGCCCATGGTAAGTGCCACTAGATCCTTTTCACCAGTTGAACCTACTGGTAGGGCTTGTCTTGCTTTGCACTCTGACGCCCAGTGCTCTGGGTGCTCTGACGTGGGGGCAGGCCTAAAGGTCCCCTTTCACTTTCCAGAAGTGGGTCTTGTAGGCAGTTCAGAGATTCAAGGGGCCAGGAACTAGCTCAGGACTGCTTCCTACTCTTAGAGAGCTTTTCTAAGTGGTGCTTCTCAGCAGTGCTTTGCCTGATGTGTACTGAATTCTGTAAGTAATGGGCCCACGGAAACCCAATGAAATTGGCCTGACCTTGGTACAATGAGCCAAGATCCAGGAGCCTTGAGATGCCTGACTGGCTCTAGACCTTGTTACTCTCACGTTCCTGCTGTCTAGTCTGTGATTCCCACTGACAGGTAAGAAGCACTGGGCACTGGAATCTCCAGCTCAGAGGTGAGCTGTGGCTGTGCCCATAGTCTCACCTGGCCTGCTTGGCCTCATCTCTCCTTATGGCGCCCTTTGCCCTCCTGCTTCCAGGAGATCCCTCTCTGGTGCTGCTCCGCCAGGTTGGGGCCAGACAGGTGAGGAGAAGCTCAAGCTCTGTCACCACACTCGCCAGCCCTGGCTGATGTTTTCCCCACACCACTCCACTCAGAACATATGTCTCTGTTGTTTATCATGGGACCTCAAGGATTTCGATGGAACATTCCTGGCCATGAGACAAACGGGGAAGTTGGCCAGCCTTTCAACTGAACTCTACCCACCTCCTCTTCATCGGCTTCTTTTCTCTGCATCTACAGACTTTCATGTTCCCTAATCCCCTCCTGCACCCCGCTGCTGCTGTGTAGAGCGGCTTCTTCATCCAGACCTACCCTGACCCGCAATGGCCCCTGCAAAGTTAAGCTTCCTCCCAACCATGCCACCAAGACCTCCCCGTTCCCCGCCCCCCTGCCCGCCCAGTTAGGCATTAGGAAGAAAGCAAGCTGATCTAGCCTGTGTTTGGGAATCACATATCTGCCTGCAAATTGTCAAGGGCTGCTTTACTGCTTACCTAGCTCTATATGCCTTTATGATGTTTTAAATTTTATTTTTCAATTGCAGTTTACATTCTGTATTGTTTTGTATTAGTTTCAGGCATACAGCAGTAGTTAGATTGTTATATACTTTACAAAATGTTTTCTCTGATATTTCTAGTACCCACCTGGCACTATGCATAGTTATTACAAAATTGTTGACTGTGTTCCCTATGCTATACATTACATCCCCAATAGCTCTGTGCCATTAGATAAGACACTTAATCTTCCTGAGCCTCACACACAGTTTTTAAAAATGTAGCCAATAAAAACTATTTGTTGCCCTTGTTAACATTTTTGTCCATAAATAATAATGAAGCTCTTTTTTTTTAATTTCTTTTTTCTTTTCTCTTCTTGAACTATGTATCTTGGAGACCAAGACTGAGTACATAAGAGAAGAATAGACCTGTTTAGTGTGTGCAGAGCTGGAGTAGAAAGAACATTGGACTTAATTCTGACTTCAATTCTTGGCTGGCTGACTTTTGGCAAGTTACTCAAACTTCCTTACCCCTTATGGTCTCATCTTTAAAATGGCAATAAAAATGATACTTCCCTTATGTCTAGGGTTGGGGGAGGATTCCAGGAGAGGGAATTGTGGCGGGACTTTGAGCATCGGGAAAGCCTGCGAACACCATGCTGGGCTGCTGCTATGGTATTCTAAACTCTGGCTGAAAAGAAGCCCTTGAAAGGCTGGTTCTCTCACCTGCTTTGTTTCCTTCCTGTTTTCCTGCAAGGGGGCCGTGAATTTGTGTATAAAAGGGGTTGGACATTTGTACACAATGTTCATAGCAGCATCATTTATAACAGCAAAAAGTGGAAGTGAACCAAATTTCCACCAATGGGTGAAGGGATAAACAAATTGTGGTGTATTCAGGCAAAATGGAGTGTCAATCATCAATAAAAAGGAATAAAGTGAACCTTGAAAACATCTTGCCAAATGAAAGAAACAAGTCACAAAGGCCACATAGCACATGATTCCATTTGCATGACTCATCCAGAATAGGCAAATCCATAGGAGACACTGAGTAGATTGGTGGTCGCCTAGAGTAGGCAGGGGTGGGGGGGGGATGGTGGGGGATGAAGAATGATGGGAAGGGGTTTCTTTTGGGGGTGATAAAATGTCCTAGACTTGGTCCTGCTGGCTAAATGGCAGGCTAAGTGTTATTCACATAACAAAAGGGTTCTCCCTAAGTTCTTTAAATATTGATCCCTAATACATCCACACCATGTAAGGATTTAATTACATTTCCTCTGAGCCTATGAGAACCTTATAGGGACCTGGCAGAGTTCTTCCTTTTAGGAGAGGGCTAAGTGACATGTTCAAAGTCACAAGGTTAGAAACACCCAGGGCCATTATTCACTGCCAGACCTGTATAGCCCCTGGAACCTATCCTTTTTATGATACTTCTGTGGCTGAACAGCACTGATAGCATTGGAAGGTGAGGACGGCTGGAAAGGATGAAGACTGCAGATAAGTTCAAGGTCACTACCAATTAAGGACCCATAGGATGTGTGTTAAGCATCTCCATCACGTGAAAGCAAGTCACTAGGGTCTCCACAACCTCTTCCGGGTCACAGTCAATGATGTGCACTGCAGGTGTCAAACGCGCTCTCCCCCTGGTGACCCAACCCTGCTCGGCCCCACTCAGGCCTGGCTTCTCAGCGGCAGCAAGAACTCTGGGCAACATGGAAGCACCCAGGCAGGGAGCTGGGTGCCCCATATGATCACTCAGGATACTCAGCTCCAGCCTCTGGGCCAGGTGCCACCGAAAATGAGATTCCTGAGCTCATAGCTTCACTCCACGGATAGAAAATCCCCACCAGGCACAGCCAAGAAGACACCACCCGCAGCATCATTAAATTATAACAAGCACTGAAACTCACTCCAGAAGCCCGGGTCTGTTTGTCCTTGCAGTCGGAAGGAAGCATGTGATTGGCCGACGGAGCTCAGCCTAGCAGGCCTTATCTCTGGCTGGTTATTATTTGATTAAAGAGGCTTCCTCCTGCTGGGGTGTTTCAAAACTGTGCTAGGAGAGTTTGCTGCTGCCTAGGGAATTTTTCTGAGGTTACTGCCGAGCACCCAAAGTCCTTCAGCCTCTGGCCATACAAACAGGCATCCCGTGGAGCTTTTGATTCACTCCCACACAGACCGGGGCTGTCTTCTCCAGAGTTTCGATCAGCTTTGCTAAGCACCTGGTTGGAAATAATTCCTCAGACACCACAGAGACAAGGATACAGGTATTAAAATTTTTTTTGGGGGGGGAGGAACCAATTTCTTAGGATGTTATGGCATTAGAAATGGGGTAGCATGGTGGGTAGGAAGGCTGGACTAGCAAAGTGAAAAGCAGGAGAGGCAGAGAATGTGGAGGGAGGAAGTGGAAGGATAGAGAACTCGGAATCCTGGAATCCTTCAGGAAGACCAAGTCAGAGGATGAATTGTTTGCTGCTGCAAAGGGGCATGAGCTCGGATCGTGGTGCACCATTCAGGTCTGCGTGCTTTTGCTCCCCATAAAGTCCTTCCTGATATCTAGCTGGTCTCTTGGCCACCTTGTCATCCTTCCCTTGGGCTCAGAACCCCAAAGTCCTCAGAGGGTTTTGGACACTTTATGAGAAATCCCATTGCTTTAGCTTGAAACATCATTAAGCCTGATTTGCAAATGGAACATGGCCTTCAAAGCCATGTGAGGTGGGCACCAAGCCTTGGGAGGTGGGCTGCGGAGAGAAAATAGTGGGGCCGGGCACCTCGTTTGTGAGAATGTCTGCCACTTTGAGATCTGTGTTTGATGTGTGCTGTCTGTTCCCACCTCCGTTACACACCCAGCTTCGCCGTGTTGTCTGACAGAGTTTGACGTCAAAGGCTTCATCACTACAGGTGAAAGCTGGAACCTTGTGGTGTCAGCAAGAATCTCACCAGCTGGAATGATGGTGAAAGAGATGAAAGGATGACCGTTGTCCTCTCTAGTTGTCAGGTTTGGTGGGAGGTGGCTGAGGAAGGAAGGATGTGATGCAAAAACGAGGAAAACAATTTTATTTTGACGCTGAGTAGAAAAGAACGCTTTTATGGTAAATGGGTATTCTTAAAACTGACTTTTCCCTGTGTGTTTTAGGTTAAATAACCACGCCAACTGTATTTCCTTTCTCTAGTCTTGGTGGCAGTCTTAATTCCGGTGGTCCCTGCTTCCTGCTGGGTGGGAGGTTACCAGGGCTTTGTCCTCACAGCTTCTCCACAGGATAAAGGATTCTCCTTCCTGCTGATTCCCCAGAGTTCCCTCTGTGGAGGCCCCATTGGATTTCCAGAGTAATTAGTCTGAGAAGTTCATTAAAGTGAGTCTTGCTTCTACCTCGTCATTTTAAAGGACATGTCAAGAGGGGAAGGACAAGCCCTGCGCAGGCAGTTTTACCTCCTGGGCCTGACTCTGCTCTGCTCTTTTGGAAGTACATCCACATGTCATTAAAATTGTCTAAACCCCACTCTCCTCATCTGGAAAATAGGCATAGCGCTGCTCTCACTGGGTTACTTTGAGAGTCGAGATTCTGAGTTTAATCAATCTTGTCGTGTGCCTACTGTGTGAGGCACTGGGGTACCGTGGGGAATGAGGCAGAGAAAGAAAGCTCCCTGCCCTTTTGGAATGGGGATGGGGAGGCAGGCATTAAAAAGAGTCACATAAATTAATAGGTCATTGCCACCTGTGATGGGAAAAAGCAGAAAGGACTTAATTTAGATGGAGGTGGGGAGCTAGTCAAGAAAGGCCTCTTTGATAAGCCAACAGCTGTGAGCACCCGACATGCCACCTCAGCCAGGATGCAGTAGGTGCTCAGTATGTGAGACCCTGGTGAAGCGCCTGCCACTTTCTGGGCATCGGTCTGTGAGTATGAAGTGAGGGGGTTGGGCTGAATGGCCCCTGGAGCTGAGTTGCTCATCTCTGGCATGTTGATTCTCTTGACGCGCAACAAGATGGAGGCGGGTTGAACAGGCTGTCCCGACTCCCTGTCCAGTGCTCTTCTTCCCCAGTTGTCTCCGCTGATAGAAGGAGGCTGGGTTTGAACTCAAAGAAGGCAAAAGGAGGAATCGGCTGATTCTGTCTCTTAGAATCCCTTTCTCCCAGCACCTCCTTCCTACTCTTCAGTGGGAGCCCAGCATCCTCACTGTCCTGGGGTCACTCTTCCCAGGTGAAAATCCCTAAGTCAGGGACTGGGGACAGAAACCAGGTTCTCCATGGCCTTCGCCCCAAGTTCATACATGTCTAGCCTGGATGACTAACCCTCTTGGGGCAGTGTTCTCCAGTAGTGAAATTCCACAGACAGGCAGGCTGAGAGGGGAGCATGGAGCTGAGGGTTTGGAGATGAGCCCACAGTCTTCCTTGGCTGCCCATGAATGCTCCCAGCTGCCCCCTGCCTGACCCACTCGGCCTCCCACCAGGAGCACCGTGTTCCTTTCCCATTGCACACAGTGCCTTTGTGAGCTCTCTGGGCTTTAGTGGCAGCTCTCGTGAAGCTCTGGTTAGCATTTTTCCCAGACAAAGCCGGAGGCTCTGGGAGGTGATAAGAAGGCTAAGCCGAGGACAGTGAGGAAAGGCAATGGTCAGCATCAGGCTCCTGAAAGAATGCTGATGTCAGCACCTTCAATTCTCGCCCACCTTCCCCGGTGGGCGACCCTGTCCCCTTGACCTCCGTCACCATCTCTTCATCTTCTCTTCCCTACCTGGGGCTCACTCTCACCTCAAGCCAATCCCCACCCATTGTTTGCTGGCCAGGGTGCGAGGTAGAACCTGCTAGGGACATCACTGTTTTAGCCAGTGATTCCCGAAGGGAGCAGTCCTAGGGGCTGGGGTGTGGGGGAACAGACATTAAGACTGACACTTTAAGGCACACAACTGTGTTCATGTGAACTCAGGATTCAAAAACCTCTGCTTGGTGGGAGAACCATAGAGGTTTGATGTTGAAAAAGAAACAGAGATTCCATGTCATAAATAATACATTAGACCAAGAGCATTTCCAAAGAGACTTGGAATAGCAAGTGTAACCCAAGGCGGATCCCCCCAACAGTTCCTAAGAGGAAAAAATGACAGGATATTGGCAACAGGAAGCCCACCCTCACCATTCAGTTCCCAGAACCCACAGCCTTGCTAATCCCTCCAATGTGGAGCTGGTTGAGCAGCATTTTAGATATGTTATGGGGCTCCCAGTGGCATGCTGAGCCAGTGCTGATGAAAACACTCCATCATCACTCCTGGGCTCCCAAGCAGCATGGGGGGCAGGAGCCCTATCCCTGCTCGCCCACCCCCTGCCTCAGCACACTTGCTTAGTGAGCTTTGCCTTTGGCCTCTTCCCAGTGCTGCTGGGGCTGGTGGGAAGTTTAGAGGAGGCTGCCTCTGTGTATTGGGCTTCAACATCCTGGCAGAAATCAAGTTGGCTAAAAAAACCACCCAAAATGAGTTGAAAGAAAGCGCCATCCATGTCCCTGTGGGCTGGACTTTCTTTGCTGGGAAGGGGTGGTTGCTGTGGAACTTAACCCCGGGGCTGCTGCTAACAGTGTGCATGATGTTTTCTTTGAGTCAATTCCAAAAAGTGACTATGAGAAAGAAGGGCCTGGGACAATGGAGAACCTTGGGACTGAGAGCTCTTTTTGGAGTTGGTGATGGGAAAACCAAGGGGATCAATCAGTAGGCAGGCAGGAGGCGGCTGCTCCCCACCCCAGCCCTGCTCCTGCTCAGACTGGTCTAGGAGCCACAGGGGAGGAGCTGAGCCTTTGCTCAGCAGTTCCTTGGCACCTCCCCTGGGGCAGCAGCAGTCCTGACCCCCTCCTGCTCTCTTCAGGGCACATTTTAATTATCTTGTGGGATGATGCTCAGGGTGAGTCTGCCAAATAGGATGGAGGGAGGGGAGCCCTCCACTACATCAGCCAGAAATGGTACACGCAATTAGATCATAGAATGCCTGCTCTCTACTCCTCAGGTTTTGTGGGTCCATGAAGCAGCGCTGTGTGTCCCTGGAGCGTTGCCATCTCTCCTTTGAATGTGTGCTTACTACAGCACCATCCCTACCCCTCATGTAATTAGCTGCCTGACTCAGGGCAACAAGGCACCACTCTCTAGGAACTCAAAGCCCAGGGGAAGAGATGGGTAATTAAACAAGCTACTTAGTGTAGCATTACAGTGTGCAAAGTGCCACCATAGAGCAGAGGCTTATTCTCAGGGCAAATCCAATCCCCCCAGTTCCATCCCCTCACTCCTCCCTGTCTTTGCCCTGGAATACCTTCTGGGTCTCAAACCCAGTTCTTTTCCAGGAGACTCCAGTGGCTACTCCCAGCACCCACCTTCCAGACATCAGAGGGAGTGCTGGTCTATGATATTTTTCTTCCAGTCTAGGGTGATGGAAGAACTAAGGACAAAGTAGCAAAGTCTTTAATACAGCTATCTGGATTCAATTTGAAGAACTTTCCTTTGTTCTGAGAGTCTCTCCTTCCTGCTTCTTGAAACATTAAAACATTCTTTCTTTTATCAAATGATGGTGTTTTTGGATTGTCAGTTAATGTTTAGTTTACTTTTAATATCATGGGGGGGAAGAATTGAAAAGTTAGCATCCCTTAGTTTACTGCACTATGAGAGCTCAAAGTATGGGAAGCATTGTTCAACAAGCTGTTTGTCACCAAGGTTAACACCCATGTCCAAACCCAAGCAGGAGCCCCGGGGTGTCTTTCTGAGTGTCTGATTTCAGGTCTGTAGCAGAGAGTGGCAGAGCTGATATATTCAAATTCCACTCACTTCCCCAAGACACTAAGCTGGCTGTGGCAGCCAAATCCTTAAATAGACACTACTCTTTTCTTGGCGCCCCAGGCTCCTGTATGTTTAATGCCTTGAGTATCTGATTTCTGGGCCAAACTCATGAAAATCTAAAGGGGAATTATCCGTCTCAGAAAGCAGTTGCAATGGAAATAAAAGCCATTAGTACTCAGTGTTATCAGGATGTTTAATTTTTCATTGAAATTTCAAGATAAAAGCCAATCTTCAGAGTTGTGTTAACCCAGATCTCCTGCTTCCATGTAGAAGCAGCTTAGAGGCTGCTGGAAAAGATGCCCAAGGTAGCCTTTTGGGGTCCTCCATCTACCAGCGTAAGTGAAGGGATTTGGGGGTCAGATCAGCTCCTATAACTCAAGGACATCTGCTACTGCATCTCATCATCCTGTCATTTTGGATATGGTACAGGGCATTGGAATTCCCCCAGGAGCTTAATGGACAAAAAAATAAAATAAAATGCCCATCAGGCAGGCCAAATCCCAATAATGCAAGAGGGAAAGTCCAAATTCTTGGGCTACAGGGGAGTGTTTCTGTGTTAAAAGTTGTTTAAAATAAGCAAGTTATGCTGGGCTTAGCTGTTTAGCAGTAACGGGGTTTCGCTTTTCCCCATTTTGCAGCGTTGGCTTTGCTCGGTGACAGTGATGCAACACAGACTTTTGTGTTTGAATTGAGTGCTTCCTGGGGTCAAGGGTACATCCTCCTCTTCTCCTCTGCCCATCTCTTTGGGACCCAACACATCTCTTGGCACATAGGAAACCAAAAAGTTGTCATTGATGACAACGATCGTGCAAATGACTCATATGTTTTAGAAAGAATTGCTTGCTAGCCATTTCTACCTTGACTTAAGATGACCCCATAATCACTGATATGTTTAACTTGCCTATTTAATTAATAAAAGGAAATTCTTTCTTCAGTTTGATAATTGTGATCATTAGTTTGCAACCCTAAGAAAAGGAAGGTGTTCAGTGAAGCTGGAGAGCAGCAAAGGCCTCTTGGTGAGCACTCAGTTCCAAAGCTTGGTCTCCTCAATTTCTGGAACCTCTCCTGGCTGCTTAGTGAGAAGATGACCCAGACTGAGGGACAGCAGGCTAGGTACACTTGAATTTGCCTCATTATGTTTGGTTTACCTGGGCTATTGTGCCAACACGTCATTTTCCATTGAAACCATCTTTTGTAGCAGGCAACCCTCTGGCGAGTTAGCAGCTTGAGGTCTGGCAAGAACGCTGTAGAAGACTTCAGGGGATATTTCTCACCATGACTTTGCCATCAACTAGTAGTGTGGACCTGGACAAGTCTCTGTCTCTCTGAGTCAGGATTGCCTGCTTCATTTGTAAGACACGTTAGATTATAGCAGAATTTCTTAACCTCAGCAATCTTATTGAGATTATGGGTCAAATCATTTTTTGGTCACGAAGCTGTCCTGTGCCTTGTAAGATGTTTAGCAGCATCTTGGCCTCTACCCACTGGATGCCAGAAGTACATCCCTCCCTTCTATTGTGACAACTAAAAATATCTCCAGACGTATTCAAATGTCCCCTGTGCAGCAAAATCACTTCTAATTGAGAACTACTGGATCAGATGATACCAACTCCACTTTGATAAACCACATTACTTACTAGTTGTTAATTCATCCTATTTTATTGAGCTCCTACTCTGTGCTAGGCACTGTATTAGGTTTAGCAGTCTAAATATTTTTTTACAAATATTCAAATGAGAAAATTCCATTTACATCTTGGAAATCTGAATTAGACCTAGGCTGGTGTCTACCCAAGCACTGAAGTAGAGTGGAAACAAAGAGAGAGGGAGAGAGAGAATCCCTGGTTATGTTCTTACTAGCTTCATCTGTAAAATATCAACATTACCTATTGTTGGCAGGACCTAATGCTCGGTGTACATAAAATCACCTAGATCATAGTAGACATTCAAAAATTAAACTTGTTTCCCTTTCCTCTCCCCCACCCCCGAGAGAATCAGATCTGTTTACCTTATCAACCTTGCTCTGCTGTCTCTAGGAATCCACCCTTATCCCACCACTTGTCTCCAAGCCTCTCTGATCAAGCTAGCACTGATTTGCCTTCTTAAAAATCTTGGTTTGTTTGAGGAGAGCCCCCAGCTCCCTTGCATAACCAGATTGTTGATTTGGTCCAACCTTAAAGGGATTGCCTCTCCCTAGCAAAGAACAAAGGTTCTCCAATAATCAGAGATTTTCAGACAGCATGGTTTAATGTTTGCTTATGCACAAGAATGACATTAAGGAAAAATCAAGGATGAGGGAACTCCCACTTTGTGCATTATCAGCACTGCCCCTCCAGAGCCCCTGATTCCGCCATGGGTTTGACCATCTCTCTTGGGTTTGCAAGGGCAAAGGCCATGTGTTGGATGTCTGTGGCAACTCCTGCACCGTCTCCTCCAGGAAAATATCTTGGTATTTCACAGCCTGACATGGTGAGAGGCATCGTGGAGTTCAGGGCAAGGGAGTTTGAATCTGCATTTTTTTTTCTTGGGTCAGATGTTGACCAGGGGCTACAGGACACACAAAGACAGTGTAGTTCTTAAAAAGAAAAGAAAAGGAAGAAGGAAAGAAAGAAGGAATGAAGGAAGGAAGGGAGGAAGGAAAGAAAAAGAAAAGACTCAAGCTTAAATCCCAGCTTTACCACTTGCTCTCTGACCTTGGGAAAATCATATCACCTTCCTGCACCTCAGCTCACATGTCTGTGAAGTCTGCAATCACAAGTGTCCCTCCTCATAGGGAGGTTGTGAGAATTAGGTACTAGGGCAGATTCAGAGCATTTGGCACAATCCCCGTAAATGCTAAATGCTCAGTAGAAGTCCATTTTTATTAATAACATAAATCATCTTAAATAGTACCTCTGAACAATAACAAATATAATAAATATTAAAAAGATGAAAAAAGATGAACATTTGGGTGGATGAGAAGGTAGGAGACTGACTCATTCTGTTGCTAATAAGAAAACAGGCTCAGCAAGGGGAAGCTGGGGGCAGGGGTGCCCAGGACATCACTGCGGGGTAATGGCAGGGCTGGGATAGACCTAGCAACTCTAGGGTTCCCTGTAGGTGCTGGGTGTTCTGTGCTGGGGCTGTTTTACTATGTTAGAGGGGAAAAAAAACATTCAGCAATACTTGTTAAAGATGGTCAGGCAGACTATTCAGGACCATTGTGCTCGGGTAGGGACCACCGCCATGGGATTTTACAGTGCAGGAAAGAGGTTGGGCTCAAGTCCAAGTATAACATGAACAAGTGGGAATTATAGCCAAGGAGCAGGGTGCAGGCAGTCAGTGGATGGAAAATTACTAAGAGGTAACGTTAGGGGTAAGGGGATTCTGGCTGAACTGACCTAAAAGGATTCTTTGCTGACAGGGCTAGGGGTATCAGACATTGCCTGGGGGGATGATAGAGGAGAGGTTGGAGTTCTGGTTAAACTGTCTTACCAGAGGTTTTCTAAAACTAGATTTTTACCAGCGCATGAACCAAGCACATAGAGGGGCCAAGGGGAAGGTTCAGAAGAAGCCTGAGGAAAGTTTAATCTTTGCTACTTGCTCAAACATGTGAGGCCCCTGTTTAGAAAATTGCATACATTTTCTCAATTAGAAAATTGAGGAAAATATGCCTATTGGTTTAAGAACCATCTGTTGTTTCCTCCTTCTTCAGGGGACAAGAGAAGTGAGTATTTTGTCTAATGTTTTTCTAGTGACCTAGGAGAGAAAAACGGAACACCAAGAGATGGCCTCCCCCGTCCCCCCCCCCCTCCGGCCCACACCAGCCTGTCACGCATGCACACATAAGCACTGCAGACACCATTGCCTTTGTCCCTTGTCCCCCACCTTCTAATGTTCAGCCTTTGCCTCCCACCCCAAACCCAAGAGACTGGGAGTCGGTCTTTCTCTTTAGTTCTCATATTCAGTGTCACGAGCTGCCACTCTGAAAGACTCAGCAACTGAACCCAATAGTGGTCACCTTCCCAATGAGGCTGCAGAGGTTTCTCCGACCTGTGAGTCATATCTTGCCTTTCTCCTCTTGCCTTTCTCCTCTTACGTTTGCTTGAGAGGGAAAGACCCCTGTTTAGGCTCAAAGTTTGAAAGAAGGAGAGTTGAAACTGTCAGAGCGACTCGGTATACTTTGTCCTCCAATATGAACATTTGGGGCCTCCTTGGCATGGAGGGTGGTGTGGACCTGCTTGAGTGCTGGCACGTGAAATCACGTGATTACAGTATGAATGGAAACTTGGTTAAGATGGAACACCTTATTTGAATTAAGCTCTACTGTAGTCTGAAGCGATGGTTATAATTCAGTCAAAAAGGTGAATCAATAGAGCCATAATTCCTACCAGAACCTTATTGCTGATTTTGCCTTTTTCAGCTTAGTTTTATCTACCTGCTATTGTTCTTACTTAAAGAGGGCTCACCAAGCACCAAGCATACATTTTAATGCTTTGCTTTGACTCCTCTTCCCCCTTTTTCTCTTTGAAAACCCCTTTAGCTAGCATACAGAATATATATCTGCAAATTATGGTCCCTGGGCCAATGCCTGCCTACCACATTTTATAAATAGTTTTATTAACACACAGCCACATGCATTTGTTTATGTGTTGTCTATGGTTGCTTTCATAGCACAACAGAGTTGAGTGGTTGCTATGTGTAGATCCATATGGCCTGCAAAGACTTACATATTTACTATCTGGTTCTTTCCAGAAAAAGTGTGCTGCCTCCTGGTTTAGAGCATGAGCATTGAAGTCAAACATACCTGGGTGCGAATCAGGTCCTGGTTACTTGCTAGCTCTCAACATGCTAGCTTTGACATTGGAAAGGAGGCATAACCCCTCTGCAACCTAATCTGTACCATGAGAATAATAGATAAACACTTACTTTGGAGGGTTGCTGTGAGAATTCAGTGAGATAGTGTTTATAAAAACCTGCAGCCCTCTGCCGGGCACAGAGTAAGAGCTTGATAAATAGCAGCTGTTAAGGATCGTTCATTCTTTTAGCCAGCAAATGTGTACCAGGTGCTTTCTTCGTGCTGAGCCTGGGGCCTGCGTCAGTGATTAAGACACAGAAGGTGCCCACTCTCACGGGGCCCACATTCCAGTGGAGGATATTCACAATGTGAAGAAATAAATCAATGATTTTTTTCTGATAGTGATAAGTGCTATCGATAAAATAGAGTGATATGGAAGACAGAGACAGGTTTCAGAAAGGACAGAAAGCTGCTAACTGAGCAAAGACTGGAATATAAGAATGGGTCAGCCGTGCACGTATGTAGAGAAGGAATGTTCCTGGCAGAGGGAACAATACATACACAGGGATGAACTTGGGATAGTCTGTGAACAGAGAGATGGCCTTGGAGATGGAGGCAGAGTGAGGCGGGGGAGAAGGGAGAGGACGAGGGAGCAGAGCTCAGCATGGGTAAGAGGGGGTCGACACTGCAGCGCCTGAGAAGATGTTTGACTCTTACAGGCAGGGGCGCAATTGGAGGCCATCATGGGGAGGCAGTGTAGCTGGGTCCTTGGCCCCATTCGGTGACCTTTATTGTACATACACTATTCTTCCTCTTTGGGCTCTGGCACTGGTGACTGTTGGAAACAGGTGATGAGTGGGGGCCTGGTGAGCTCTAGTCGGATGACAGCTGTTGGTGGCAGGAAGCCCACAACTCCGCCCCGGCTGATCACAGCCACCTACCTCACTTAGGCCTTTCTCCTTACAGTACCCCTGACTCACCCCAAAGATCTCCTGGCTGATGTCATTACTCCTCTGAAATCATTCCTTATCAGGAGCCTTTAATGCTTCTCCAGGTAGAGCACTTAAGGTGAAAATCAGTTAATGTAACCTTAAAACCCTCTAATAAATTTCCAGCAACATAAGACCACCAGATAATCATTTTATCCCTAGGGTCACTCAGAATCCACAGCTCAGTTCCCATAATTAACATTTCTTTTGTGTCTGAATCCTTGACCAGGCGTGAAGAGCCCCACTGATAATATTTTACCTGTTTGAGGTTTAAAAGAAAGCTTCAGATACAATCAGTTACTCAAACTGCCTCCAGAGTTGCTATAATAACAGCCATACAGTACTCCCAGTTTCAAAGTGCGGCTGCATACTTGGCTCTCTCAGAGGTAAAAGTACACCTTCAGTTTACCTACCTTTATCCATTCTGAGTGACGGCTCCTCCTCCGCTCACTCTTCTCTTCATTATCCCCCTCCTTTATCATCGTCAGAACCCTTATTGGAAAGCACTTAGCTGGCTCAGAGAAGTTAATACTTCATTTACACTCTGCAAATACGTGTTTCTGTCTCATCTCGCTTTAGACATTGTGAAAAGAACCAGGTTCAGTTTAGCTGTCTTCCAAATCATGTTCTTGAACTACGATTCTTAATCTGGGGTCCACGAAGGACCTCAGAGGGGCATTATGAACCCTCATACATTGAATGTAAACTTTTACATGCCCATTTTTCCCCCCTCAGGGGAGAATCTAGAGTTTCATTCGATTCCTTGAATCCAAAATGTTAGGAGCTCCTGCTTAAAAGATTTTGCTGACTAAATCAAAGTACAGATGTTCCTTGAAAAACAATGGGGTTACATTCTGATAAATGTATGGTAAGTCAAAATTGTATCTAACCCACCTAATCTACTGAGCATCATAGTTTAGCCCAGCCGATGTTACATCTATTCAGAATACGATATCCATAAAAGTGTTGGCAACATAGTACACTGTAGGGTATTGGTTGTTTACCTGTGTGATCTCCCGATTGGGAGCTGTGGCTTCCTGCCACTGCTCAGCATCACGGGAGAGCATCATATCACATATTGCTAGCCTGGTAAAAGATAAAATTCAAAGCATGGTTTCAACTGAGTGCACATTGCTCTCACAGCACTGTCGAGTCAAAAACTTGTAAGTTGAATCATCGGAAGTCTGCGACCATCTGTATAGTTATCAAAAGAAAACTGTATGCAAATTTGAACCCGAGAAGGCAACCTTGTTGGGGTTGGATCTGGGGAAGCCTGTGATTCTAAAAGAACACATTTATTGATTATGGCCTGTGAAGGCAAGGGGGATTGATGCCTGGATCAAATCAAGCCTTCCTTTTCGGGGTCGGGACATTTTCCTAGGAAGTCTTCCGACAACTGCAAACATTAAATGGTGCCTACCATGCGTCAGGTACTGATTGTCCATTGCCTTACATGTTTTAGCTCGTAATCTTCACAGGCACCCAATGAAGCAGGGATTATTATTAGCCCTGTTTTACAGATGAGGAAAAGGAGGCACAGAGAGATTAAAACCATAGATTAAGCTTAAGGCAATATTTCATAGTTCTGGATGATGTAGTTTGTCAAGCTGTAATTAAGGGTTCAGAATAATTATCGTTTTGGATGTGTCTGTACGGCACCCATAATTATGACATGGTGGCCTAATTAATAACAGGATTCCTATATGTGCCACCTCTGGTTTTGCAAATGGAAGTAGATTGCAGATCACACTTCGAGGAGACTATTCTGCTTAATTACAGTTTGGCTGAGTCACTATGGTTTATGAAATGAGGTTACTGACCAAGTAGAAAATTTTATTATTTTAACTATTATCACCATTAGAAAGTGTACACTGTACATAAGGCATGTTATAACCCTGTAGACTTCAATTGAATCTTATCTCTGGGGAGTCAAAATCAATTCTTTCCAGGATTTGATCAATTGATGGGACTCTAGATATAATTGATCTTCTACCTAGATTATATTTATTCAATAGTTAATGAACAGTTGACCTAGAAATCTACACAGACTATCCTCTAAAAACATAGTATATAAATAACCTAGAGTAACACCAGCATTATGGATATTAAGGTTTATGTAACCCCATCGGTACGTATAGTGGTGACCTGGAATTCTACAGTTCATGCACATGTGTTAAATTTGCATATGTGTTCCAGTGATTTATATTGGATAACATAGGAACCCTGGACCAGAACTGAGAGCCTCTGGAAAAAGTAACTAAAATAATTTCACAACAGGGGCAGATATTTTTCCATCTAAGCAGGAAAGAATGTGCAAAAAGAATGAGTGAAGCCCTGGCTGGTGTGGCTCAGTGGATTGAGCACCAGCCTGCAAACAAAAGGGTCTCCAGTTCAATTTCCAGTCAGGGAACATGCCTGGATTTCGGGTCAGGCCCCCAGTAGGGGGCGCGCAAGACACAACCACACAGTGATGTTTCTCTCCCTCTCTTTTTCCCTCTCTTCCCCTCTGTCTAAAAAGAAAATAAGTAAAATCTTAAAAAAAAAAAAAAAAAAAAAAAGAATGAGTGCAGTGTAAGTCACCCTGAATGAAAGTTCAGGCTCCACGGGCCACCCAATCAGCTGTATAGCAAAGTGGGGTAAGATCAAGGGATCGTATTTTGTGACCCTACGTTACGGAAAGCCTATTATTCAATATCTTACTTTCATGTTGGAGGTCATCCTTGTAGCAAATTTAAAGTCTTCTGTGGAATAAGGTGATGATGATTATCAGAAAATATATGCTAGAGACACAGTCCATTGGCTTATGCTTATGGAGGTTTGCTTTATACCAGGTAATTTAGACAACTGGAACCTGGGTGGATAATACTCTTTACTTTGGAAACCTCTTCTTTGGGGAAATCTGTTAAGTTACAGCTAAAGACGGTTGTAAGGAGTATGTTTAGAACTTCCAAGAAAATAAATTTTCCAAAAGAAAATTTTGGAGCTTCTATGTCCTTGATATGCTAATTTTTAAAAAAAGTATTCTAAAAATAGTCTTAGTTGAACTTAGATTGATCTTCCTCCCAACCAGACTTAATTAGTAAGGTTCTAGCTTACTTCAAACTCATGAGAAAAAGAATGGCCTACAAGCAAAGTGGTCCTGCTTCTCCTTGTCCTTTCTGTCTAATACGTTTTTTTTTTTTTTTTTGACAAGGGCCAGTTCTGAGGGAGGGAAAATACAGTGAGTCTGTCTCCAGCCATGTCTAGCTTTCCCTTGCAAATTCCTTCCTTCAAATTCATCGGGCAGGTGTGCATTTGTCTCCCAGCCTCTGCTCTGCCTTGTGCTCAACAGCAGCATTCAGTTCCATGCCGGGCCACCAACCCCTGTGTGGCTGGTCACCACTGGAGACCTGGGCCCCTATTCTCCTTGGTAGTTACTTATGTTGCCCCTCTACTCTGGCCCAGGGAGTGGCTGGGGTGGCAGAGGGAGGGGAAATCTACTTTCTACCTCTCCGTCAAATTTGTACACATGGTTCCCCAAGACCTACAGAGTCCTGAGCCCCCAAAAGTCTGTGTTTCATGTGTTCTCCTTTGAGGACTTCTATTCCTAGATCTAACCTTGTCCAGGACCATTCAGTAGCCATTTCCACACCCTTATAGTAAACTGTTACCTAGGCATGCCTTGTATTTACACATTCTTGACATTTAACAAATAGATCTTGAATGTCTATTTTGAGCAAAGCTCTCTACATGTTAGAATACAGAGGAAGGCAGTAAGAAAAGTCAAGAATGATACTTAAGAGACAGAGGTAGATCTTAGGTGATAATTCTATAATTAAGTATTCAGTTATAATTGTGATAAGTTCCCATGGTGGGCAAAGCATATGACAGGGGCCTTGACTTAGGCTGAGGGTCAATAAAGGTTTTTATGAGGAGGTGAGATTTAATTACAAAGCATGACCTGCAGAGAAAGCAGGGGGCTCTGTGGGAGACCACCACTGGCAGAAGAAGCAATTTGTGTCAGGGAAGCCCAGAATCTGTCTTTCTTGACCTGAAAGAAAGCCAGGGGGCCAAAGTCAGAGAAACAAAGGACAAGTGGGAGGAGGTGAGGGTGGTGAAGTCAGTGGGAGCAGCCAGGCATTAGAGGCCATGTTGAAGATTTGAGTCTTTGACCTAAAAACTGAAGGAAGGATTGACAGGATTTTAACCAGTTCTCATGGGATCAGGCAGAGATATGGGCATGTTTGACACAGTCGGAGTTGCATTTTCAAATCTTCATTCTGGCCAAGGGGTGGGCTATTGGGGAGCGCGGTGAGATGGAAGCAGACACAAGGATTCCAGGTGCTAAGTTGCTATGCCTCCCAGGTAAGATGTCCTGGCCTGCAGGACAGTGCAAATAGGGAGGGAAATGAAAAAATGATGAATTTCAAGCTATTAAGAAGGTAAAATTGCTAGAAGTTCATGTTGGATTGGATTAAGAAGAAGTTAAGAAAGACTCCTAGGTTCTTGATCTGCTAAGGAGAAAGTATGGAGTAAAAATGAAAGAGGGTCTCGAGGCAGCAAAAGAAATCAAGAAAAACCTTGCAGGTAGATGGAAAGAAATCCAGGAGGGCGTGGGGGTGTGAAAGCTGAGAAAAGGTCTTGCTTCTTAACACATAGAGCTTGAACTTGCTCCACGAGTCATCAGAACCCCACAGTCTGCCATCGAGTTACACAAGAGTAGAAAGGTTCTGGAAAAGACTGGGCATGTACAGTCTAGCTCACGTTAGGCTCCCTCTTCCAGAAGACAGGATGCTGTGTTTCCAGCCAGCATCTCCACTCCACAAAGCACATTGGACAATACCTTCCCAAAACCACCAGTGATTTTCACGGAAGTGGTCTTAAGCAGTATTTAGGAACAAAAGTTTTTCTTAGAAGACAAGTTGTCTTCAGACATGCAATTCTGGGCATGGACAAAGACAAATTTTTATGGGGTTCTGCAGGGTAGTCTGGCCTGTTAGAAGTAACTAAATCTCTTAATTCCAGATTGGGCCTTGGCTTTACCCAGCCCAACCAGAAGGTTCACCGAGGTGGTTCTGATAGTCACGGGGGTTGTTCAGAAATGTTTAGTTATCTTGTTTGGGGCACTTGGTAGGATCACACTTCTTCACCCACTTGTTTTAGGTAATGAAATGGGCATAGAAATGATATATGGGTTCATAGCCAGTGCGTAGTTCACTGCACTGCCTGTTTCCAGCCTCAGCAACCACAGAAGCAGGGGACATGAGGGAGTCCCGCTCAGTGACCTTACTGAGCAGAGCCTCTAAATAACCTGCAGTTGATTTGCACCATAGACAGAAACAAACTTTGTGTCTTAAGACAATGTGACATTTGTTACTGTATCATAACTTAGTCCACACTGACTGATACAGAAACACTCTTCCCAGAACAAAGTAACTTTAAGGGCTCATATGAGTTCCAAAGGTTTTAGGACAAATTCTATACCAGGATTCCAGCTCAGAGACATAGGATCTTCTTTTGTCCTTCGAGTCTCTGCAAGAAGAGATTAACAACAATTATAATAGCTACTGCTTGGTAAATCTTACCTTGTGGCAGGCACTGTGCTAATTACTTTTTATACATTATTCCATTTTGCTCCAAAATAATGCAATAAGTAAGTGGACATTAGCTAATCTACTTTACAAATTAGAGAATTAGGGCCCAGAGAGGTTAAATTACTGGCCCAGAGCCACACAGCTAGTATGTGAGAGAACTAAGGTCAGAATGCAGGGCAGAGCCCTCAGACATTCTTCTAAAAAGACTCAGCGTTATCTACTGAGGTCCCAATGAGCAACTCAGTTCTTAAGCCAACCCCCCTCTGAGTAATTTGTTAAGATATGCTTTATTAAGATAAAAGCATATTAAGATATGCTTTCAGACCTGGGATCTGGTGGCCCAGTCCTAACTACTAGGCTCTCACTTCAGCTGCCTGAAAATATATTAGTTATGTGTTTGGACTCCAGAGTCAGATAGAGATGAATTCAAATTGGAGTTCTGCCTCTTCTTTACCACTTCATCTCCCTGTGCCTCAATTTTCCCATAGGAAAATGGGAGTGATAATAGTTCCTAGCTCTTGGGGCCGTGGGAGGATGAGGCCCTCTTTTGTCTGTTGACCCTCAGACCCACTCTCCACCCTTCCCTACCCTATTCTGTGCTTGAAGGGTGAGAGAGGCCTAACCCATGCTTCAGGTTGCCTTGCTGTTTGCTTCAGCCAATCAGAGGGGCTGGCAGGTCATAAGAGGGCAGAACGAGGGAAAAGCCTGGGAAGGTATCTCCTTCTTTCTCAGGTGACATCTCCAGCAGTGACAGTTCTGTGGATTCATCTCCTTCTAGGGAGCCCCTCCCCCCTTAGTCCCAGCTGTCACTAGGTGGCTCTGGCCCCTGGCTCTGTCTGGCATCACTCCAGCCCTGCTGGAGGGTAGTGACCCCACTACTCCAGAGAGGGCAGTGGTCTTCTGTTGTTGCTGATCTCTGGGCTGCCTCACGCTCCCCTTTACTCTTTCTGCTCTCCTAAGACCTTTCTAAGTAGGTCTCAGTAGTAAGTAAAGCCCCATTACCAGCTGTCTGGCGTGCGCTATGTCTTCCAGATTATTCCAGAGCTAGTACAGAGGGTTGCTGGACATAATGCCTATGAAGTACTTAGAACAGTGCTTGGCATATACTAAGTTCTCAGTGAATGGTAGCTTACAAAACGGCTTACTCACCTCTTTCCTAGATTCTGTGCTGCCGATTTGTCCTGGGCAGGTGCCTGCCTACATCATAGCTCTTGGGTTGCTGCCCCTCCCTCCTCCTCATCTGTAGGCCTGAGCTTCTGTTTAGGTTCACCCTCCTCTAATATTTATGGGGGGAAGGGCGTGTGAGTTCCTGCACTACATTTATGACACATGTCACAATTTTATTTTATTTTTTTAAAAAGATTTTTTATCCTTGCCTGAGGATTTTTTTTTTTCATTGCTTTTAGAGTGAGAGGATGGGAGAGAGGAAGGGAGAGAGAGAAACATCTGTGTGAGAGAAAAGCATCAAATGGTTGCCTCCTGTATGTGTCTGGACCAGGGACTGAACCCACAACCTGGCTATATGCTCTGGCCTTGAATCAAACCTCCAAACTTTTGGTTATGGGATGATGCTCCAACCAACTGAGCCATACCAGCCAAGGCCACAGTTTTACTTTCAGTTTTCCAAACTTCTTCCTATAGCTTCAAAAGCCCTGCCCTACCTGGACTGTCTGGCTTCCCAACCACTCTCTCTGCCACTTTCCCCTCATTCCACTTCAGCCCACACTGCTCTGTCCTCTCTGCCAACCGCTGCCCTCCCTTGGGCTTTGGCAGGTGTCATTTCCTCTTTTTGGAAAGCTCTTCTCCGGCTTCTTCCATGCTGTTCGCACCCCAGCCTCCATGTAGTTGCTTCCCCCTTAGTGAGGCCCTGCCTGGCCCCCTTATCCAATGCTCACCTCTGTTATTCTCTGTGACAGGTGATGTTTGCATTATCCCTGAACTTCTCACATTTTGTTGTGATTTCATTTGTTTACTTGTCTAGTTCCTTCTGCCCACTGTCTCCCTCCCAACATGCCACAGGCCACTAGATTATTAATGCCACAAAGGCAGGCTCTCTGTGTGACAGCTTCAGCTGTGTACTCCTAGTGCTTGAGAAGGCGCTTGGCACAGAACCGGCTGTCAGTCAATGTGTCATGAATGAATGGGTGTTCAAATCATCTGTCTCTAAGCTGTCATGTCAAGGCACCCTAGAAGTCCAATGGTGGTCATTTTGGGGATTCTCCTTTTCTCCCCTTCTCTGGCACTGTGTCATGCAGGAAGCCTGAAAGCAGAAGCCCTGGCTTGGCTTGGGGTGGTCTCCTTCATCACTGTTCCTGGCCCAGGCCCTGCCTGGCGCGTGAAGCTCCATTCCCTCCACAACATGATCAGCTAGTGAGACCTTTGCTGAAGGTTCCCGAGACTCCAGATTCTTCACCGTCCTGCCCCCTTCACCCTCCTTCTGAGACTTGTCAGCCCCAGGGCCCCACCGTAGAGGACTCCCAGTTCGGGACCATGATCAGAACTTCAGCCCTCAGGCCCTTCTCAGTGCCTGGGCCACTCTGGCCTCTGCCGCCTCTGCAAACACTCCAGCTTGATTCCACACAAAAGTAACAGGGGCCCATGTAGCCTTTGGCTTCTTGGCAACCATCCCCAGCCAAGTTTCTCTCTCTCTCTCTCTCTCTCTCTCTTTTTTTGGCTTTTAGCAACAAAAAAAGCTGTTAATTGGAATTACCCAACATGCCTGAAGGGCTTAGGAAACCTCAGAACTTAAGCCACAGAACCTGGCTGCTACATTTCCAGGAGAAGGAAAAAAAAAACCCTTTCACTTCTTAAGAATACACTAAAAACGGTAAAATAAATAAATAAATAAAAAGACGGACTTTAATTACCCTGCTCTAGTAGTCAGCAGATCCAGTACTCAGACCCCCTTCTAGAACTGGTGTCCTCCCCTGAGGCTCAGCGCAGGGCTGGGAATCTGGAGCCCTACCTAGTTCCTTCGGGCCTTCCTTCACAGGGTCGGGGGCGGGGCTCAGGTGGGGTTGAGCCTTGTCTTGGAGCCCATCCTGATGGACTTGCCAAGACAGCTTCCCCCAGAAGTCTGACTACCTTCTGCTTGGCCTATTTGAAATTTCTAGGTTACTCTACTTGATAGGGCAGTTTTCGGTCAAACCGAAGTCCTTGTTCTGCCACAAATGTGGTACAAGCAAACCAGACAGATTTCGTTTTCTTCTTGCCTAAGGTACTTTCAAAACAGCAGGCTCTAAAGTCACTTCCAGTGCCATCCACTGGCATGACACACTGGCAGGGACTGTCCTTTAATCCTCGCTGTTTCCCTCCCCCCGTATGTTCAAGTTAGTCCAGAGGCCAGAACTGTGCCCAGAATTACATGTGAGTCAGGAGTGCATTTTCCTGTGAGGAACACAAAACAAGATCACAGTGGCTTAAACACAGATGTTTAACGAAATCTAGAGTTGTGTGCTTGGTGGGGTTGGGTTTGGAAATTAAGTTTCAGAGCAAATAGGTAAAAAAAAAAAAAAAGAAACAAAGAAAAAGAAGCAGTGCCAAATGTGTCTGTTTCCTTTTACCAGGAAAGAAGGACTTGCAGAAATCCTGTTTCTCTTAGGTCCCATTGCCCAGAACCGGGTCATACTGACCATCTTGGATACAAGGGCAGTTAGAATATTAGAGAACAAAATGGTTATCATTGCCTTAGATATTCGATTCATTTTTTTCTCAGGGCTGGGCGAAAGATCACCCTAAACAAAACCAGGATTCCGATAGCCGGGAAGTGGGAGGGAATAGACATTGGTCAGACAGCTCCAGTGCCTTCCCCAAATCAACTGAGTGAATTCTAGAAGCCACAGGCAAAGAACTTGATGCTGATTTTTGCAACTTTTTGGAGACAATTATTAAACAAGAGTTGTGGAAGTCTCCTAGACTCATAAACTGTAACAGAGAAGGTATCACACTGTCTCCTTCATTACTGTATTTACAATAGGGTGGCTGGCACACAGTAGGTCCTCTATATGTACTTATTGAATAAATGAATGAACAAAGGAATCTGGAGGAAAGTAGATGGTGAGAATAGCATGGATTCAGTAAAAGTAAGTCAGGCCAAGCTTTCTTTATTTCATTTAAGAGTTTTTGACAGCATGATTGCCATCTTTGAGATGAGGGCATGTCATAGGTATTTCATCACTGGATTTCAGCAAGTCAGTTCACAACGTTCCTTGTAACATTCTCAGAAAGAAATCCCTCTGTACACAGGTCGAGCTGTAGCAACTTGGACAAATGTATCCAGTACGTTTTGACCAATGAATCTGGGTCAGTCCAGAGGGAAGCCTGTTCACAGGGGTTAGTAAAAAGGCAGCATCAGTTCTTAGCAAGAAAATAGGTTATAATAAGAGACAGACTTGGTTCCAATTCTTTTTTTGTAATTTATAATTTTCATAACAACTTTTTAATGTTGAAGGTTTTCTTAAACATCATATTAATTTCCAGCAAGCCTCCTTGAATTATTTACATTTTTCTTTCTTTTTGGTGGGAGCTTTCCATGTAAGATGCGGGTCAGTTGAAGTCTTTCCCGTGTTCGTTACATTCAAGAGGTATGATCCAGTGGGCACGTTGCACCTTTGGAAGAAGTAGGAGTGACTAAAGGTTTTCCCACATTCTTTACATTTATATGGTTTCTCTGCAGTATGCACCCTTCATCTTGTGATTTGGAAAGATTTTGTTACAAACGAAGGCTCTTCTCCAGTCTGAGTTCTGTGTAGGCTTTACCGCACCGTTTGCGCCCACAGGTTTTCCCGCCTGTGCGAGTTGCTTCATGATTGTGATGTGCACTAAGGTGATGACTGTTTCCCCTCATCCCTCACACTGGTACTGTGTATTGCAGGTGTGTATTTCCATGTGTCTTCGAATGCTCCTGCGACAAAGGAAAGCTTTAGCACGACGTTCACATTCACGGGGGTTCTCTCCACTACTGGAACGCCTGCGTGCGTTTCCACGTTTCCATTCACGGGGTTTCTCTCCAGGGAGCGCTTTTGTGCATTTGTAACACACCGGAATGTCTGAAGGTTTTCCCACATTCCTTACATTCTTCCACCTCTCTGCAATGTGAGTTTTTCATGTTTTGGAAGATGACTAGGAAAGCTAAATGCTTTACTATATTTTTTTTTTATTCATAGGGTTTTACTTGTATAAATTTCTCACTAAGTATTGCTTTAGCTATAGCCCTCAACTTATGACATGTTGGGTTTTCAATATCATTTTGTTCAAAATAATTTCTAATTTCCATTCTTATTTCTCCTTTAAACCATGGTATTTTTAGAAGTGTGTTTGTTTCCAAATGTATGGGGTTTTTCTGGATACCCACAAGTTACTGATTTCCAGCTTCTGTTGTGGTCAGGATATGTTTTTTATATGAATTCTTCTAACTCTACTGAGACTTGTTTTATGGCTGACAACATAATGTGTCATGGGAAATGTTCTGTGTGCATTTGAAAACAAAGATTCTCCTATTGTTGAGTGCAGTGTAAATTCATAGTATATGGTGTAGTGTTCTTAATGTCAATTAGGCCAAATTGGTTGATAGTATTGTGTAAGCCTTGTACATCTTTTCTGATTTTCTGCCTACTTGCTCTGTCAGGTACTGAGGGAGGGGTATTAAAATTGCTGTTTATATTGAATGTTTCTATTTCTCCTTGCAATTCTGCCAGCTTTTCATTCACATATACGGAAGCTCTTTATTAGATGCATGTTTTTCATTGAATTTATTGGGGCAACACTGGTTAATGAAATTACATAGGTCTCCAGTGCACAGTTCTACAGCACATCATCTGTGCACTGAATCGTGTTCACCACCCCAAGTCCAGCTCCTGTCCATCAGCAGTCTGTTACCACTTATCACCCCCTCCCCTCCTCCCCCTCCCCTCCCCCCTCCTCCTGGCGACCACCATTCTGTTGTCTGTGTCCATGAGGTTTTTTTTCTTTTAGATGAATAAATGTTTAGAATTGGTTTTCCTCCTATAGATAGACTCCTTCATCATTGTGAAATGATCATCGTTATTTCTGGTAATAGTCTTCCTATTGAAATCCACTTTGTCTGATATTAACATAACCACCTGTATTTCTTTTGACTATCGTTAACATGGTACATTGCTTTTCAGTCTTTGACTTTTATTTGCCTTTATATTTAAAGTGATTTTTTTTATAGTCAGCAGTTGTGTTTTGCTTTTTTCCGAAGTCTGACAATCTGCCTTTCAGCTGGGGGAAATTACTTACATGTTTGGTTTTCAATCTAACATCTTGCTCTGTGTTTTCTCTGTATCCCATCCATTCCTTCTTTATCCTCATTTACCGACTTCTTTTAAACTCATGAGAGTTTTCTCTTAACGATTCTACTTTCTTCATTGATGTATTAGCTATAGGAGTTAGAGTACCCATCTTAACTTGTCACAATGTACCTTCAAGTGTACTGGACCACTTTATCTTAGTATAGGAATATTACAACAGAATACCTGCCCCTTTCTGAATGCTGTGCTGTTGTTGTCGCACATTTTATTTCCACATGTGTTATGAACCACACAACACACTGTTTACTTTTGCATTAGGCAATTATCTTTTAACAGAATCTTGTTAAAGGAGAAAACATTTTATTTACCTACATATGATTTCTTGAGATCTTAATTCCTTTGTGTAGACCCAACCTTCTGTTTGATTGTATTCTCTCTCTACCTGAAGGATTTTCTTTTAACATTTCTTATAATGAGTGTCTGCTGGTGATATGTATATATATTCTTTCTGCTTTTGTATGCCATAACATGTCTTCAGAGACTGACTTTTTTTTTCAGTACTTTGAAGATGCTGCTTCACTGTCTACTTTTTGTAAATTTCTGATGAGAAGCGTAATGTCATTTTTATCTTTGGTCTTTTGCACAGTAATGCCTTTTTGTTCCTCTATGACTGCTTAAAAATTTTTCACTTTCCCACTGGTTTTAAGGAATGTAATTGTGATGTTTCTTGGTGTAGTTTTCTTCATGTTTCCACTTAAGAGTTTGTTGAGCTTCTTGGATTTGTGAGTTTATAGTTTTCATGAAATTTGGAAAGTTTTTAGCCATTATTTCTACAAATATTTTCTGTCCTCCCTGACCTCTCCTTACTCTCATATTTCTCTTTTACTTTAGGGAATCCCAATTGCTTGTTTATTAAGCTCACTGATACTCTGTTTATTTTTATTATTCTTTTTATTCCCTTGCAGACAAGTGTTCTGTGCTGCTGCCTGCTTTATTTATTTTGCCTGGTTTGTCTTAGTTGTTTTAGCAAGAGGGTAAATGCAGTCCCTGTTGCTCCTTCTTGGCTGGCTGGACTAGATTACTTTAGGTTATTGTGGTTCTGTTGATAAGAAAGATTGTCAAGGGTGTCACTTGTTTCCAAAACAACTCTCATTAAGTAACCTGAAGATGTGCAATCCACATCTCCTATAAGTACAACGCACTCTTGTGCAATGGGTGTTACCAGTCCCACAAACCAACTTCACATAAAACAATCTCATTTCCCTCTGCGGCTTACCTTTTAATTCCTGTGATGTTTTCTCTGCTTCATTTGCCTTACTTTCTGTTGAGCAGTGACTCAAACCCTAAGGCTTTCTTTTTGTTTTCTCCTCACCCCCTCCTTTCTTTCTCTTCCTTTTTTTGTCAGGTACCAGTGATCTGTACATGAAATTTCATGATGTTTTGAGATTAGAATTCATCTGATTCTGGTTAGCAGAGTCCTTGAGTACTTAGGTGTGTGCTTGGAGCTAAGGAGCATGGGGGTTGATAAAAACATGGTCTTACACTTCAAGCTATATATATGTGTATGTGTATATATATGTGTGTGTATATATGTATGTGTGTGTGTGTATCCATGATTGTTTTAAAAGAGGGGCACACCTGCATTCTGGGATTGATATATAAAAGAAGTAGAAAGTTCAAGAGAAGGAATTCCTGTTTTTCTTCTTGTTCCCCAGCTCCAACAAGTATGTATTGAGTGCTTAATACTACAAAGCACTAGAGCCTTACCTAAGTCGAGTCACTAACATTGATGATGAGTTCATTATTTTGTGGAAGGATGACACAATGGATAAAGCCCCAAGATGTGGTATCACAGTAAATCTGTGCGATTTCACAGGAGAGGATCATTACTGAGGGCTGGGGAGATCAAGAAAGGCTTGGAGACCTAGTTCAGGAATAATTTAGGGGAAAGTGTTGGCATGAGCACAGTTAGGAGTATGACTGTCCATGTTGTGGCTAGGGACAGTCAGAGAGGTTGAAGCAAGGGACTCCTGCGGGAGAGTAGTGGGAAGAGTGGAAGCCTACCTGTGAGTGCCGTCTGTGCCAGGCTCAGGCATGTGGGCTGTTGGAAAAGCCCTGGAGGGTTTTTGATGGGTGGACATGACCAAAGACGTGTTTTGAAGACAGGCTTAGGGTTAATGTGTGCAAGGGAGATGAGGACCGGTGGCGCAGGTGTGAGGACAGGGACTACTTCTTAACCATCTTTGTATTCTCAGTTGCTAGTTCATACATAATGATTGCGGCTTAAGGGCATGTAAGAGGTAATCGCTTTCTTCCTAATTTGCTAATGCTCTGGGTAAGCAATAACCTTGTCTACAGCAGGGAAAACTGTGAAAGAACCTCTTTGTCCCCAGCGTTACTTTGAAGGGCTGATGGTGGGCAAATTTGGATTCAGACTCTTTCACGACTTTTTTTTTTTTTTTTTTTTTTTGAAATTCCTCATTTTCTTCCTTTAAGGAAAAGCCACTCAGCCGCTGATATAGAAATTACACAACAGGGCCATCCCCAGTCCCCACCCACTCCAGCCCTAATAAATTCTACATAGTCTCACAAAGCTCTCAACAAGGCAGGTCACACACGTACACAGAAATCCACGGCGCACACTCCCACCAGCGCCTGCTGGGTTTCCAGGCTCCCAGCCGAGCAGTTTGCACAACGCGCACGTGGACACACACGCCCACGTGAGTCAGCGCCGAGGCAGAGTAGCCACTCGTTTGGGCACGCACACACCCTGCTTAGCCACCGAGACACACACTCGTGTGCACACACTCTCCCCCGAGACCCACGCGCAGCGCGCACGGCCACGAGCCCCCCAGCCAGGCGGACTCGCGGAGGCCCGTCATCGTCGGGCGCCGTTGCGTCAGCAGAGCGCGACACTGCGGCGGCGGCGGCGGCGGCGGCGGCGGCGGAGACGCGCAGGGCCGGCGGCTGCAGCCGGGGACGCCGGTGGAGCTGCGAGCGCTTGCGGCCGAGGCGGGAGCGGGCCGCGGGGAGCTGCCGGGGCCGGGAGCGCCGCGACAGGTGCGTGGTCGGCTCTGCGCCGGGGCCCGCGTGACTCCCGCAAGTTGCCGGGGCGGGCTGTGTGCCCGGACCTCTCCCCCGAGTTCGGGGGTCCCCCTGAGCAATGGGTCCCGGCTAGTGCCGGAGCGGGGGGTCGGGATTGCGCTTTCCCGGGGGGCCAGGCTGAGGCCGGATCGCTTCTGTGGACTCGGTACCCAGCGCGCTCGCACGGGACGCGGGGCGCCGGCTTTGGCGTCGAGGCGGCAGGGATGCTCTGAGAGCGGCGGGTGCTGGGACTTTGCGATGACAGGAGACCACTGAACGATCGGACCGCGCGCTCACTGAGTGTTCGACACAGTGCGCGGCTCTTGGTAGGGTTTTCCAGCCCGCCCAGCATCCCAGGAGGTAAGAGCTATCATATTATGCACATTTTCCAGTTGGGGAAACCAGGGCACCGAAGTTAACCGATTTGTCTGACGTCCCACATGGGGGAAGACGCGGGGATTTGAACTTGTGTGTGTTTGACTTCAGAGTTGCCCTCCTGCCTCCGTGTGTCACAGAACCCACAGTTGGCTGCCCTCAGTCCCTAGTCTGGCACCTCCGATTATTTTTTTCTTTTTCTTTTTTTAAACTTCTCGACCTTGGATAAACGCTGTCGGGAGGGAGGAGCGAAGCGTGGACTTTCCATTGGCACAAGACGCTTTCTCTTCCCCTCCTTTCGTGGTCGCCGGGGCCGGCGCGTCTTCATTTTCTCTGGCAGCACCGGGCTCCCCCTGTCGTGACTCCGTGACGCCGAGAGCTGGGTTTTATTTTACACTACCGAACAGCCTTCATGCCACGTGCATTGCCTTACTATCCTCTTCCCCTCGCCTATCGGGTTCGATTGTTAACTTACGTCAATTGTCAAGGACGCATATGGTGGTTATTCAAGGATACGTTCTTGCAGCAAACCCATGTGGCAATTGTAAAGAAATCAGAGTATGACCTCGAAGGAACACTGTTGAGCTGGAATTGACCTTTCAAAGTTTTAAAGGAATACTTTAAGGTCAGGCGAGAAATAGCCAAAAGCCATCTTAAAAATAATTCTGAACTTATGTTAGAAGTTTTTATATATTAGGTTCACATTTACTTTCTTTCGCTGTTCATTGTTAGTGCACATTTTTCTGTAGGGTAGGAGAATACTCGTTGAAAAGGATGAAAACTTATCAAACAGATATTTCATAAAGGGCGGTTTTGTTTTAGAGCTTTGCAGATGTACTAAAAGTGCAAATATCGCGTTTAAGGCATCACAAGAAAATTAAGAGCTTAATTCCACGTAAGTGGGAAATTTTAGGGGTGCCCTCATAACCTGTACCCCTTTTGCATTATTGTGTAATATGTCTGACCTAAAATTCCCAGCATAGAATTTTTAAAAATTATCTAATTATGTGTGTACTTATAACTTATATTTAATTAAATAAACACATGCCTGCATTCCTCCAGGAATTATTCAATTATTAACACAAATGAAATAATTCTCTGTCATGTCTGTGAAATAAGCTATTATTTACTCTTACAAATTCATAGCTTTTTTGTTTTTGAAATCTAAAGATACAAAGATTGATTATTTTGAAATCAAATCTGCCTAACTGAATTCATATAAACACATCAAAGTTCATTTTTACATTTTGAATCCGGTGGAAGTCTGTCAGTAGTTCGTTTGACACCTTCTTATGGAGCCAAATCACGTGGAAGTCAGAATTTTGAGTTCTGGTATTTACTCTCTGGAATCTTCATTAACTTAAATGGTATATATGTTTTTTTCCAGCACACGATCTAGGAATCACGCTTTATGTCATGGATGAATCTGCACTGACCCTCGGCACGATAGATGTTTCTTATCTGCCCAATTCAGCAGAATACAGTGTTGGCCAATGTAAGCACGCAAGTGAGGAATGGGTAAGTTTCAGATTAAAATGTGGATTAAAAGTGGTCAGCCTAAAGACGCTCATTGCAATATTGTTTATGAAGGTGGAAATGCTGGAGCCGACTTTATATCAACAACTGGGAAGAAAAACTGAGTAAGAAATTTAACTACAGACATATTAAAAAGCAAAATACTTCTGCATAGAAAAAAACCCACTAGTATTTGTTTAGGGTGGTGTCATTATAAAGATATTTTTAAAATGTTTCTGTATCTATTTTCCATAATTATATCTAATAAGTATAAAATTTTAATGGAAACAAAGTTTATTAAAAAAATTAAAAATAGGAAATAAATTTTAGCATGAACCAATCCAAAGGGCATACATTATCTTGTGTTGTTTTCTCTAGTTCAACATAACATGGCATGTTTAAAATATTTCTTGAACACCATCTGCTTTACATAAAAAATGATGATGCGTTTTTTGTTTTGTTTTGGTTTTTTTGCTTATTTTTGAGACTGCAGTATCAGTAGCATTTGAGCAACCGGGGAAGTCAAAGTTAGGGAAAAATGTTTAGAACAGAAGAGCAGAGTTTGGCCCTAATTATACAGTACAGCTATAATTTCAATTTCAGCCTTTACACTTTCTTGTTAGGATAAAGGAGTGTTCTGTAAGTGTACCTTGTTTTTCATTTCAAGCAAAATAGTTTAAGCTGGTATTATAACAACTTGCGTACTATGTAAGGCCTTGGTAAATAGTTCTTTTGTGGGAGTGTATGATTTAAGAGAGAGTAAGATTAACTCTTAACACAGGGACCCAGGGATCTGATTTTATTCATCTTGCTCTCGTGAGAGGCTATTCAAGCTTTGCCAGCTTTGTTTTAAAACCTTGAATTCTGCTTTGAGTGGGCAGTGTTTTTTGCCAGCTACTGCTGTTCTTAGGTGCTCAGCTTTCACTATTGTTCAAAGTGTCGACCGTGGAGGGAGCACCTTGAATGAAAATCACGCTGAGAAACACATAATTATACCACTACCCCCAAAAAATGTGTCATAAGCTTCTCTTTTAGCTGGAATATCTTAGTTTTAGAGATCATGTGGACATGTATGATTTTCTTGCCATTTAGTGACCACTTTCTCCTTAATATCTTCTAGGATGAGTGTGGTTTCAGACCTACTGTCTTCAGATCTGCAACCTTAAAATGGAAAGAAAGCCTAATGAGCCGGAAAAGGCCATTCGTGGGAAGATGTTGTTATTCCTGTACTCCCCAGAGCTGGGTAAGAATGTTACTGCTTATTGGCCTTTAATAAGCCCTGAAATATGTGACATAGATTCCCAACTTTGTGTGAATTTGGTATTGGGCAAATACCAGATAGACTTAACTTTTAGAGTTTATTTTTATTCTTTTTTTTTCCTAATTTCGATTCTTAGAATTTAGGGCTATATTTATAAATCAAATATTCCAAGTAAAGATGTTGACTCAGTTTCTCATTCATGCGGTCAGTAAATGTTGGTCCAGCAGTTGCTACTAGGCGAGATTTGGGTTTTTCAGCAGTTTTGGTGTGACATCACGGGGAGAGCAGATCTTACTTTGGGTTAACTCCTCCAAAAAGTGGGTGGGAACCTTCCCGTAACGTGGAGATGCTGAACTCCAGCTCTGCGGCTTGTCTAGTGTGCGTGTCTGTTTCGGGGGTGAGTGGCGCAGGTGTGTGTTGACCTGATAGTGAAGAATGGTCGCTGAGAGCTTGGGTGACGACTTTAGAAAGAGTGTATATGGGTTTGTTGTTTGTATTTTGGTGAGAAAAAAAAAAACAAACCAAACACAAGCCATGCAAAATCTTCCACATTAGGGTGTCGGTGTTGATATTTGAGAAGTGTGGATTAGATGAGAGGTTTGCTTCTGGTGGCAGTTTGCCAGAGGGATGAGTGAGCACAGGATGGCGCACTCTAGTGTGGCTGTGTCCTGAAGCAGCAGAGTTACCTACGAAAAGGTGTACCTGGATCTTGAGCTGTCTTTGAAGTGGGTTGGTTATCACGACATAGAAATTCTGCCCTTAAAAGGCCTGTCATTCATAGAAGTTGCTCATAATTTGTGTGAATAAGTAACTGTGCTGTGTGAATGTTTTACTCGGGGTTGGCTTGGCAGGAAGTAGAATTCTGAGTCTGGGATAAAGGGATTTCCTAACCTGGAAGAGATTTGTGTGGGACCCAAGCAGTTTATGTTAAATATGCAGGTCTGCTTATGAATGTATTGATATAAATATTGTTCAATTTATTTTATTTTATTTTTTTATCCTCATCCGAGGATATGTTTATTGATTTTAGAGAGAGGGGAAGGAGGGAGGGGGAAGAGAAACAGAGAGAGAGAGAGAGAGAGAGAAAAATCAATCGGTTGCCTCCCGTACCTGCCCCACCCAGGGACTGAACCTGTAGCCTTGGGATGTATCCTGACCAGGAGTTGAACCTTTCCACCTGTGGGACAATGCTCCAACCAAGGGAGCCACCCAGCCAGGGCTAAACAGTGTTCCTTTTAAATCACAAGTGCTTCATTGCAAGAGTTAAAGAATTTGGTAGCATTGAAGGATCATGGAAATTTCTAGGCTAGGAGTAAGGCCAGTTCAAATTAATAGGCCAATAGAAATGAAGATTTAAATAGAAGATCATGTGGCTTTTTTTTTAGATCTGTTATCTCATCTAATTGAATGCTTAAAAAACTGAAACAATACCTTAACTCTAATGTGTTATTAAGTCAGGAGAGAGTATAGGGAATTATTTGGTGGTGGTGATGGTTTGGGGCAGAGATAGGTGAGTAATATAACAGATAATTGATTCTTGCCTAAATATAGTACCTGAACTTTAGGTACTATAGTATCTAAATATAGGAGCTGAACTTGGTCTTAAAATTCTTCCATGGCATGCTTATTTAAAATGATATTTGTTTGACAATATTTTTATTGTAACTTTTTGATATTTGCTACCCTTTCCCTAAAATCTTATTTCCCCTTTCTCTAAAAAGATTTCACGTAGTGTTTTACATCTTTTGTTGATAATACATTATCTCAGTATTTATTTGTGCAAAGTTTACCTTTTGTTCACATTAAGTTACAGACTTTTTCCTTTCAGCAGATACTACTGGATTATATTTTAAGGATACCTGTAAAGAGGATAACCTTTACCCACACGTTATCTCATTAGGTGGAACCCTTGTTTTAAAGGAGTAGAAAGACCATGCTCTTCGGAGCAAGATCTAGCATTGAGTCCTAAACTTATGGCAGCCTCAGTTTTCCTGTTTCTAAAATGGGGATAATAATTTTTAAGTGTCAGGATTATTGGGAAGTTTAATAATCTAATTATAACTACATGTCCCTTATTTTTGTTAGTAATTAAACTTTATTTGCAGAACAAACACAGTTTTATTTCAGTGACAACACATAGCTAGTAGTATTGGTTATAGCCTGATACCTAGTGTCAGTGCCGTGATACAGAGTATCTCCTTGGTATATTGTGGAAACCGGCCAGGAATCACTTTCCTTGAACATCAAAGAATAAGTCCACATTTCTGCATGCGAGTATGCACTCACTTGGAAGTTTTCAAATAGTAGTGATTCTCCTGTTAAGTTTGGAACAGCTGATATGTTGGTACTCATGTGAAAATAACTACTAATTTCTCTATATTGCTTTGCTTTTGTTTTTTAAAAAATGTACATGTTACTTTTAGCATGGTGGTTTTCTATTTTGGCAGCACTGAAATCTCCAGTCTCTCTGTCAATGATTTAAGTACTCTGTAGCTTCGATTCTTTGGGGTTGGAGCGTGGACACAGAGTGGGGCGGGAAAGGGAGAGGCACCGTTTCCTTTGCAAGGTGTTAAGGACTGATTTTGAGTTTGTGATCTTTATTAAAGGCTCAAAGATACTTTTCAGTAAAACGTAATTTTTCTTCATCACTTTGATTTTTGAAGTAATGCCTAATGTTATGCTTGAATTTTGAAAGTTGTCAAGTACTAGTAATAGGAGCTCTCCACCAGCAGTCCAGTGGTATGTTTATATCTATGTTTATTTTGTTTTATGTAGGATAAGTTTTTCAACCCCAGTATCCCATCTTTGGGTTTGCGGAATGTTATTTATATCAATGAAACTCACACAAGGTAAGAAGAAATTTCTTATACTTCTAATACATCTCAAAAGAAAAACTCCGTCATAATTAATGCACTTTAAGATGAGTCTCATGTTTTTGAGAGTTAATAGAATATGAGCTTCTGACACAAGCGGCTTTATTTAAAATTTGGAAATAATATAACCGCCTGAGAGATCTGTTATTCTTACCACTGCTGTAATTATATAATAAACATTTTCTTGTGTAGATAACACTTACAGCTTTCTGTAACTTATTCACGTATTGATTTTGCGTCTGAAGTGTTCTAAACTGTGATAAAGATTTGAGGAGAGGTGTAGATCTGAATGTCTTATGCTCTGTTATGACTAGTTTATACTTAAATAAAGGATAACTCTTTTGTACTTAAAAAAAAAGTAAAGCTAATCTAGAGTTTTAGAGAATATTTTCCTCTGTTGAGCAAACTTTCTTTAATAAATTATTAGCTTAAGACTTTTCTTAGAATTCTTACTTCCAAATTCCAGGCAAATGGGGATAGGCAGTTAGGCACCACAGCGGGGAGAAAAGAGGCTTTGTTACAAGTGAATCTAGGCTAGGGGAGAAGAAAGGAGGGTGGGAAGGTGGTGTGAATGTCTCTGAGGCTTGACAGGAACAGCAGCCAAAACTGCCGCCAGTTCTTCTAATTCTAAGAGTAAGTGCCTGGCATAGGTAAGCAGTAAGCTCAGGTGATGAGAAATATTTTTGAATTCTTACGAAAAACAGGTCCAAGAAACGAAATGCTTAAATGTTAAGTCTTTCTGATGTGACTGCCTATGTTCTGATGATGAGGTCACACGAGCATCACGATAGCCACATATATATTAGTTAAGACTTTTTTTTAAAATACAGCTGAAGTCAAGGGATGTATTTTTTCCCATTTTCATGTACCCCTTTCCCCTTCCTTCTTCCCTCCCTCCTCCCCCTCTCTTGGGCTTAAAGGTGATATGAGAAATTTTCATTCATTGGTATTTTTTTCCTTTCCCTTGGTTGACATGGTTAAGACCCTAAGAAAAGAGATCTGATAGGGTCTCCTCTTTATGTAAGTTCACATGTAATGTGTAAAGGCAAATGGCCCATTTATTGCCCTCAATTGGAGGCAGTCGAGGGAAAAAAGCTATATTGACAAGACAGAATGAAATTATTCAGTGTAACAAGCTGCCTGTACAGTTGAGTTGGCTTTTTAGCTCTTCTCTGTGTTACATGAAGCAAAGCCTAAACATTTTTACACATACATACAGCTTTCAGTCAGTTGCAGAGGGATTTCATAGAGAGTTTGGACTTTGTACATCCCAGTCATAATTCTGAAACTTTTCACTGAAGAAAGAGGTTAGAATTAAACGCTGAACATACTGGGCCAGGTTTTCAGAGAATGGAGAGAAAGGAAAGGAGGAAGCAAGAGAGAATGTCGGAAAGGAGAGATGAAAGAGCCTGTGATTCATAAACAGTTCTCCCTCAAATTACTTTTCCTCGCTCCAGGGCTTTTCAGAATTGATGAATTTGTAATTGAGATCTGTTTATGTGCATATCATTACGGTGGGAATGATAATAAGGTGTTACGTAATCAGTATGCATGGTGTCAAAGCTGCACAATGCAGGTTTGTAGCATTCTTATTCTGAGGGGCCTCTCCCCAGCCTCCTCATCCAGATAACACACAGTCACTGCTAGGAGTGTGTCCTATCCCTTAGTCATGTTGAATGTGTGTGTGTGTTTTATTTTTTTATTTTTATTTATTTATTTAATGTGTTTTATTTTTTTAAGAGCAAGAACTTTTCTGGCTTTGTGAGCCTACAATACAACCTTAGAATTACTATGGCAACAACAACAAAATTAGCCCTGGATGGTAGGAAAAGACTTCCAAATCATCTTTTATAGCACATAGCTATAGCTGTAAGATGTATTACATGTATATATCATTAAATGTATTCACTTCTTTTTATGGTATTAATAAAGTATGATCTTATTCTTTGTTTTTGTATTTGGGTTATTATTTGGCAAAATAATGTCATTCCAGCATCGATACACAAGATTCCAAGTTTAAATTTTAGCTGAGAATACATGAAAGAAATTGGGAGTGAAATTATTTGACCTCCTAAGGAGAATTTGCTATAGGAGAACCCCAGTCTCAGGGGTGGATGAAATGAGGCCTTGTTTTTGCAGGGGAGAAACCCCTATATAATTTAAGCAACTTGTTTAAAGTGTCCTAAAGCACTTCTCTGCTCCATGACTTTCACGTTGCAGGCACCGAGGATGGCTTGCAAGGCGTCTTTCTTACGTGCTTTTTGTTCAAGAGCGAGATGTCCATAAAGGCATGTTTGCCACCAATGTGACAGAAAATGTGCTGAACAGCAGTCGGTAAGGGTGGGGACACCGTCGTAAAGGGGAGAGGAGGGGATGGTGATAGGGGTGGGAATGAGGAAGCAATTTCCTTCATTAACCTTTAGTGCAGGGTGTTAACCTTTTGGCATCTCTGGGCCACCCTGGAAGAAGAAGAGTTGTTTTGGGCCACACATTAAATACCTTGTGACATGTAATCACGAAAACAAATCTCATAATATTTTAAGTAAGTTTATGATTTGGGGTTAGGCCACATTCATAGCCATCCAGGGTTGGACACCCCCTCTTCAGTGTCTCTGGGACTCTGTCTCCAGCAGCATTTGCATTTCCAAGTTAAATATTAAGCTCCAAAGGGAAGCCAAGGAAAGGCAGGACAGGTGGTTTGGGTGAGCAGAGCCCTGTGAGAATAGCAGTCTTGTGTTATGGGTTAACAAATCAATGGGTTTCTAATACATGAAAGGCAAGCTGGAGCCAGACATGCACAGATTTCCAGAGTTCTCTGTTACGTATTTTGTAAGATGAATGTTTAAGACTTTGCATTTTCTATTTTATAGCCAAAAGAGAAGGGAGTTTAGTATTCCCGTCCAACAGTTATTGAGTTCCTAGGCACACATTTTTGTCCTGGGAGGTCATTGTTAGGAATTTTAAGAGAATAAGATGCTGTCTGTGTTCCTCGAGGAGCTTGCTGACAAATGGGAGAGGCTGGCCTGAACTCAGATGGAGTGGGGAAATGAATCAGTCTAAAGACCAGGTGTGAGAATACGGGGGGTTTGGAAGAAGGTTGGTCTCTATTCCACTTCATGGGTGTGGCCCGTGTCCCACATCCACCTGGGTTTGGGTAGCTGGAGATGGGTGGATTGACAGATGCTCAGCAATGCAGGCCCTGTGTGGTGGTCGTTAGGGCCTGAATGGTGGTGGCACGTAATAGATACTCAAATATTTATTGAGTGAATGAATGAATATTTGATAATGGAGATGTAATAATCATGTCAGTTACTTGTGAAAACATCGCTGGCCAGATTGAAATGAATGCTACTCAAAGAATAGCCCCAGGGTGATCCGTGTCCTGTGGGGTTGGTCTTTTCATACAAGGAGTTGTGGGGCAGGGTGGGGTTCTGCTGTACAGTTGTCTAAAATTAGCAACGGCAGGAGAAAACACAATCACTTGAATCTCCTTGGATTGCCACATATTCTGTTTTCTAGGTAAAAAGCTCTGAGTGTGTTTTATGCTACCCAGATATTTTCACTGGAGACTAGAATGTTAGAAGTGATTAAAGGAGGCCTAACCCCATGTGTTCTTCCCTACGTCCGTGTGGAGGATTTATCAGAAGGGAAGACTGAATAGAGTCTTCCCATTTACCTCACTGCTTGTTGTTCTGTGCTGATTTAGTCTTCCGCTCTGCCTTTTAAAAATGATTGGTTTGATTAGAAAACACTTGTAAATATTTATGTCCCCTTTGCATCCCTCCTAGGGAGTTTCACATATAGTTCTAAAGAGTCAGAATATAAGTGACTATTGGGTCTTCGAAAGTAAAATTGGACACGACTTTGACAGTGGGTTTGGACGCCTCTGAAATACGAGCCTAAATGGATTATCTTCCCTTCCTCCCTCCTGCCAGAGCACAACTTCGCATCTCTCACAGAGCGAACGGAACATTGAAGTTCACAGAGCAGTTACACAGGGCATTCGAGTTAAATTCCTAAATTGGTCTTCCAGAGTCCTCAGGAGTTCATTGCTTTAGGAATATGATATCCTTAATATTTAACAGGCAGACAATGAAAAGACTTTTCACTTGAGCTTATTCTCTCATGTTACCACGTATCAGAGAGAAGGCTCATTTTGTTTTGTGATTTGTAGCTACGGTTTACGAAATACTGAATACAGAATGTAGCACACAGCCAGCTGATTTGCCCGTCTTTCCGTTTTCAAATCAGAGTGCAAGATGCCATTGCCCAAGTGGCTGCTGAATTAAACCCTGATGGTTCGGCTCAGCAGCAATCAAAAGCCATCAATAAAGTGAGAAAGAAAGCCAGAAGAATCCTGCAAGAAATGGTTGCCACTGTCTCACCAGCAATAATCAGGTAATACCAGGCAAGGCAAACGTTTTCAGCAAGAGCAGTCTGTGTTGAGCAGACAGGACCGACCCATTGGACTTCCTTCTCCAGCACTCAGGCCAAGATGTTCTAACATGTTCCGTTGTTCAACCCAACTCCTCTTTGTGTTCTTACTCATCTTCCACGGGAGGTAGCGCAGTGGGGGGCTTTAAGAGGTCTTATCCTCTTTTAAATGATAGCAGTCGTGGTATTACTGCTGATATTTGTTCTCTAGACTTGGGTGTGAGCTGGCTTTCACATACCCATGTCTTAGAAGGAGGGGTTTCCTGTCATTCTGCTCACTGAAATATTCGCTAAAGTGTGCTATTAGAGTAAAATGTAAGATTTTAGTCCATAATAAATGGATACCTTCATAAGTAGTATATATGTAAAGTTAGCTGTTTAATTCCACAATTCAGCTACACACACACGCACACACACTTACATTTCTTTTTCTTTTGTTTTTGTTTTTACTTTCAGACTGACTGGATGGGTGCTGCTAAAACTGTTCAACAGCTTCTTCTGGAACATTCAGATTCACAAGGGTCAACTTGAGATGGTTAAAGCTGCAACTGAGGCAAGACATATGTGGATGTGTCATTCCATCCTCTCCATGTTTGTAGAGTGATTTGAGAATTCTTTTGACAATGTTCTCTTGTCCACCATTGTGCATTGCAACCCACCTGGGAGCTGTGTGTGTGAGGAGGGACAGTGGGGTGAGGGGAGGCCCCCCGGCCATGTGCGGGATTGCGGTAGTGAGTTACCTCGCAACAATTCTGGAAACCAGGTGGAACGATCTCTATTTTATAAAGAGGAAATAAAGGCTCCAATAGATTCAGAAATGTTTACAAGTCATGGCTAATATGTGACTTGCCCAGCATTTCAAACCAAACCAGGCTTGACTCCAAAACCTAAGCTGCCTCTCAGAGATATAGGCTCAACCTGAACTCTTGGTTACTCTTCTTCATTGATTTTTTTTTTTTTTTGAGTTTTTTTAGTTAGATAAATATTAAATTGAAAGAATTCATGTTACTGGGAAATGTGTTTAAAGACTGAGTCACTGGCTAGCTAGTGTTTGAGTGACTAACCAAATATGAGATTGTGAAGTGTGGATTGAACTTTACATTTGAATTGTAAATTTGGCATTTTTCCTTCTACTAGATGAATCTGCCCCTTATATTTCTACCGGTTCATCGATCCCATATCGACTACCTGCTGCTCACTTTCATTCTCTTCTGCCACAACATCAAAGCTCCGTACATTGCTTCCGGCAATAATCTCAACATCCCCATCTTCAGGTAAGATCAGCTTCTCTTGCAGTTGAAGGTATGGAAAAGATTATATTCTGAACTTGTGTTTGTTTATTATACCTTTTGACATATTATTGTAAAGATGTTAGGTTTTTTTATTTTCATTATGAAAGTAATGCATGTTCATTGTGAAAAATTTAAAGAATACAAAAAAAGCATTAAGACAGTCACCATTAATTTTGTGTGTTATATGGGACACTTGGTGAGCTGCGAGTCCCTAAACTTTAGGGGCAATATTTACCAAATGGATAAGAGGCCATTAGAAAGACGAGATAGCAAGTTACTGTGTCAGGCTTGCCACTAGGGAGGTCAGGGTGGAGAGGCGGGGTGGAGAGGCGGGGTGGAGAGGCAGGGTGGAGAGGCGGGGTGATGTCGATGGTATAAATGTAGCTAAGAAAAACCAAACCTGATAACATCCATCCTGTAATTTAGAAGAGCTAGAAACCCGTAACAATAGCACGTGAAGCTGTGTATTGACTGTTTAGAGGTTTTCCGGAGAATGAAGTACGTTCCATTCAGAGGAAATAGTATGTGAAGAGGCAGAGAGATTCAACAGCGTGGTTCGTTTAGGCTGTAGCAGCCGATTCAGTAGGGCTGGGATGTTGGGTGCATTGGGAAGGGTCGAGGCTGAGGGTGGTGACTGCATAGGCAGTGAGGACTAGATCAGAGCACTTCCTCAGCCCAGAGATTAGAGTGTATCCTGAACTTGAGAAGTGACATGGTCAGATTTGCATTTGTAAACTTGTTCCGGGTTAGAAGGAGTGAGAACAATTCTGACTCTGTTGCAGTAGTTCAAGCAAAAGGTAATGAAGGCTTAAATTAAAAGCATAGCAGTGCTATTGGACAGGTGGGCATCGATTGGAAAAGTGTTTAGTAAGTTGAATTTACAAGAGCAAATGCTAGTCCAGATCAACAGAGAGGGACAAGGGGAGAAGAGGGAGGAATGCTCCCAGGTGTTTACCACCAGGGACCTGGGTAGGTGGTACAGCTGACCACCAATGGGGAACTGGTGAGGAGTAGGTTTAGTTGGTCAGGAAAATTGTAATTTCAAACTTCAAAGCGTAAGGCATCAGTAAAATCAGCTGTGTGAGTAGTAGGGAGTAAGGGGATGAATTGAGAGAGAGGCTGGAAGGGAAGTGGGCTGGCAGGTTGTGCGGGTAGGGCCTCACTGAGTGGCAGCCGTTACCTCTGCAAGCTACAAAGTCTGATCCTCAGCCTCACAGTCCAAGGAGCTCCTTCCTAATCACATAGCTCAGAGTTCTGCAGCTGACCAGACCACATGAACCACTGACAAGAAGCCACCCACTTGTGAGATCAGCTGATACTCAGCCGTGCTGTAGGCAAGAGTGAACTAGGTCTTAGACCTTGCCCTCAGATGGCTCGTGATCCAACGGGGAACGCGGACAGCCAGCTAGCTGTCACCCAGTGTGTGTGACCCCAGAGGACAGACGTGCTTTCCCGGGGAGTAATGCCTGTGTCTTCCCTCCTGGGCCCATCTTCCTGGTATTGAGGGACCTGCGAAGCTGAATTAGAGTGTTATCAGAAAGTCACTGGTAGACTTAGATTTAAAGCAAAGTCGGGGTTCTAGAGAAGTCTTGCCCGGTAATGGTTTGCCTCTTTTGTCATCAGAATAACTCACAGACTCGTTCTCTCCAGGTTCTCAGCTTGGGTCTCTTGGAAGTGCTTACAGAATTTCTCATAACTGATAATTTCTCATAACTCAACTGTCCTCGCCATACAACTCTCTGCCAGTTACCATTTGCCCACCATTCCTTCAGACGTGAGGGGCTGTGGATGACGGGCCTATTTATCAGCAGCTTTCTCTTGTCACGTGCCAGCCTACACACTCACAAACCACTTTTCAGGGAGGGTTATTTTTGTGGGTGGTTCACCTCCTTCATTATGAACTTATTTTGCCTAGTTTTACTCCCAAAGAGTGATATTAAGCTCTAGAAACATCTTACTGTTGTTTTTTTATCTTTTTATACTGACTATAGAAGACATCGAATATATATGTGTGTGTGTGTATACATATATACACACATATATATGTATATATATTCACATTTATAGTTATATTAACATCACTCTATTTGGAAACAATAGGAGAAGTCTCTGAGTTTGGAGAGGTTGACCTAAGTACTAGAAGTTCAAGTTCATATCAGAAATCAATCAGTATTATGGAAAGAGACCTGGGGTTGTGAAAAACAATTGTTTTACTCCTACGTGTAGGCGCCTGAAGCAGATTCTTGTTCCTTGTTTTGAAAGACAGTCGTGCTCGGTTTCAGTTTGAGAAGGTCGTCCTTCTCTCCCGGAGACACTCTCGGAGCAGCGCTTATTGGAGAAAATTTCTCCGAAGCGGCTTCTGTAACATCACACTCATTTTGTAGTAAATGTGCCATAGGCATGTTTGGGGGCGTTTAATGGTCAGTGTCTTGAGACCCTGGACGGGGTTTTCAGTTTAACAGAATTTCATAATCCACTTTAACCTATAGCATCGAATTTGCAGGGTGCTATATCAGGCAGGCTTCTCTTGGCTTGGGATGGATGTAATGGAGCCTCAGCCCACGAGGTGATATTCCAAAGACTGATGAACAGTGTAAATGACCGAAAGACCAATAGTATGGAAGAGGGAAAAACGTCCACCTTCTCACTTTCAGCAGCTTCAACAACACATGCGGTTCATATTCCCATGGCAGATGCTTTAAAGTGACTTGCAATTTGAGTATTCCCTTCACATTTTCTTTGTAAATACTTAATGCATTTTTGAATTTATAGTTCCTTGATCCATAAGCTTGGGGGCTTTTTCATAAGACGGAGGCTGGATGAAACGCCGGATGGACGGAAGGACGTTCTCTACCGAGCCCTGCTGCACGGGGTATGTGTCATCGCTAGTTACCCTCACAGCCGTTGCGACAGTTACCACTGTGGGAAGGAAAAGGGACTTGATTGAGATTTTAAATAACTGTTGTCTGAGGAATTATTTGATTGGTTATTGCTTGGGTATGGGTTTGGTGATTATTTTTTGTGATCACCAAAATATAGCATTAGAGGAACTATCTTGTTACTATTTATGTGAGTAAAATGTTTTATCAGTAGTGAAATTGTGTTTTTTTTAAGATTCACCTTTGCTGACCCTTTTCTAAGATGGGTGGTCTTGAATTCATGTTTTACTTTCTCCTGCTATCCCAGCACATAGTCGAACTACTTCGACAGCAGCAGTTCTTGGAGATTTTTCTGGAAGGCACACGCTCTAGGAGTGGAAAAACCTCCTGTGCGCGGGCAGGACTTTTATCAGTTGTGGTAGAGACTGTGTGTACCAACACCATCCCAGACATCTTGGTAATACCTGTCGGAATCTCCTATGATCGTATCATTGAAGGTCACTACAATGGCGAACAGCTGGTAAGAGGACTTCCTATCCAAAATCTTCTTTGCTTTCAAGTCTGTTGCTTTTCGAATTAATTAGGAATGTTTTTGGTGCCGCCTCCTTGTAAGGCATTGTAGGAAACACGGCAGGGTGGATGTGGTGAGTGGCTCCCATCTCCTGTGTCAGCGGGCCGTGGTGCCTGCCTGTGCCCGGGGAGGTGACAGGGTCCGATGTGCCAGTGCTGCCTCCGTCGAGGGACTGGGAAGTGGAAGAACACCTGGCACGGAGTTGCCTACTCCAGTGTGGCGGTGGGGGAGGGGGGTTGCGTGGCTTGTTTTTCCCGGGGCTTACTGTGTGTGCGCAGATTTAAGTTAAGCCTGAAGGACCGATGGGCTATGGTGACAAAGCAACTATAAATTAAATTGCGAAATGGCAGTAACGTTTCTGTAAACTTTTAATTGAAGTAAGTATAATAGCTTTAGGAGAAGGAATGCACAAATCATAAGCATGTCACTTGAATTTTCACAAAGTGATCACACCCACGTAACCAGCACTGAACTCAAGAAAATATGATCAGGACCCTGGGGAACCCCCTTGTGCCCCTCCCATAGCTGTCCCCTCAAGGGTAACCACTTACCTTGACTTCTTAAGGAATAGACCAGTTTTGCCTGTTTTTGAACTCCACAGAAATGGCATTATGTAGTGCGTGGTCTTTTGCATCTGGTTTCCTTTGCTCGAGCCTGTGTCTGTGCGGTTCATCCCAGTTGTTGCCTTTGCTTGGAGCTTGTTTATTCTCAGAGCTGCATGGTGTTCCAATGTGAGTGTACCGTAGTTATCTGTGCTGGTGTCGAAACCAGTTTGGTTCCCAGTTTGTGACTGTGATCCCTCTTGTACATTTCTCTCGATGGCCATGTGTGTGCCTTCTGTTGGGCACGTACCCAAGAGTGGAATCGCTGGGTCATAAAGTGTGCGTGCCTTCAGCTTTAGCAAATACTGCCAAACAGTTTTCCAGAGTGCTTTTCCAGCTCACCATTCCTGCTGGCATTGTGAGAGGTCCAGAGGAATTTAGTTTTGTTCTTACTTAGGGTGGAAGTCTTGGGCAGGGTACTTGTTTCAAGCCTACTGCCCCAAACACGTCAGAAGCTCAAGGACACTCGATAAGTGGAGGCTTCAAAAGTTCAGTGATGGGCCTGGGTTATTGTCTCTCCCTTGTGAAATCCCTCCCCGTGTTTGTAGGTGTCCGTTCTGAGTGCGTATTCCACTCACCTGTCTGTCTCATGAGGTCATATCTGCGTCCTGTGTCCATTATGTATGGCTGTCACTGTGCCCTATGTATCTTAAATATTCAGTAAATGTTTACTAAATGAATAAGTAGCTTAAAGGTCACTCTGGGGCTGGATTTGGCACTCAGCTGTCTGATGTTAAGTATTTGGACTCTGGTGATCATCAGACCTTAGATAAGCGACCTCTTTGACATTTTTATCTGAGAATTACAGAATGCGCGTAACTCTTCAACCTAGGTCATTTTTGTCCTTCATTAGTTCGCAGTAGTATTTTTGTGACTGATGTAAATAGTGCATTGAATGGTGTTAAATGATTTGTTTTTCGTTGACCAGATTACCTCTCCCAGTGACGTGATTACGTCTTTTATAACCTTTGAATGCTAAATATTTTCTGACAGGTCTTCATCAATGGATACTTATTTTCCTTGTTCATGCATTGTTTTTTTTTTTTGTTTGTTTGTTTTTAACACAAGCCTCTAGTTTCCATACAAACAAAAGGAAACAAAAACTCTATTCTTTGGCTAACAGAATGTTTGCATATGTGCGAGCTTTATTTCTTACCATGTTATTCTTTCAAAATTGGAATTTAGGGGAAACCTAAGACGAACGAGAGCCTTTGGAGCATAGCTAGAGGCGTTATCAGAATGTTACGGAAAAACTACGGCTGTGTCAGAGTGGATTTCGCACAGCCGTTTTCCTTAAAGGTCAGTGTCTGTTGGAGCGAAGCTGCTTCAGAGTGCTGGTGTGGCTCCGTGTGGGAGGGTCTGGGCCCTCTCCTGCCCCAGTCCTGCTTCTGTCGCCTCAGCTTCTTCTCTTGTAAAGTGGGGACTGTGTCAAGAGTGGCCTTTCCTACATTTTTCTACCAAAGTACCCCTGTCAACCAAGGACAGTAAACACCTCTCTTTGGGAGATTTCGGGTTCAACATTTATTGCTATTGTTTTTAATCCATGAGAATTTTGCATGTTGTTATATATCAGTATTTTATATTGCGTTTTTAAATTGCTTTTTGGGGAAATTTGTCAGGACATGACCCCTAAAAGCTGGGTACAAATGACAGTATAGGATGATGCTCTAACCTACCAAGCGGAATCCAGGACTCACAAATTCTGAGGGTGGGGTCGTCCTCATGGAGAAGCCTGGGCCTCGTGGGTCCCCGAGGTCCTGGCAGTTTTAAAATCCTAAGGTTTTTGAATTGGTTAAAGAGAAAGAGAAGAATGGGTAATGGTCCTGCTTCCCCTGTTCCATCTGCTGGTTTTATTTTAAAAGATTCTAATTGTTGTGCTAGATGCTTTCTGGCCTTAAGGGCTTCCAATTTAGGAACATCAGCATTCCTTACCAATTTTAAAACTACTGCACAGAGTCTCTGTCTTGTTACGATTTGCCGTGGGGTTGAAGTTCTTTTGAATATTATGTGACCCTCAGGTTGTCAGATTTCCTCTAAAAAGCCTGGTTATGTCAGTCGTCACTAATAATAATATTGGAAATGTTAAATAATTTTTTGAAGATGTGAAAAAAGTTAACTTTTCTCCTTTAATGTGTAAATGATTTTGCTTAGGCATCATCCTGTCCGTTGTATTCTAAATTCTTAGACTTTGTGCTTGACAACATTCTGTGGTTATTCTGGACTTGTAAGGGTAGTTCAGGTTGCAAAAACTGCCCCTCGTGCTCTGCTGCGCAGCTCGTTTTCTGAAACAACCCCCTCTTTGCTTTTTTAATATATTTTACATGTGTTTATATAAATGAGGCAGTGAGAATAAATGTTTTCCTTCCCCAGGAATATTTAGAAAGCCAAAGTCAGAAACCTGTGTCAGCCCCACTCTCTCTGGAACAAGCTTTGTTACCAGCTATACTTCCTTCCAGGTGAGGTTTGTGGAAATTTTCATATTAACTAAACTTTCAAGTATCTATTACTTTTATATATCAGCACTTAAAGAGCTTATGCTGTCCTCAGTGGGGTGGTTGTACACAGACCATTTAAGTGGGGTGAGTTGAGGCAGAAGTAGCCTTGCTTAGGTTCCAGGTTAACTTTAAGAAGACCATGCCATGTTCTTCTTTCCACCCTCTAGCTTGAGCAACTTTTCTCCTGGCTTTATAAAGGATATTGAAGTGATATGCTTTCATAGTTTGGAGGTTTTTGATTTATTTGCATTATAAATCTGTTTGATTTTGTGAATCAGGTAGGAGTTCTTATTTGATTTGTGCTTTTTTCCTGAATTCTTTTTGATAGTAGCTTGGATTTTGCACATTGTACTTAGGTGCACAGTGCCAGAGCTTTTCTGTGTGAAGTTTACAGAATTCAAAATTAATTGTACTTTAGAGGAGTTGAATATTAAATCTTTTCTTTAATGTGTTAGAGAAACTGAATATTAAACCTTTCCTTTAATGTGTTCAAGTGTCAAATTTTCATAAACTTTTAAAAATAAGGTATCTTGCTTTATGCACGTTTTTAGCCAGGGGGCTTCAGAATTGATGTACTAATAGACTGTTTAGTTATAACTAAATAATGTGTTTTGGCCAGGAGAGTGTAGGAAAAAAAATAACCCACCGAACTAATCAATTTGGAGTTTAAATTTAGAATCTGTAGTAATTTACAGTGTCTAATACATTTATACCTTAGACCCACATAGTTTGCTCTGTAAAAGAGTGTGATTGTAGAAGTCTAATTTTTAAGAGAACTTTTCAGACCCAATGATGCCGCTGACGAAAGTGCAGACATGTCCACTAATGAGTCCAGAAATGCAGCTGAGGAGTCGCTCCGAAGGAGGCTGATCACCAACCTGGCTGAGCACGTGCTTTTCAGTAAGTGCAAGGATGCGCTCTGTCGGCCTGCAGTTGGGATTGGGCACCTGCACTGCAGGCCCCGCAGGTGCCTGAGTCCGCCCAGCTTGGTTCCGCTTCAGGCTCCAGCACCTAATACTAGGTGGTGGGTACGTGGTTAGCAGGAAGGGGGCGCTGTGGGGTCCGAGGTAATTGAGGGCAACATCTCACTAGTGCCCGATGATTAGTAGGCCTCGTGCTTCACAAAGCATGCAGTGATGCTGAAGTGATTGCTTACCTCTTTTGCTCAAGAATTTGTTTCCTTGAACTAACTCGTAGTGCAGCATCTAGGTTTACAGTTGCATGTCCCTTTCCTCTCTGACCCCGTGCTTGGTTATTCAGCAAATACTGAAGAGCTACCATGTGGAAAGCCTTGTGTTTAGCTGGGGGGAATACAAATTGAGGAATGAATGGTTCAGCACTTAAAGAGCTTATGCTGCTCTCAGTGGGGTGGGTGCACACAGGCAATGTAAGTGCAGCGAGTCGAGGGCAGAGGTAGTCTCCCTTAAGTTCCAGATGGCAGTGTTGGGTCATGCTGTAGAGGCCGCTCCGCAGTCCCATGCAGCCTCATGGTCCCGTGGTGTGCAGGCCGCTAGGACCTCTGTTTCCTGGGCCTCATTGCCCGTCAGGTCCGAGTCGCAGCACTTCCTGCCAACCCTGGGGTGGAGGCTTCCTCACCTCCTCTGGCTCCTCCCACCCTCGCTACTCTTATCCTGCTTCATGCTGGACAGAGCATTCTTACTGGAGCATGTCTGATGTGTCTCTTTCCCGTGCTTGAAATCTGGATGCTATAAACAGTACATCCTTAATGTTGGAAAATTGGAAAGTAAGGATAAAACCCACTACCAAGTAACCAGGGGTGTTGCTCTTTAGTCTCTAAAAATCTTTTTCACAGTTTTGTATTGTGTTCTTTTCCATTTATAACACAAATATTATATGTTTTTTTAAAAAACTTTGCAAACATTCTTTTTTAATGGCTATAAATATAACACTGGGTGCTGTTTTGTTTTTTAAACACTGGAGACCACATCAATGTGAGTGAAGTATTCTTGAATTCATTATCATCTCAGCAAACTCACAAATGGTGTGTTTATTTCAGATTATTCCATTGGCATTCTCACATTTGATTTTTATGATTATAATGTCCTACAAATGCAGAGTATGGGGTTCTGGAATATAGTCATTCTCAGATTTATTTCTGTCCCTTTCTTCCCTGCCTCTGAGCCAGGCCAAAAAGAGGAAATGAAAATACACCGAGCACCAACCGTGAGGGTGGGACCCGAGGCAGGCCGGCCCCTTTCGTGCTCACATGGCCTCGAGGACTAGGTGGCGTTCCCATTTACCAGAGGGAAGGCCGAGGCTGGGAGTTTAAGTAACTTTCCTCAAGTCATGAAATTAGTCCGTGTAGAAGTTGGGCTTTGAACCCAGTTTTTCTGACTGTGAATGCCCCTCCCCAGCACCCTGTGAACCCCTGTGGGAGGGGTGTAGAGTTTCAGCGCAGTAGGCTGCAGCCAGGAACAAGTCCAGGTACACAACAGGATATCCTTGTCGAGCTCGTAGAGCAGGCTTATGCTCTCGGTCTTGGTGTTCCCATAAAGGTGTCTCTCGGTCGTTCAGTAACTAAATTCCATTATCCGGCATTGAAGGTGGACCTGCCCTAGACTGAATGCTGTTATATGGTGCATAAAGCCTTGTGTTTGCCTTTCAGCCGCGAGCAAGTCCTGTGCCATTATGTCAACACACATCGTTGCCTGCCTGCTCCTGTACAGACACAGGCAGGTACGTCCACAGGGCCGCCGGGGTGAGGCGGCGTGAGCCAGCAAGTGTGACAGCGCTTTCTTTGTCGGGTGTTCGAATACTGGGGGTGGCACATCAATTTCTTGACATTCTGGGGGGCTAGCGCTTTAACCAGTTTTTTCTCTGCGTTGGTATTTTGGCCCTTTTTCTGTGTGTGCCTGCGGGGAGCTGCGGAACAGCCAAAGCAAGAAAAAAAATCTTTGAACGGCCTCTTGGCCTTTTGGGAAGTAGGTTTTCCACTGTCGTGAGACCATTTCTGTCTGTTTCTGTAGGGAATTGATCTCTCCACGTTGGTGGAGGACTTCTTTGTGATGAAGGAGGAAGTCTTGGCTCGTGATTTTGACCTGGGGTTCTCGGGGAATTCAGAAGACGTGGTCATACATGCCATTCAGCTGCTGGGCAACTGCGTCGCAATCACCCACACCAGCAGGAACGATGAGTTTTTTATTACTCCCAGCATAACGATCCCATCAGTCTTTGAACTTAACTTCTACAGCAACGGGGTGCTGCATGTCTTTATCCTGGAGGCCATCATAGGTACGGGGGGCCCTGAGACATTTTCAGAGGAAATACAAGGGCCTAAAACACACAGTGGTGTCTACCTCAGCTTGGATGGTAGCCCCTTGTTCGAGGGAATGCATTGCTATATGTTTAGCTTTCAAAGAAAAATATAATCTGCTGTGCTACTATTTGTAGCTCATTTTTACATCTACTATTCAACGAGTAGTTCCTGAGTTAGTGCATAGCATCATACCGACGACTCAGGGGGAGAGGCGGGTGTCTTGCTGTCCCGGAGCTGACACATGGGGTGAGAGGGGACATTCATGTGGCAGGGGTGTGAGTGCTGGAGGCTCCTGTGTGATCAAGGGGGACACTGGAGAAGGGAGCAGAGGGGACCGAAGGCCCTGAGGAAGGCATTTGATAGAGTTGGGATCACATGGACTCATGAGAAGTGGATCCGGAAATTTCTCCAGTGAAATGCAGATAATTCTTTTTCTTTTCTTAAAGATGTTATCTATTTAGACAGAGGAGAAGGGAGGGAGAAAGAGAGGGAGAAAACCATCAATGTGTGGTTACCTCTCATGTGCCCCCTACTGGGGACCTGGCCCACAACCCAGGCACATCCCTGACTGGGAATAGAACCGGCGACCCTTTGGTTTGCAGGCCGGTGCTCATCCACTGAGCCACACCAGCCAGGGCGCAGATAGTTATCTTTGATGTAACAACCTAGTAAGGTTATCCAAGTTATCCAAGCCAGTTGAAGTTTTTCTTGGCACTCTAAGGCAGCTGGCTTCATGGATGCTTTCACTTCCTCAGCCTGCAGCCTTTACGCAGTTCGGAACAGGAGGGGTGCAGGTGGGCCTGCCGGCGGGTCCTCCAGCTTGATCAGCCAGGAGCAGCTGGTGCGGAAGGCGGCCAGCCTGTGCTATCTGCTGTCTAACGAAGGCACCATCTCTCTCGTAAGTACCAGTTCTTAGTGCTTGCTGCCTGTTCTCTTTTTCCTAAGCATTTTTATGAAACATCAACCACCTTTGTTTTTCTCGTAGAGAATTTTTGCTCTGTTACCAAGGCTCTACATTCATTCTTCTGCTGGTCTCACTGCCCGCCGAAGCAGTCTGTCATTTACTATTGGGTGTAGGGTGTGCTGTTGGGGTCACCGCTCTGGTGACCCCTTTGTGCACCCGTGGTTGCGCCACGTCCTGCCTCAGTCAGATCCAAGATTACCGAGCTGGTATTGTGCAGCCGGCACTGGGGCAGAGGTTTGTAAATAATTAACGCATCTGCTCGTGGATGATAGGAGCACAGAAGAGACAGAAACAGCCGTAAAAAGCAGATGTGCTCAATCCTTTCTCACTTTACAAATGGGGGAACTAAGGCCCAGCAGTACTAGTGAGCACTTTATGTTATTTTCAAGCACTTGTAGGCATTTATAAGGAGGCATACATATTAAGCAGCAGAGATATTTTTTCCTCAAAGTTACCAACAAATAGAATTCATATTTTATTTAAAGTCTAGGATTCTCTTCCATCCACCTGTATGAATGTGTCTTGGGACATTTATGAGTACATGTGTTATGAGTGCAGCCCTCCTCCATGGCGGCCTTTGCATGTGGCATATTGGTGGCCCTTGAGGGAGAGGGGAGGGTCGATAAGTCTCCCGAGATTGCCTTTATCCTTCTCCTGGGTCTTTTTGAGTTACTTTACTGTTGTGTTTCCTCACCCACCACCTTTATGTACAACACTTACTCCATGAGAGCTTTTGTGGAGAAGTTGTGTTATAAATGAAAAGTAGGTGTGGGGCCTGACAAGCAGCCCCGTGAGGCCTTGCTTCACTGGGGTGGGGAGAGACTGAGCTGGGAGCTCCTTTGCAGGTGGTGCCACATCGGGTGCTCCGCCATACAGGTGAACGAGGCCTCTTCATGGTGTTTCCCATGACCGTGCATATTTATCAGGGGGGTGGGCATCGGAAGCCTTAGGACGTGCCCAGGGCAGCAAGGTAGGTCATGTCATGGAAGTATTTGGCAGCTCCCCATACAGTGTTTTTCTGTTTTTAACAAAAGAAGTATAGGACTCTGACATTGACGTTTATTTTTATTTATATGTTTGATTTAATCTTTGTATTTTTTTCCATCACTACTTAGTCCCCTTATTCCTCCTGCCTCCAGCAATCCCCACACTGTTGACCATGTCAATGGGCCCATTTTCCTTTTTGCATTTCAGTCCCTCCACCTCCTCCCCTCCCCTCCACCTTAGCTGTCATCTGTTCTCTATCTACTAGTCGGTCCCCGTTTTCCTTGTTAATTCAGTTTGTTCACTAGATTCCACACATAAGTGAAGTCATGTGGTATTTGTCTTTCTCTGACTGGCTTATTTCACTTATTTCAATGTTCTCCAGGTCCATCCATGCTGTTGCAAAGGGTAAAATTTTTCTTTTTTATGGCTGAGTAGAATTCCATTGTGTAAATGTCCCATAGTTGTTTTATCCACTCATCTACTGAAGGACCCTTGGGCTGCTTGCGTATCTTGGCGATTGTAAATAACGCTGTAGTGCGTTGACATTGACATTTAAATGTCTTGTCTTTTCAGCCCTGCCAGACGTTTTACCAAATTTGCCATGAAACAGTAGGAAGGTTTATCCAGTATGGCATTCTCATAGTGGCGGAGGTAAGAGAAACAGCTTTTCTTTATCTGCCTTCGTTTAGTTCCTTGCTCTTCATTTCCTTGTCTTTTCTACCAATTCTTTTAACTAGTATAACAACCAATTCTATTAAGCAATAATTACCTTTGATATATAGTCGAGTCCAGATGAAGAGAAGAGAAAAACCGGAATGAGGAGAATAAATGTCCTTTGGGGGTGTTTAATATTTTGGCTCCTTTTGTGTGGCTGCTGTTGTCTAAAACGTGTCTGCACTTAATGCCAGGCCTCCTGCAGTTGTTGTCAGACGAGGTGTTTCACCTCTCAGTGTGCTTGCAGCTTGCAAGTACACACTCTTCTCTTTTGAGGCTTTATTTTAATTGTGGTAAATTTAGCAGCGTGGTTGTGACCTGGGAAAGTAGGTATCAGTTTAGAAAGGGTGCAGGTATTTTTGTTTGATGTGTCTGGTCGCTTTCCCCAACTCTTTCTTTCCTTCTTTCTTTCCTCGCTGTTTCCTGAGTGGTTCTGCATTTGGAAAGGGAAGTGAGTTGACGCTGTAGAGGGCTAGACAGAGAAGGGTGGGGAAGGGAATGAGAGCAGACCACTTGGCCGGGGCCCAGTCGGCAGGGGCCTGTGTGCCTGTGCCTGTCGGTTCACTGCTGGTCCTCTCGTTGGCACAGCAAGACGATCAGGAAGATATTAGCCCCGGTCTCGCTGAGCAGCAGTGGGACAAGAAGCTTTCCGAACGTTTGTCTTGGAGAAGCGATGAAGAAGACGAAGACAGTGATTTTGGTGAGGAGCAGCGAGATTGCTACCTGAAGGTACTTTGGTGAAGAATTCTGGTGGACGTTACACTGATGAGTTGAGGCTGAGGCTGCCACTAGTTAATGAAGCTCCGATAAAAGTGGGACTCTGGTGACTTAGTCACAGCTTAAGTACCCGCAAAGCAGCTGTGGTTCTTTCTACCTAGTGAATAAAGGCATGCAAGCTGTTTGAGTTGAATTAATCCATTAAATTGTGAGTATAATTAAATGGAAAAGGAAACAAGTGCAAATTCAGGAAGGTGAATGTCCTGGTTAATGCCTTCATGACCCTCTCGCCAGAACAGACAGGTGCAGACCTGCACGCACACCTGCATGCACACCTGTATGCACACCTGCACCCACACCTGCACTCGCACCTGCACTCACCCCTAAGGAGGCGGTGTTTATGTTCTGTCACCACCTAAGCAAGGCAGGGCCATCCAGCTGTGGTGCAGAAGGTACCAGTCAGCTGTCACTGACGGGCTGCTCTTTCTGAGCATTCTCAGTCTTGCCGTCGCTTCTAAAGTTTTATGCATCTGGCTCTTCACCTTCATTAATGCAAATCCCATCACAGGAGGAAGTTCGGACTTTTAAGTTTGATTGTCCCTGATTTAGAAAAATCAGTTGTGTCTAATTTGTAATTTTAGAGGTTAATACTGATGACTGATCTTTTCTGAACACCTGAAGTGGATTACGTTTTCTGGAGTGGGAAAACACCCCTCGTTTAAACACGCACGGAGCTGGGAGGTGTAGCTCCTGGAGAGCCCAAGTGACATTTAGAGGATTTTTCCATTGGGGCTTTATTAGTTCCAGGATGGGGCAGTGGTATGTGCCTTGCTTGGCACATACCGGAGGAGCTTATCTGACTATGCCTGTTTTGGGGGGACAGTGAGAGCCTCTCCGTCACCACTACCACCACTTCCCTTCCTCCCCTGGACTGTGGGCTGAAGGACAACTGAGGAGGACAGGAAGTGGGGACCTGGGAGGACTGAGCTGATCTTGTGGTTTTGTCATGTGACCTTTCTGTATACTCAAGTGACTGTCGAGCCAGGCTTCCAGCCCTGTAGAGTCTAACCTTGGGACTGGCTATTTTCAATGAAGACAATATGTCATAATTATGTCATTCAGGTATGACAATTTCTTCTAGCCAGATGCTCAATGAACAGAAACCTCACGTACTGTAAAAGTCAATGATTATGAAAAAAACGCATTTCCAAACCTATAGTCATTTCCAACAGAGGTTCTGTGTGCATGAGCAAGCACCAGGCTGCTTCTGGGTAGCGACGGTGAGAGCCGTCTTCTGAAGCTACTGGGGCCCCAGGAAGTTCCTCTGTCGGTGAGTCGTTTCTCTGGTCCCTTCTCTGTGACTTGGTCTCTGCTCTTGCCCAGGTGAGCCAATCCAAGGAGCACCAGCAGTTCATCACCTTCTTACAGAGCCTCCTGGGCCCCCTGCTGGAGGCCTACAGCTCCGCAGCTGTCTTCATCCACGGCTTCAGCGGCCCTGTTCCCGAGCCCGAGTACCTGCAAAGTCTGCACAAATACCTCATCACCAGGACAGAGAGAAGCATCGCCGTCTACGGTATGCATGCCGCTAGTCGGGCATCTTTTAAATCGGTGGTTGTTTGATTACCGGGATCTGCCCATTGTAGGAAATTGGGGGGGGAGGAATTGCAAAATTATCCTGACCTCCCCTCACTCCATAGTCCCATCTTTTGTGGGACTCATGGAAGTTGTTCATGTAGTTGCTTGTTTGTTCTTGTTGTGTTGTAGTAGCCCATTGTATGAATACCACATCTTACTGATTCCTTGTGATGTTGATGGGTACTTGGGTTGTTTGCCCTTCAGAGCTACTATGGATAGAGCTGCTCTGCACATGTTTGAATACGTCTCTGGGTGAACATACGTGCGCATTATGTTGGGCGCATATCTAGGAGTAGAATTGCCTGGTCACGGCGTGGTGGGCCCTGATGGTGCTTCACAGGTCGGGTAGCGATCGGTCTGCACTTCCACCGGCGGTGTCTGTTCCACACCCTGGCCAGCACTCGGTATTGTCTGTGGAATAAGAGATGTGGTTGGTGTGGGGGTAGCATACAGTGACAGGGGGTTTATACAGTTGTGGCTTAGAGCTGAAGCTACCTTGAATCATTTTTAGAGACAGAGATCTCTAGAGACAGAGTTCTGTCTGAAGACACGGTCTGATCTGGATCCGTATCTAGAGAGAGAGCTCTAAGATCCAGGTGGATCTGCTCTAGATCTCCATCTAGAGATAGCATCACCTTACTTTATAGATGAGGAGACTTTTCGGGTCACAGAGCTAGTTAATGGGCACCCCTGGGTCTACAGCTCTCTGACCTCTAGACTGTGCTCTTTCTGGTTCCGCTGCCATAGGAACCATCGGCGCCATTTAAAAGGGTTTCCACACGTCCCATTTGCCTCTCACAAAACCCCTGCAAGATGGATGTTTTAGGTATTTCTCTTCCCCTCCCTCCCTCCCTCCCTCCCTCCCTCCCTCCCTTCCTTCCTTTCTTCCTCTTTCTCCTTATTCTTCTCTCCTTCTCTCTCTTTCTTCTTTTTCTTAAAAGATGACAAAGGTTTAAAGAAGCAGCAAACCCTCTGAGACCTCACGGGTCACCAGCAGCAGCCACAGTCTGACCTCAGTCTGCGGACTTGCTCTTACCCTCTTTGTAGCCCCCCGCTTTCTTGTGTGGGTTTGGGGCTTGCTGGGCCTAAACATTGGACAGATCTTATTCTCTCCACAGCTGAGAGTGCCACGTACTGTCTTGTGAAGAACGCTGTGAAAATGTTTAAGGATATTGGGGTAAGTGTCTACCACTTACAGTAGGAAAGCTTGTGCTAGCTTCTGTTCTCTCTCTGTTTAGATGGAGTCTGTCTGACCCCCCGTGTGCTGGGGGGGGGGGGACCCTCAGAGAAGCAGTTTCTGCTGGACTAGTCATGGAGGCATTTCTGGGGATGGGTGGGGGCATGTGGAAGGTGAGGCCCCTCAGGACAGATTTCTTCGGAAGTTCCAGAATTTTGCTGGTTTTCACCTTCCTTCCAAAACTGTTTATATACAGTGTGCCAGTGTGTTTGGAGATCTGCTACAGCCGGGCAGGGATGTTAACGATGCCGCATGGCTCTCAGTTATCTCGCTGTATTTACCAGTATCGCTGGAAGTATCCGCAGCTACCCTTGACTTTCACACGGGACGTGTGTTCCGTGGAGGTGCAATGGCCTTTGTAAGGGGCTGTATGTGACTTAATTCTGACACAAATTGTAGAGTGTGTCCACTGGCTGCGGTCCACTGAAAACAACGCCGCCCCTGCACCCGTGACGCCCACCCCACACTCGGAGACGCGTGCAGAGCATGCTCTTGAAGCCAGGATGCGGTTTATATGCCTTCCTGCTTTGGGGAGGTCTGGGACCCAGGCCAGGGTTGGTGACAGAAATGTCCCCTTTTCCGGTGTGTGTTTAATTCAATCTAAACTTTCCCTCTAGGTTTTCAAAGAAACCAAACAAAAGCGAGTGTCTGTTTTAGAACTCAGCAGCACTTTTCTACCTCAGTGCAACCGGCAAAAACTCCTAGAATATCTTCTGAGTTTCGTGGTGCTGTAGGTAATGCCGGCACCTTTGGCTGGTAAAGGGCATGGACGACCCGGCGCGGGCTCCGGCCCTGCGGAAAAGTGGAAGGTGCCGTCGTGTGGCCAGGCTGCCCTGTCGCGACGTGACCTCCTGGAAGACAAGTGCCTTCTCCCCTCCAGGGATCTGTGAGCCTCCGGTCCTGAGACGACATGGCAGCCTGCAGGCGACGCTGCGGGGCCCTCAGCCTTTGCTTGCGATTCCTAATCAGTAGGTTACAAATGAAATCTCAAAAATGATTTTGGAGTTTGTGAAACTCTTATGTTTTAAGTGTAACTGTTAAGGACTAATTACTGTGAAGGACAAAAAAATGTAGCTGTGTTCTGAACGGAATCTAGTGTAGTGTACTTAATGCTGTCGGGGAATTCACTGGTATGTTTTCTCACTAACTGCTAATCTTCCTTTAAAAGTACTTAAGTCACCCATTTACTGTTTTTTTCCTCCCAGTCTTATCTTTGTCAATAGAAGTACATTTTACACGGGAGCACCCTCCATCCCAAAGTGCGTCACGGAGAACGGGCCGGCACACTTCACACCCAGGCATCTTGCTGTGCTGTCCTTTGCAGCCAGGTGCAGAAAGTGTTTTATGAACTACATGAAAACACAGTGTTTGGTTAGGTCAGGGACAGAGGTAATGTGATCGACATCTAACACCAGGAAGTACATTTGGCTGGCAAGATTCAAGGTGAACTTGGCCAGAAAACTGACTTTGAAAACTTTTGCTCGTATGAAAAAGTACCATTGAGTTTTCACTGACCAGCAAGTATTTAGGAATGACTTCTGTTTCATGTCTATTTCCTCTCCCACCCTCCAGGTGTACCTGCCTCTCACAGGTACAGCTGTTTTTGGAGATCCTCCAGCCAAGCAGCAGCTGTCCCAATTCACTGGCTTGGCCGGCTAGGCTGTGGGCAGGAAGTGCTCCGGCGGCAGGCTGCTGCCCAGGGCCCTCCCGCACGCACACAGGTTGTGCACAGAGCCCAGTGCAGGTGCCTGGTCCCCACGTGAGGTGTGCAGCGTGCAACCTGCTGACTGGTGAATGGTCAGAGGCGTTTATGGATCTTTAGCTTTGAGGAGAAGTCAGGGCCCTTTAAAAATGTAGAGGGATTATATGCCTCAACTCTGAAACCACGTAGTGGTGAATCATTGTGAAAGCCTGCCTGTTCTTAATAGGCAGGTGCCTTTTTGGGAGTGGGCAGTGTTCGATAAGTGTGGTAACTGTGATTTCTTAAAGATCATGTGACAGTAAAACGTTTTCTAGCAGCTCACTATCCCTTCTCTCCATGGCTATGGAATGAGGAACTTTTCCTAATGAATATTGCATCTAGTCTTTGAATTTAATACAAAAGTACTGAGAATGAAGTTTGTACTTTCATAAGCTTGTATTTTAAACACTAATCGTATTTCATGAATATCCTGTGTGTGTGGGGAGAGGGCAGGGCACTGATCAATACTTCACTTTGTCTGAAATAATCTCCTTGGGAACTCGTAGCAATAACAAGGCCGTGGTGGCCTCCCACCGCTCACGGACCCCCCGCTGAGGACCTAGTCCTTCCTGACAGGGACACACGCAGCACTGAGCCATGGCCGTTGTTGTCGCGGTTCTGGTGTGGAGGGGGGGGTCTTCACCTTGTAGCACTTCCTTTCACTAACTGGGGGTTCTGGGCTTGGGGATACACAGGGAGGCTTACCTGTCCTGGCGTGAGTTCCTTACCTAGGCCAGCAAACATTGCACTAGTCTCTTATTCATCCCCTGAAGTGAAGATGAGGGAGTCCTCAGACTGGCTCTCGGCTCTCTGGGACTTCAAGGTTGGGGCTGACTTCCTTGTGGACACTGCTGCCCTGCTTGTGACTTCTGCTGAAAGCCGCTGCCTGGCCAGGCTGAGCAGGGAGCAATGGCTTCTCTGGCTGTATTTCCCCTTGCGGTTGGTTTGTTTTCTAGAAACCTAATCAGGCGCTTTAAGGAATGCAATATATAATTCCCTAGCTCTCTCGCCACTTAACTCACTGTGAGACTAAATATGCATGCTTTTTTGTAATTAACTGGTGCTTTGAAAACCTTTTTTAAGGAAGAAAAATCCCAACCAAAGTTACGCCCATCCAGACAAGCTGACCCCTGGGTTAATGTTCACACAACTCATCCTTCAGTGCCTCAGTACCGAGAACCTGCGCGTCATCACGATAAGGCTTCCAGGTAGCAGTTTTGGCTTCCAGGTAGCAGTTTCGCTTCAAAGACTTATTTTCATTGTTTTCCAAAAGCGAATGGCTTTCATGTAAGATTAAACAAACAAATTAGGTGCTTGTAAATAATGTATTACAGTTTACTCTACTGCATTTCTCTGAAACCGAAATGCATGCCTTCTAGGGAAAGACTGTGAGTCAAGTTAAAAAAACAAACAAAAAAACCCCAATAATAAAAAGTAGGAAACTGCACTACTTCCAAATGAGAATGTCCCAAGTAATTCAGAAGAGGGGAAGGAATTTTTTGCTCTCTTCAATTTTAAGGGAAATGCAGGGGAAGAGCTAGTGTGGAATCCTGGAGCAGTGAGAGAAATACCGAGGCCAGCCTTCTCAGATCAGGAAGTCTCTTGACGCCCTGAGGGTGAGGGAGAAGCTGCATCGGAATCGCCATGAATGTCAGCTCGGGAGGTGGTCCGGGGGTGGGGGTGGGAAGTATGTCCCCTAGTTCCCGGAGCAGTTCAGTGCTCTGTGTGATGTCCACAGCTGTTCTGTGGAAGACAGTGTCACTGGTAACATAAAGGTGGCCGTGGATCCTCTTTCCGCGACCCCATGCACTGCAGCGCAGCCAGGGCTCGGCATCCACCAGGACTGAACCTGTTTCACCCAGCATTTCCACACGTGTCACCCCAGGGCCTCTTCCCCCTCTAGGACTTCGTGAGCCTCTCACTCGGTTCCCTTGGGAAACACTAGGTTGGGCAGTTGTTAAGGTGGCACTGAGGCCAGAGCCGCGTGAATTTTGCACAAATGTTACATTTGACGGCTGTGCGTTTCCTCCCCTTGGGACAATGGGCACCGAGAACTGCAGTACAGGGTCCGAGCCTCTCCTTTGACAGGCAGGTGGGTCATAGGCTATCCCGGGTGTTTTCACTAAAGTAGCAAAATTAACACACAGATTAACTGTGGTAAGTGATTAAGATTTTTATTCCGACTTAGAAAAAAATACTGCACAATTGAATGTACAACAGATTTTTATCCACAGAAGGTTCTAGTGTCTAGCGGTCACAGGGCCTGTTCCTGCAGTTTATAAGACTTAATCTGGAACGTACATCTGTTTTTTAAAACACCCTTTCTAGGAACTCGAGACTTGGCAGCTGGCATTTGAGTTTAATACAAACTAATGACTGCATTTTGACTTTATTTCTAAACACCTAAAGCTCAAAAATGCCTTGATGGAAGGTGTTAAACTATTTGCCTGTTGTACAGAGAAACATTAAATTGTGTGAGAAGTTACTTTTACTGTGAAACAACATGGTGTGATTTTGTGAGCGGCACTTATTTGGAAACCTTGATCAATTTGTATGCTGTTCATGTATTGTAAGAAGCACAGAATTGTAGTTTTGTTTTAATAAATCAAAGTATATATATATATATATATTCTTGACGTCTTGCATTTGTAATTAAGTTTCTACATAATTCATTGTCTAAACAATTGTTCTTCCTCGACTTCACATAGAACTTTGTTACAATGCTCGTAAGAAATATGCTTACGTAAACCTATGTGAGCACGTGCAGAGTATGATGTCCTGACCGACTCGGAGCTCTGGAGATGGGACAGGTACCTGCAGCTCCGCTCCCGCTGTCCGTAGTGAACGTTCACGTCACAGATAGATTCTTCGGGTGTCCGTCAAACTCCCTTTCTACTTGGTGCTTTGGTCATGTTTTTATATATTCGGTTTATGAAAGTATGTACTGAAGTGTTTGATTTTTCCTACTAATACATAATAACTGCTCAAAAATGATAGTTTACTTTCTGATAAGTAAGGCAAGTGTAAAAGCACTGTTACCTGCGGATCCTTAAAAACCACTCAGTACCGCCTTCTCTCAAGAGTGCACCCTCTGCAAGGGGTGCTCCGTACGTGCCCAGCGATGCCCTCCGTGGCCTCTGGGTGCACGGGAACCTGACACCCAAGACCACCCCATCCGTTCTCTGCCGCCTCTCTACCTGAACTTCGTGCCTGAACCTCTGATTTCCTCTGGGAGCTGTTGCCCACACTGTGCCCTTGGGCTTTGGTGCATTCTTTTTTTCTTTCACTTCAGCAACTTTTGCTGCCCCTGAACTTGACCTTCATTATCACAGCAAAATTATAATTCTACAACCACTCTCTCTCTTTAAGTAGAATGAATTTTGAAGCCTCATCTCTCTTTTTAGAAAAGTATATTGATTGGTTGATTTCAGAGAGCAGCATTGATCTATTGCCTCCTGTGTGCACCCTGACTGGGACTGAGCCCATGACCCCGGCACGCGCCCTGACCTGGGCTGGCAGCCCTGTCCTCTCAGTTTACAGTATGGCACTCCAACCAACTGAGCCACCCCAGGCAGCGCTGAAGCCTACCCTCCTAGGGGCTCACTAATTTTAGTCTTTCCTTTCTTAACACTTTGCAGGCTGTCTTGTACACGCACACCCAGTAAAACTCTGGTGTCCCCCCGTGACAGACACAAAGGCGGCGTATTGACGGTTGTCCCCACACCGAAGATGTCACCCAGGGGCTGCCCCTACTCCTTCAGTTCCCATGGCTCTCTCTTCTCCCTCTACTTCCCCCATGACTTCATTCTGCTCCCCCTCTTCCTGGTCTCCTGTCCTTTAGCAGGTGGTTCGGGTGCTGTTGCTGGATCCTGTATTTTTTTAAGTACATTTTTATCTGAAATTTGTATTTTTTTATATGAAACCCCCAATTTTTGCATAATGGTGCAACAAGGTGTGGGTCATGTAAACTGGTTCTCTGGGCCATTTCTATCTTGTCAGCTGCAAGTTCCCGCCTTCTGACCCAGGACAAGGGGGTTAATGAAAAGGGTCCACTCCAGGAGCCAGAGGCAACCCAGTGTTGGGGGCAGGTTAACCTTGACCGTGCTCCTCTGGGTGAAGCTAGTCTCTGGGGAGGACCCCTGGGTGATGCTGGACCGTGCAACACACACCTGAGTCAGCCTTTGATGCCCAGCTCCTGGCCTTCCTTGCCCATAACAAGGAAAGTGTGTGTCCAAACACGCCAGTATCACCACAGCCGATGGGCTTGTACTGGAGTAAAGGCTACGTAAGACTTGACGTGATTAGAATACATGAGTGAACAAAGTCAGTTTCCAGCCTTCTGGGAAAACAGCTTGCCACTTCCTATTGCAGGATAGTTGAAAATCAGAAGGAAAAGAACCCGCCCTCAAACACCTGCGGAAAGTCCTCAACTCATAAAGCTAAGATTAAGAACTTGGTGCGAGATGGCTGCATATAGACACCTTTCTCCTCGCTTCTTTCTGGCGTCTTTATTAGTGGGCTGATCCTACACCTACATCCTTGTTTGCCTGCACTGGTCCCTTTACAATGAATAAAAACGCCCCCTTTAGCTGTCGAAAGAGTCTAGGTTTGGATAGTAGAATACACACACACACACACACACACACGCATTCTTGTGTTTATCACCTGAGAACTTTAACCACCTTCCAATTTACTTGTAAGGAAATGTCTATAAATGTCTAACTGTGGCTTCTCGAATCTTAGCACTTCTCGGGGGACAGCAGAGAAACAGCCCAGGTGTTCCCCAAGGGATGTCCCCGCTGTACAGAGTCCCACAAAGCCCACCTCCTCCGTACTTTTGGAGGTACTTTTGGAGGCCAAATTCATGTGCTTCACTATTTCTCCAATGTTGCAGTGGTGAGCCAAACACCCCCACTCCTTTTTGCACGACCGGTGTGCATGGTGGGGAGCGCACGCCCGTCTCCCTCGTTGGGGGACAGTGGGACAGCCATGGTGAGGCTGCTCTCGGATCCCAAGCCTGTTCTCCAAAGCAGCGGCATCTACACCACCTGGGAACTCGCCAAAAAAGCAATCACTTGCTGGGCGCCGCAGTGCCCAGCAAACTGCTGTCATAGCCCCTGGTGTAGCCCCTAAGGCACATGCGGTTTGAGAGCCCCTGCTCTAGACACATCGCCTTGGCGAACACTGGGGGTCCCCAGGTCTGCACAGTGTGCCCAGGAAGTGAAAACTCGGGAGGGGGGTGGGTAATCCACGCCTTTTCCAATCTGGCTTCTTCTCAGAGAAGCACTAATGCCAACAAGTTAACTTGACCGAAGTGGGCTTTGAGATAAGGGTGCTTGGACCCTCTAGGAATGCCGAGATGCTTCCACACTGGAACAGGGTAGTCCCGAACCTTGTCATTGCTTAGCCATCTGTGTCGACAGCGTAGCTCCAGGACTGTGTGATGTGTCCTACGGGCGCTTCTCAGCCCTCGATCTGTGAAAAGAAAGACAGCCCAGGTTTTATTCTGTGTGTGTTTTATGTACCCTTCTTAAAATATTGAAGGGCTACATAAAGAAGCAGAGAAGGAAGAGCCTGGAGTTTCGGGGTGGGGGTGGAGGCAGCACACCTAGGACTGAGTCTGGCTCCCTCACACACATGCAGGAAGACTTTGAACTAGTCCCACTACCTCAGTGAACATGGGTCCTCTGTGTTGTGTGGAGGGGGTCTCACCAGGGATTTTGGAAGGAGCAATTAGGTGGAACGAATGTGTTTTGCAAGTGTGAGTTACAAGCGCAGGGTATTTGGTTTTCACTGTTTCCTGTTCAGGACGGAACATTTAGCTCTGAGAGCGACAGTAGAGTCTCCTCGTAGCCAGCCCTCAGGTTTTACAGAAGAGGAGATCATATGTGCGCACACACTTGGCAGTAACAGTCTAGACCGGAAGCATCATCATTTGGCTTTCGGCCCCAGGACTGCCAGCCAAACGGAATGTGAACAAATAAGCACAATGTCAGGCTCCCGTCCAGTGAGGCAGAGATGATCCATGTGTTCGGTGTGGAACTTGGAAAATTACAAACTGTGGTACAACTTGAAGGAAGTTAATTGGCTCCAGCAAAACACTGTGCTAGACATGATCATACCCGGGACGTGTTTGTGCGTGTAGAGTTAGGCATTCATTGGATGATTCTTGGACGTGCCCTGACCAGGGATCGAACCTGCAACCTTGTCACATGGGGAAGACACTGGAACCCACTGGACACCTGGCCGTGGCTGCTGCAAAATAATTTTAAAGGCTGAAATGCTTTATTATTTAATGTAAGAGCCTGGCAAGGTCTTTAGTCATATGAGATTTATAAAGTCTGCAAATTAGAGTTAGTAACTGGTTATATGACTTTGGGCAAACACTTGATTTTTCCCATTTGTAGATTAGGACAAAAAAAAATAAAAAAGAATCCCACATCTATCACTGGAGTGTTGGGAGGCTCACCCGAGCCCGTGGGTGGTGCTTTGAAAGTGTAATTTGTTCTCTAAGTGTATAGACAACTCCGGTCACGGTGAATTTTTTAGGCAGAGCGCTTGCTGGAGATTCTGTAGGACCCAGGATGTTCCCGCACCCCTTGTCTGCCTGTTTCTGACCTGTGCCCCCTGGTGAACTCTAGGCTTGCTTCAGACCCTACACCTGCCTCGTTTGGGAACTTTGAATCATCAAAGAAATGGAGTCAACCCATAAGATGTCAGAGGATCTTTCTGAAATCCACAATTGCAGTAACATTCTAGCTTTTGTTAAAATTAGGTCTGCATTTTACATGGAACAATGGGTTGGTAACAAATAGAGGTCCTTCCCATAGGGCGTGGGCCTGGTAGTTTGCTAGTTTCCCCTGCCCCACTCTCCTGGCCACTGAGGCCAAGGGTCATGGGGTCATGGAAACATTGGGCTTGCACCGTTTTATGTTGTTTATTAGTTTTCAAAATAGAAAGCGATATTTACAAATGCATGTCTTTGTTTGAAACGGACAAGAAAGCCGTTTGAGGCTGCAGATGGGCAGGTGGTTGTTTGAGGGGAGAGTGAAGTAGCACATACTGAGCATGAGCTCAGGGCCTGCCGCTGAGCTAGCAGCTGTGCAGACCAGCCGGCCCCTCCCCATATTATAGATGAGGGGGCGGGGGTGTGAAAGTCTTGGCAAACGCCTCAAGTTTCTTAAGAGAAGCATGACCAGGTTGGCCCTCAAACCCCTGCACTTTCAACGGGACCCTGGGGTTTCCTTGACCTTGAGCTTCTTCCAGAGTGTTTGGAGTTCAGGATCTGGGTGTGGTAAGTCCCTGCGGTCACCACTTTTGGGGGTGGGATAGGGATGAGGGTGGAAGGAGAAATAAGAAGGGGGATGATGCCCTAGGCAGTGGGGCTTTCTGATTACCCCCATGATTTAAAGCCCGCCTCCCGGGGCCCATGTGTCTGCCCCAGGAGCTAAACCTGCCCAATCGGGACAAAGAGGCCACAGCTGCTGGTGGAGGGGAGCTAGCGCTGACGTGGAGGGGAGCTAGCGCTGACGTGGAGGGTGACGGATGGGACTGGGGCTTCGGGATGACGAATCGAGGGCCGTGCCCTGGAAGTCAGGGGTGAGTTTATTTTCATGGCTTTCTTAGGGCACAGAGCCCCAAACTGCCAACAGAGTGTGGACAGGTGGGTCCCACGCCGCAGACTGGGGTCTTTGGGTTAGCTGTCTTGGTGACAAGACTGCAGCTGAGGTGCTTACTGCTTTGTAATTTGGTGCCTAAAATCTGGCTGAGGCTGCCTGGGTTCAAGTGCCAGCTCTGCACTCGCCAGCTCTGTGTCTTGATGAGCTGCCTCTGCAAAGCAGGGGATACGCTGAAGTAATGAACATTCACAACACATTTAGCACCAAGCCTGGTACACAGGGAGTGCTTTACAAATGTTAGTGCTGTTACGAGCCTGCGTCTTTCCCCTAACTCAGAGAAGTTTTGGCAGGACCCTATGCTTTTTCTGCCTTTACCTGCCCACTTGCTCACTCGGCCAGGGTTTCTGGAATTCTCTGACAGATGCTGCTGTGGAGGCAGGGGCAGCCACGTCCAGGAGGAGTGCTTTGTGCCTCTCAGCCTCCTCAGTCTTCCTGAGTTCTTGAAATTTCAGAGTGAATTTGCTGGAATCTGGCCCCACCAGCCCCAGGATGCAGGGTGTGGCCACGCTGCACATCCAGCTTCGTCCACGAGGTGGCGCCAGAACTCCATCCAGGGCTCCTATACCCAAGGCTGATAAAAAGTTTGGCCACCGCCCAGACCAGGGGACTAATGTGTGCTTCCTGGGAGGGCCTTGGGATGCTCCTTAACAATGGGGCTTCTCACGGACACATGAGGCCTCAGGATGGATCCTCCAAGTGGAGGAAAGGGAAGGGAAGAGACAGGAGTGGGGATGGTGGGAATTAAGGGACAGCCGTGGAGCCCCAGGTCCCCGATCTTCCCAGTCTATTTCCTGTCTGCTGTCCCCTGGAACAGAGATAGGAGTTGCCAGGGCCTGAGCTCTCATTTCTGTGGACTTGCCTCTGCCGGTTGCCTTGTGCCAGTCCAGGTCTGGCCGCTCTGTCCCTCCCCCTGGGATGACTAAGTGAACTCCCCTCAGGTCCCCCCAACATCCTCTGCCTTCTATCTAGTCCTGAGCCCTCCAAGATGACCTGGCCTTTCTTTGCCGTCACTATTCACCGCCTTCAAACCCGAACACTCAAGGTTTCTCAGACACACCCTCCCTCCCTCCTCTGTGCCTTTGCTTCTGCTGTCTGTCACCTGGAAATGGTAGTTCCTTCTTCTGAACTCTCGTTCCGCAGTCCTGTTCATTCGCTCATTTCGGTGTTCACTGAGTGCAAAGAGGGCCAGGAGGTGTGGTCGTTCCCGCAGACAGACAGTCTCTTCCCCTGCTGGACTGTAGAGAAGCTGGAAAAAGGCTGGAACCCAGCAGCTGAGCCCAGAGGGTGCCTGGGCATGAGCAGAGAAGCCGTGGGGGTGCGGAGGTCATCCAGGGGTCAGCCCTGTAAAGGGTATTGCTGCTGATCTGTGAACAGCGGCCTGGAGGGAAGGGGAAGAAAGGAAGCTGCCGTGCAGAGAGAGCCCGTGGTGTCTGGGACAGGGGTGGGGAGGTGGGTGGATTTGGGTATGTTCTGGAGATTGATGGGCAGGTCTTTTTATCACGAAGGGATGGGGTCCAGAGTCACAATGAATACCAACTTCAATGGCAAAGGGGCGGGACTGAGCAAGCCAGTTCTGTGGGGGCACAGGAGGGGCAGTGTGGCATGGACAATTGATTTGACATTTAATTAATGGACTCAAAGCTCCTTGAGGGCAGGGACTATGCTTGGTTAACCACAGCATCCCTGAAATGCATTTCCTGGGGTGGCCTCCCTTTGGCAAAACCTGCCTAAGGATTTGACACCGTTGGAAAGATGGGTGGCCACGGGACTGAAGCAGGCCCCCTCGCTGCCTGCCACCGGCTGTCCCAGGAGCCCTTCGGGAGGCTGGCAGTGGTTGTAGAGCCTGAGGGGCCTCTGCGGGTTGTGGCTCTTCTTCCATCCGCTCTTCTCCTTTGCTCTGCTCCGCACCTGGGGCTCTACGCCCAAATGGCCCCAGTGCTATTCCCTCTTCCTCCCCTTTATGGCTCCTCTGCCTCTTCCTTCTCTGCAAAGTGGGGTGCTGGTGGTTTCAGGAGTCCTACAGTTGGGTTTACTTTGCAGAAGGGGAGAATGGGTGCCTCCCATGCCACCCAGAAGCGCCTCTGGGAAGCCTCTATCACATCGCCATTCCACTCCTAAGAAACTTTGCCACCTGTAAAATGACTGCCCTCCTGGTCAGGCCGCCCTATTAAGTCTTCCTTACGGTGTAACCATTGTGCCTTAGTAAAGCTGAGATTTTTGGGCAAGCTGGGAAAGGCGGTAGCGAGAATGTGTAACTTTGTGTCTGGATCTGTGGGAAGATGGGGAATGGCTGAGGAGAGGGGCCCGGGAGGGATCCCTGCCCACCATGCGCAGGGAAGCAGGTCCTAAAGCTGGAGGGTGCAGGTGGAGCCCAAGACCCAGGGCCCTTCCATCCACTAGAGGGCGCCTGCACCCTCTCGTGCTCCTGGAGAGCTGGTGCTGATAGTGGGAAACAGTCAGGGTGTCTTGGACACCGCAGAAATACTGTAGTGACTGGAACCAGTGCCTCACACCGCCCCCCGCCTTGTACGCCCCCCTCCACTCTACTACTCAAATGGGGCTGCTGTTTCCTTGGACATCTCACAGCTCTTGCCCCACCATGGCTGGTGTGACCTTGGGGAGCGGGGATCCCAAGCCCCGGCCCCTGGGACTTCGGTCTGCCGTGATGGACATCAGAGGGGCTCCTGGAGCTGGCCCCCGTGTGTGCAGTCAGGTCTGCCTGCCCGGGAGGCTGTGGGTACCCACGGCCTCCTCCCTGGGTGGTATTTGTGGGAATGGGAACCCGCCCTTCAGGGCCCAGCTGGATCCTGCACTCAGAGTTCATCACACCCTCTGCACCAGGGCACCTGCTTCGAGTAAGCTCCTGGGGAGCTGCTGCATGAGGCTGTGGTGCCCAGGGGGCAGTGAGTGGGTGAGACCGCGGTGTAGGCCGGGGCTCAGCTGCTCTGCAGAATGGGCTCTGAAGCTGGGGACACTGAGTGAGCAGCAGGAAGGGGAGAAAGGGGAGGAGGAGGAAGACGCAGGGGAGGGTGGGTGAGCCGCTCTTGGGAGCACCAAGGGGGATTCTGACAGGCAGAGAGGCCCTGCTTCCAGCGGAGGGTTTGGTGCTGTTCCAGCACCCAAACACCCACCCGGGATGATGGCTCTGCTCCTGGCAGGCACGGCCCACTCCTCCAGGCTGCTCCGGGCCAGGGAAGCAACGGGGAAGGTTTTCCTTACTCCGCCCTGACCTTTGGCCATGCGGCCAAGCTCTCTGGAAGGGCCGTGGAGACTGGCCATTCCAGGCCACAGGGGCCTGTGCATTCCCTTGGTCCCAAAGTCCCTGACAGCTGCAGGCACAGGGTGCCCTTGTGCAGGGTCTTGGCTGGTGTGATTCTCACTGCCAGCATCTCTGAATGTTGCCATCCTGGGTATGGAGCTCTGTGCAGTTCTGATCTGGGTTTGCCACCCGTCTAACGGGGGTACAGGCACGTGGGCCAGGCGACGTTTTCTTCTCCCAGCAGACTTAGCTTCTGTTCCAGTTCCGAGGACGCTTGTTTGCTGGTCTCCAGCAGCCATTTCTCCTGTCCGAAAGAATCCCTCCTTGGGTTCGCCGTGTAATGGGCTCGTCTGGGTGTTAAAATATTTGGTTGTACATGCCTCTAGTGGATGATTCCCATCGTCACAAGGGCCTCAGGGATGGAGTGGCCCAGAATCTGAGGACTCATGCGGAGCCCTGTGCGGAGCACAAGGGGGTCAAGTGGAGGGGGAGGCCCGAGTGCTGGAGGTGGCAAAGCCTCTGGTGGTGCGGATGGATAGAGGGGTCGCATTACAAACACGGGTACCCCAGAAACTGGGAGGCCGTGGGCAACAGCCAGACTTCCGTCCATGCTGTCTGACAGTGGGACTGTCAGTGGGACTTTGCAGAAGAGGAGAGGCACAGAGAGGTTGAGATTCCGGACCAGGGCCACACAACAAGGTAGAGACAAAGGGAGGCTCCGACGGCAGATTTCTGCACCCGAATCCTCACAGTTCTCTCTGCAAACGGAACGCCGCAGGGTTGGCGGCCCAGCGTCACTTATTCAGTGGGTCAAGTAAATTTTTGAGTGCCGAGGACAGCTCGGAGTCTAATGGGAGGTGCAGACAGTCAATAGGCCATTACAAATAAGGGTGACGGCACCAGAGCGGGAGCCCCGGAAGGGGGTCAGGGTGACTCAGAGGAGGAAGTCCCTCAGCAAGGTGGGGTGGCAAGCAAGCCTTCTTAGAGGGCGTGAAAAATAGTTGAGTCCTGTGGGAGCATGACTCAGTAATTTGATGCCCTGTTGAAAATATCCCAAGAGAAACACACTAAATGCAAACAAATGAGTAAATAGCAGGAATCCCTGAAAGTGACGAGCTCTTACAGAATCCAGTCCCTGCAAGGCAGGCGTCCTTCCCCTGGGGACACCGGCTCCAGGAACTGGCCGGAGGGAGGGCCCCAGCTCGTCAGTGGCAGAGCTGGGGGTCTGCTGGCCAGAGGTCTTTTTTAAAAAAATTCTGTTCATCATGGAGCACTCCAAATGCATGCAGCAGAGGAAAGAAGCACGTCACAAAGCCCCAGGAGCATCATCCAGCTTCAATTGCCACCTTCAACAATGCAAGCCAGTGCATTCCTCCTCTGTCCTCCCCACCCTCGGCTCTGGGCGACTTCAGAGCGGGTCCCTGGCCTCACAGCATTTTGTCCACGAAGACTGCATCAGGCAGCTCTAAAGGGTGTTGACTCTTTTTAAAAACATAATCACAACATCGTTATCACCCGTGAAAACATCAGCCATCGTTCTGGTCAAGGTTCTCCGGTGTTCAATTGCCTCAGTTTTTTTTAAACAGTTGGCTTGCTCTAGTCAGGATCCCGGTAAGAGCCATACATTGCAAGCAGTGAAGTCTTCGATGTGTCTTTCCAGCTGTGGGTTTCCTCCCCTTCTTTTTTGCCCCTGGGCAATGTATTTGTTTCAGACGTCCGGCCAGTTATTCTGTGGTTTCCCCGCCAGGCTGCTGCTGTTGGCATCCTCAGGCTTCTACATAACATGTTCCTCCGTCCCTGAATTTCTTGTCAGCTGGAACTTGGGTCTGGAGGCTTGATCGGATTCAGGTCCAGTGTTTGTAGTGCTCTTATTCTTACAGCACAGGATCAAAAGGCAGCCCGCTGAGTGGTGTGTGCATGTGTGTGTCCCTGCATGCACGCACATGCATGCAAGCCTGTGGGCTGTTCTCTCCCCTCTTTGCCCACTTCCCAGAAACCACTGCTCTCCAATGGTCCTGCCAAGTTTACAAAGCTGCTTCAAGGCTACTTGTGAAGAGTAGGCGAGGGGGAAACAGGAGGGTCCCTTCTCTAAGCCAGTCCCCTGGGATGCTGCCTTGAAGACCTCATCGACAGTGGGGACAGTTCTTTTTGATGTCTGCACTCCAGTTTCTTCCCTGCCCCCTTCTGTTGCCCATAGTTTCACTTGGGGTCTTTTTTATTGGGGACCCTAAGAGGTCTGAGGACCCAGCACTCTCTTCCCACTGCCCCGAATATTCGGCACCATCTCTCTGTCAAAGCCGAGAAGTTTGACATGAGCTCTGCTTCTGCCCGAAGGTGTTGTGGGCTGATGGGGCGGTCTGATGTGCAACCCGCCACAGCAGCAACCCACCCAAGCACCCACAGTGGTCCCCATGGATGCCCTGGAAACACAGGAGGGGGGCCAGGGAGGGTCGGGGGGCCAGGTCTGCTCTCCGTCCCTCCTACTGGATGGGAACCACTCGCCAAGCCAAAGACTGAGCCTGGAGGTGTCAGCTGCAAAGTGGAGAAGGAGGCCTTGTGCTCACGGCTCAGACCCCTGTCCTGGCAACAGAACTCTCTGCTCTGTGAGCCACCCATTGACGCAGGGGATTAGGGAAGAAATACCCATGGGGTCGTTTCATCCCCTCAAAGTGTGTGTGGTCTGGTGGCTGGCCACCCAGGTGTCCAAACAATAGGAAGCATTCTTGACCTCTCTTCTTTGTCACTCACATCCAATCCGTGGCTAATTGTGTCAACTCCACCTCCCAAACAGATTCCGAATCTGTCCCCTTTTCTCCATCTCCCCCACCAAGCCTTGCCCTCCATCGCCTCCCCAGGGCTCCTCACCCTCTCCCCTTTCTTCCTCACCCTAATCCATTTCGGGCACTGCAGCCTGAGTCCGATTTTTGAAACATAAATTCCATCACACCCATCTCCTACCTGAAATCCTGTAGTGGGTTGAATAGTAGCCCCCAAATTCATGTCTACCTGGAACCTCAGGACGTGAGCCAATCTGGAAATAGATTCTTAGTATTTGTGATGGAAAGGAGGTCGGACTGGATGAAGCTGAGCTTTCAGCCCAGTGATGGGCATTTTACGAGAAGAGGAGAGGACCCGGAGTGGACAGATTGGAGTGATGTCGACAAGCCCAGGGATGCCAAGGACCGCGGCAGCACCAGGGCCGGGAAGAATCCGGAAGGCTTCTTCCAGAGAGCCTCCAGAAGGAGCCTGGCCCCTCCAATACCTTGGGCTCAGATCTGACCCTCTAGGACTGTGAGAGAACAAAGTGTTGGTGTTTTAAGCCACCCAGTTTTGGCACTTGGTGGAGGCCACCCTAGAAAATTAGTACACGCCCTTACTTAGTAAATGGCATTCCAAAGTACACCTGGACTCCAACCCACAGCCATTAGCGTGCGCCAGCAGCCCCGGTGTGGTCTGGCCTCTTGGCTCCCGTCACCTGGCCTGTGCCCTCCCCATGCCTCACCTTTCCGCTGTCCTCCTGATCACCGCTAGGTCTCACATCAAGCGTCGGCTCCCGAGAGGCCTTCCCAGACCCCCCCTCTGCCCCCTGGCCCTGCTCTGCTCCAGCGTGGGCCATGTCATCCTGTGTTGAACTTCCCGATCAGCACTCACTGTCAGTGAAAACTGGAAGCAGACGGCGGGCCGCTCCCTTACCGGATCGGGGCTCCTGGTGGCCACACATGTCTGTCGTGTTTGCCCCGCACCCCCAGCACACCCGCGGCACTGCGGACTGTGTCTGCACCTCATGGCTGCTTCGTAAGTAGTTGTTGAGTGAGGGAACCCAGTGCGCTCATGGGAAAATATGTCATGAGATGAGGCTGGACAGGGGGCAAATCAGGGTCAGTGGGGCTCGGAGAGGAGGGGAGGCCTGGGGTTTGGAGAGATCAGAAGTGACCCAGCCCACAGTCCCTGGGTGGGACAGATTGATGAAGGAGTCAATGCCAGCTCTCTGTATTACATTGTACCTGTGAAGGTGACAAATGCTTGTCACTGCATGCCTGTCTCCTCTGCCAAATGGACAGAACTTGGCTCTGCTTGCTGGTGACGTGTGCCCTGCATTTGAGCAGGGAAGGTCTTTCGGCTCTCTATGCTGTGGTTTGCGGCTCCAGACAGAGGGCAGGTGACCGGGACTTACATGAGCCGCGGACCCTTTGGGCTGGGACTGTGGTGACTTACCACACCGAGCAGAGCAGATTGATGGCACAGGCAAGATGCCAGGGCCTTGGGGAGCACCTGCCCCAACTCCAGGTTTGCAGAGGGGCCCCCCAAGGCCCTGACTGGGCATGTGACTTGCCCAGGCTTCAACGTGGTGTCCTCTCCGGGGCAGCCCAGGAGGGGCACCCAGGCCTCCCCCAGACCTTTCCTCTTAGAAAACCAGCAAAAACCAAGCAGAGAACCAACTCCTCATGCTCTCTGGCAGGGTGGTGCTCAAATCACTTGATCTGACCCTGCTTTTACTGACCGATAATATAAGATGACAGTTCTATTTTAAAGTTAAACTTTTCAAAACTTCCTGGCTTTTCCACCATCATAGCCAATGCTGGCAGGTCCCTCTGTCCTTCTGCAGCCCCCACCCCCACGGCCCTTTGGTGCTTTCCTGTGTGGGGACCTGAGAGGATGGGGGTGGAGGTGGCGCAGAGCGGCCTCACGCACCTGTCCTGATGTCTCATTAGACTGCTGCCCCATCCAGGTGAGGCCTAATAACCCGGCTGTGTGCTGGGAGACACACAGTTGGCACCTCATTGAGGCTGACTGCGGCACACAAATCCGGGGGTGGGGGTGTGAGTGCCTGCAGTTCGGTTGATTCCTTGTGTAACGTACCCACACACTACATCCCTGTGGTCTCCCTCACTTACTGAGATGTAGCATCTCAGAGCCAGGCGGACCCTGGAGCCCAGTCAACCCCGCCCCTCCCACCACCACCCGCTCACGTGGGGAACCTGAGGTCATCCTCCAGTCTTCCTTTCCTCTCCTCTGCGTGCGGTCCCTTTCTGAGAGCCGCAGGCTTGATCTCTGGCATTCATCTGTCTGAAAGCCCCTCGGGTCTCCTTCACCTTGGCCGCCACCTCGGCGTGGGCCCCACCATTGCCCAGCTCCACAGGGAAGCCTCTTTACTGGCCCCGGATGCCACCCTCGTCTCCCATAGAGTCCCTGTCTCACAAAGCAACTTTAACAGGGGTGGCGCTTTTAAGAGGGAGTCTCTCAGATCTTGCCGATTCTCTGCTTAAAACTGTTGGTGGCTTTCCACTGCCCTTGGAGTAGAATTCCGACTCCTTCCATGGCCTACAGGCAGGGCCCGCCTGTGGGGGTCTGATTGAGAAGTGGATTCCGGGTCAATCAGTCTTTCTGAATTATCGATAACCTGCTTGCCCCCCCCACACGTCCCCTGGGTGGGGCAGATGAACGTTCTCATCACGCCTCGCTCGTGGCAGTCACGCCTGGGCACAAGCCCTTGTATTTCTCTCCCAACCCTATCGGCCTCCTGGATAATTTGGGGGAATGAATTGGTTAGAAAGGGTAATAAAATAAAATAAAATAAAAGTTTTCCTTTGTTGGGAGTAGACAGGACAGAGGGGAGGCAGGAGGCTAGCCTCTGGGAGAAGGAGCGTGAGCCAGCCGTGACGGCCTAGTCTCGGTGTCATGCACTTGTTAGGAGCGAGCTCGGTTTCTTTGGAGGCAGGTGGGTCACACATTATAGCTCATGGTGGGAGTATGTTCTCTCTGGGCCTTAGCTTCTTCATCTGGAAAATGGCTTCCAAAGGGCACAGAATTACTCCTAAATTTCCCCAAGTTCTTCTTCAAGTCAGATTGCCTGTGGGAGACCGGGTGATTCTGGCTCCCAGCCGAGCCCACCGGGTAAAAGGTGTCAGGATCCTCTCCCATCCGTACCTCAGCTTCTTTTCACTCACTTCTGGTGCAAGTTCTTCCACCAGCATTTGCTCGGTGTCTTTGGGCAAGATGCCGCGCGCCTCTGGGCCTGTCGCTTCCCCTGTGGTAGGATCACGGGTTTAAAATATTGGCTGATTGCTATGTTTTTTTCCTTCTTGGTACCGCCTTCCATTTGTCAGTGGAAGTCCTGTCTTTTTCCATATGCCTCTCTGTGATGGCAGACAGGAGAGGAAGAAGGAACTCTCTTCCTGGCTTTGGAGTTTCCATAGTCTAGACCCTTAGGGAGCCACAGAAAGGACTCAAGTCAGAGGAAAACTATTTAAAGGGAACAAGACACACGACAAGAAGTTCCCTTTCCGTCCCTATCCCCAAGCAGCGCGGCAGGTGACGAGGCACCTGGAGGGGATGCAGGGAAGGTGTAGACAGGGAGAGCCCCTGAGGGGCCTGGCTTTCTGCTCCAGGGCTGTGCCCTGGAGAAGTGGCAATGTTGCCAGCTGTGTTCATGGGACAGAGGGCAGAGGAGACTCACGGCTGCTTCCCAGGGTAGCACTGGGACCTCAGGGGAGAATGGCTTCCCAAGGAACAGCCTGGATAGCCTCACTCCATCCTCCACTAAAAATGAAAAAGGAGCAGGAGATGATTCTAGAAGTGTCCTGAGAACAACAGAGGCCTCAGGGGCAGGAATGGGGATGGCTTGGCAGTGACCAGCACGCAGATGAGCTCAACATCCAGGTGCCCTTTCTTATTACCTCCCTCCACCAAACCTCAGCATTGCACTGGCCTTCCAGAACCTACTGTGCACTCTCAAGGAAAAAGGAGGGTGGGCCTGATGTTCATCCACCACCCTAGTTAGATAAAAAAGAGTATTTTCACACCCCTGGCTGATGCAAAATGGAGATTGGGCTTAAAAATTGAGGACAAATGCAACATGGGGTTTTGAACTGGTGAGAAATTTGGCTTGGAATAAAAACGCAGAGAGGGAGAGGGAGGGAGAAAGAGAGAGATTGGAAATCATCCCCAGCCACGGGCAGCCCAGCTGGTAGGCAGCAGGTGGGAAAACGGTGGTCCGCAGAAGATCAGCCCTGTAAACAAGGCTGACGGCAACTATGAGAAGCCATCTGCAAATTTCCTGAAACGCTGGCACCCGAGCATGGGGCTTTGAGTAATCCATCTCGGGAAACACGGAGCCATGAACTTGTTAAATGGTATCCACTGGAGACCTGTTCAGCTTACACGAAGCCGTGAACACCAGAATCTCTGCCACTGGAAGGCCAGATGGCACAAGCGGTGGCGGCGGTCCCATGGTCCCATTGCAGCAAACAGGGCCTGCGGCAGATGCCTGGGTTGGCAGCTCCTGGGTCAGCTGAACCCGCGTGGCTGGCACTCGAGAGCATTCGGGAGATGCATCTGTTCCTGCTCACTCTGCAGGCGCCGCTTTCTTCCTTCCAACGTCCACTTTCCTCTGAGCAGCATCTGCTCGTCAGCCCTGAGGGAGCCTGGTGCTCCTGCCTCTCCCCACCTGCAGGCATCGGGCTGGCCTTGACTAGGAATTAGGCTGTTGCAGCCACAAGTTATAGGTAGTAGGGCATGATGGATGCGAGAGCTCTGGGCTCTGATGGACTTGAACCCCAGTCCTGGCTCCATCTCTCTGTGTGGGACTATGGACAAGTAACTCAAAGCACTTTCAGACTCAGTTTCCTCCTCTGTCAAAGGGGGGTACCTACTTCATGGAATGGACACAAGGATTAAATGGAGTAATATAAGCAGTACTTAGTTCAGTACCTGCTACCTAGTACCTGATACCTAGTCATGAGTGTAACTTCAAGACCACAGCCAACCACACCCATGAGGGGTTTATATAGCCCTTGACGTAGTGACAGCCCCTGCAGCACGGACACAGCCCAGAGTCCCCACGGCACAGGAGGCCAGCACGTGGCTTTCCAGGGGGGCCCATACTCTCTCAGACCACGGTGACCTTGTCTGTTAAGCCTGTTTTCCCCACTCCTCTTGGAAGTGCTCTTTCTTCCTTTTCCCCAGGGCAAACCTGAGAGAGTCCCAGCTGCGCGTGATGGTGGGAGCTGACTCTTCACAGGCAGAATTGTATTAGAAGTTTCCGTTTCCTGAAACCCTGCCCGTCGGGTACAGCCTGTTTCCAATTACTTACCTACCCATAATTAGATGAGGACCAGGGGCGCCACTGGCCCTGGGGTGGCGTTGGAGCTTTTAACCTCGTTATTAATAATAACCGTCTTGAGGATGAACTTTTGACCATGTGCTCATCAAACATCATGTGCCCATCTTCACTGGAGAGGCAGGGCGTGTGGGGGAAAAGGACTGTCCAGAAATAGGGAGGTTGGAGTTCAGGGCCTCAGGGATGCTTGAAAACCAAGTTCTTCTCTGTGTGCCTCAGTTTCCTCATCTGGAAAATGAGACAGTTAAATCCTATGACCTCTGGGGTCCCTTTTACTGCTTTTTTGAACTCGAATGCTTTAGAAAAAAAATTAAACCACCAAGATCTAAAGTTGCTCAGAGAGGCAGTGGCCAATCAGCACCCTTTGGCTTCCAAAATCACTTCTCCAGAATGGACCTTTAGTGGGTCCTGCTGGGAGGGAGGGGCTGAGAAACGACTCCCTAGGTTGACACAGTTTTCATAAGAATATCTGTTCATTCCGAGGGTGCTCCAGATTGGACTTAATCATGCCTTCCTATGTAGTTCTTAACCTTGGCTTTTCATGTGAGTTATCTGGGGAGCTTTTCAAAATTTTGATGACCAGACCACACCCAGAAACAATTGTAACACAATCACTGGATGTGATTTTGGACTGGACTGGACTGGACTGGATGAGGCATGAATAGCTTGCAAAGATTGCCCATGTGTTTCCATCAAGCGACCTAGTATGAGAACCACCATGCGAGAACAGTACACGTCGCATTTTCACGTGGATGTGAAATCACCGGGGAGTTTGCTCAAATGCAGATTCTGATTCAGTAGGCCTGCGGTGGGGCCCGAGAGTGTGCATGCCTGACGAGCTCCCAGGGGATGCTGCTGTTGGCCAGGGCCACACTTGGTGGAGCAAGACTAGGCTCTGCCTTCTGGCTCACCGTCAGAAACTCAGGTGCAGATGTCTGTCCATCTGGGACACTTATCTGCTCACCTCCATCAGCAGAAGAAACCTGAAGAGTGTGGGTGCACCTCATCAGGCTCACCATTTGCCCCTGTTCAGATGGATAGTCTTGAAATGCTTGTTATTTAGGGAGGTGGCATTGGTATTGGCCAATGGATTTTTAAACTTTGTGACTTGAATGTTCTGTCTGCCTCAGAGATTGTGGGGATTCACCACTTTAAGGCTGGACAGCGTCAGAAGCTCCTTCCTATGGCATGGGAACCACCCACTATGCATCTCACCAGGCAGCCTTATTACCAGTCATGGAAGCTGACGTGGCCAGATGACATCCTGCCCCAGGGCAGCTTGGGAAGGGCCTTGGCCTGAGCTTGGAAAATTGAATGCTTCTGTCTAAGACTTTTACAGAACACTTAGAGTTGACTGAGGCAAAAATGAGCATATCCAGGTCCAGGGGTAATGGTGACAACGGTGGTGACCTGTGTCCAGCAGCAGTGGCAGTTGTTCTTAGCCAGACCCTGGCTAGGATTCTGGTCATCCAGCCTTGCTTGGCTCCAGGTGCCCCAGTGATTTTGTGAGCTACCCTATACCCTTTCAATAAATGTGTTATCTGTTCAAATAGGCTTGATTTCTACTGTGTGAAGTCAAGATTCCTGATTGGTACCTAGGGTTGTTGTTTGATTAAATGAGATAATCCATGTAGTGACTTTAGAGTTACACCCAACATATAGGAAACAACCAATCAATGTTAGTTATGTTGATGAAGAAGAAGAGGCAGGCATAAGGGTGGGGAGAAGAAGGAGAAAATGGGTAGGATGCTGAGAAGAACAATATTGAAGGGACTTGCTTCCAGTAGAGAGGTCAAGAAGAGTCCTCTAAGGATATGCCATCAAAGCTCAGACCTGAAAATTGGGAAGGAGACAACCATGTGAAGATCACGTTAGACAGAGGGAACAGCATGTGAGCGAGCTGTGAGGAAGTGATGAGACTAGAATATTCCAGGAATTGTTAGAAGTTCATTGGGGTGGGAGCGTGGTGACTGAGGGAGCTAGGCATGAGTTGCAGAGTGGAGCAATGGGATTTATGAGTTAGATGGGTTTTCCGGGTCAAAATAAGAAACTGGCATGCAACATTCCATTCTAAGAACACTGTCCCAGCATTGCCAGCCTCTGCCCCTCCTCCCAGTCATGGATCCCCTCTGGTAGATCCCCAAGCCTGGCCAGCCATAGCACTTCAGAAATTTGAGATAGAGCTTGGGGACATGGGCAGCCCCTCTGCAAAATTGGGGCATGTGTGAAGTTCATCTTGGGGGTGGATCCTCCACCCCCTGGGATGTGTTTCCCTTCATGCAGGCTCAAATGCTCACTATATTCATCTGCCTGGCTGTGGAAGTCTGTCTTCAGAAGTTCTCTCTATTAGTCAATATGGGATAGGAGAAGCTGTGTTCACAGATACTCCCCAAAGCTCAGGGGCTTAACACAGCAGATGTGGTCTAGCAGCTCTCCGAGGCGGCTGTCCTCTGTGCAGTAACTCGGTGATCCTGGCTGCTTTGATCTTGTGGGGGCTGCCATCTCTTCATGAGACTTCTTGAGCACTGTGGCAAGGGATGAGAGGGACGCAGGGTCAGACACCAGCTCTTTAATGTTGGTCACAGCCCATTGGCCAGGACTGGCCTTGTAGCCTTACTTAAATGCAAGAGGGGTTGGGACCACGTGGAATGTGTGGTGTGTGTGATCATTTCTACCATAATCTCTAATCAAATCCAGTTGAGTCTTTTACCGTAAGAGAAACTGACATTAAAGGCCAATACTTTACACTTGTTGCTTTATCTTGATTAATCCTCACCACAGCATTTGAGATTAAAAACTAAAATCATCTCCATTATAATATGAAGAGACAGAGGTTTGGAGAGGGTATTACTTAGAACTTGTGGCTGTAAATGTCAAGAATCCAGGTCCAGCTGGTGTGAGCAAATAGAGGGAAATTCATTCGTATCAGTAGATGTTCTAAGGACTTGGGCACGGCGGGATCTAGGATCTAAATGGTGTCATCGGGACTCTGCTGGTCCTAATTTCTGCTGTGTTGCTGGGCCTGCTTGGTGTGGCAGCCCAGCAGCTTTAGGTTTGTGTCTTCTCGGTTCTAATTAGAGTATAAAGAAGCTTTCCCTTCTCTGAGGTCTCAATTCCAAATCCCAGGACCAAGTGCCCTTGGTCTAACTTGGGTCATGGACTATGCTGACTCAATTGCTGTGGCTGAGCGGTTGTATATGCTGAATGATCACCTCTGGGGCTAAGGAGGGGGTAGTCCGGTACCTTCAATCTCAAGGGAAATCATGGCTTCGTTAAGTGGAGAAGCAGCCATATATGCCCCATAGGCCAATGGAGAATGCAAGTGAATAGGCAACTACCTCAGTGAATGTCAATAACTTGCATACGTTTTTGCAGCTCTTGAGTGGCAGTGACAGACTTTAAATCACATTCTGTTTGACTCTGAAGCTCCTGGCTTTCCCCATTGTGCCTGTACCACCATGTGACATGCTACGTGACCTCCTAGGCACACGGCTCACCCGATGGAGCCGTGGTCCCTCCAGCCTAGTCCGCTTTTGCAGAATGTTCATGTGATGTGAAAGGTGCCTTCTTCCTTTTAGGGGAACATGTGTCAGTGAAAATGTTCCCTTATGTGAGGGGATTACAGTGCAGTTCTGGCTCTGGTCGTGGTGTACAAGGAAGACCTGCCCCCTCCCCATTAGGAATTTGGGGCATACTTCAGGCCCTGAGATTTATAGTGTCAGTGTGTCCTTACTGTGTCTGTCGTAGGAAGCTCTGATGGCCTTGTCAGCTAGAGTCACCTCAGGCTTGTGGACTATGTAGGAGCTACAGCTGCTTTGAGATGATAGGACAAGGGGCTCACCACCTACTGGCTGGGAGTTTGAAGCCAGAACCTCTCCTCTGGCCACCTCCTTCTCATTACTGAAGAATGCACCTTCTCACCTTCCCACTTTTCCTCCCCCACTTCCTTTTTATATGATTTTGATTAAGATTGAAACAAATAGAAAAAATAACAGTGACGAATGCTGGAATTTTACCAAGCATGACTTTTCTTTCTCTTAATGATGTCAGTTTCCTCCTTGTGAAAAGAAAGGTTTGGACTGAGTGATCTCACCAGTCCCTTCCGGTTTTCACGGTCCCCTCCCCTGACTCGCCACTCCCTTTCCCCTGTGCACAGTGCACAGACTGGAACGTGGTAGAGAGAGCTATGTCGGCTCCTAAAGCAGCTTCCAGGGTTAATTCTCTGCAATGTTTCTAGATCAGGCAGAGGACCACAAGAGAGAAGGAGGACATGGGTCTGGAGAGGGCCCATAAAAGGCCACTTTCCAAATCATGATATGTGGAAAGAGTCCCATTAAACCACGGTCCTCCTGAGAATCAGCAGGGAGCCTCTGAGAGTCTAGCTTAGTAGGTCTGAGGTTCACTTCCAAAATGTGCATTTCTAACTCATGTCCCAAGCTAATTCTGTTGCAGGCAGCCCGAAAACCAAACTTCAAGAGGAGTAGCCATAGACTAGAGTGATGTAGCCTCAGCACCATTGGTTTTTAGTTGTGGGGAATCTGTCCTGCGCATTGTAGGGTGTTCAGCTGCATCCCTGGCCTCCACACACTAGGTGCCAGTAGCAACCCACACCTCCAATTAGTATAATCAAAACTACGTCCAGATACTGTTAGTTGTCCCTGGGGGATAAAATTGCCCCTCTTTGAGAACCACTGCCGCAGACAGCAGGGCTTCTATCTGGAACCCGCCATTGTAGATTTTGATCAACAATGAATAGGTTGCTAGAGGAGAGGGATTCACGTCATTGATGAGGAACAGATAGCCTCCAAGTGAAGCCATGGCCAGCCCATGTGGTGGGTGTCTTTTGATCCCAGTGACAGCCTGAAGAAGAGAAACAGGTGTCCTTCGAGGCATCCCTCCGGTGTGATTGACTATATTACCACTTAAGTCACACACTTGTGGGGCAGGGAGGTCCACTGACTTACCCCGACTTCCAAGTGACCATTTGGACTTCATGAACTCTTGGGTCCACCAAGCTTCTTCCTCGTCTTGGGAAGTCAACACCCCAACAATAAATGTTTGACCAGACTTGCTTTAGGCCCAGCACTGGACTGAGTGCTTTTTGCGCAGGTAATCATTTTTGATCTTCCCAGCAAACCAACCTGATAATATGGCTTTTATTATTATCCCTATTAAATGAGAGATGTATGTTAAATAGTGTGTCCAGATGGCTGACCTGAGACGATCTGACTCCAGAGATCATACTAACCTAAACTAAAATCACCTTTGACAGGGAAGAGATTTCAGACTGTCGATGAGATTCAGAAAAATACAACGGGGCAGCTGAGGGCAATCCCAACAAAAGGATTTTGCAGAGTGTTTTGAACAGTGGGAGAAATGCTGGGAGAACTGTCTGAGGTCCCAAGGTGCCTACTTGGAAGGGGACTGAGGTGTCATTGCCCTATATATAATGTTTCTTGTATCTTCTTCAATAAACATCTCTATTTTTTCATAGGACATGGCTGGGCACTTTCTGGACAGACCTTGTGTGTGTATTTACATGTCTCCCACCCACATCCTGGGAAATACACCTCAGTCTTGCCCAAACACCAGGAAAATATGATTTTAAATGAAAACACATTATAATAAAAATTAAGGGATTCCTTTTTTAAAAAAATCCTTATCCAAGGATATGTTTATTGACTTTTTTTAGAGAGAGAGAGAAAGGGAGAGAAAGATACATCAATCAATTACCTGCTTCCTGACTGGGGATGGAACCTGCAACCTTTTGGTGTACAGGACGACACTTCAACCAACTGAGCACCTGGCCAGGGAAAATGATGCTCTTTGAACTAAGCTTCCCTGACTGGGGACCAAGATACGTCATCCTAAGCAGCTTTCTGCTCCCGGAGGGGAGTGGGAGGGGGCAGGGCGCGTAGGTATGAAATCCCACCCCGGGTGTGAGGGCAGACACCTGCCTTTGCCCATGTTCCTGTCTGCCTGGAGTTTGGGGGTGTCTGGGAATGAAGAGGAGCAGTGCAGGAGGTGACAAGCAGGACACTGAGTGGGGTTCAGGACATCAGTCTACATTCACCTTCTCCACAGGGAGGCTTGGGCACAGAGGAGCTTTGGGTTGGATGGGGCTGTGAGGGCTCCCACAGGGCCTGGGTTTATTCCCTGAAGACTGGCGAGTGGGAGGACGTGAAGGCCGCATTTGGAATGGTTATGGGTTCGGCTTGTGAGCACATTGCTGTCGTAGTTAAAACCCTAATTCACATGTGGATTGGGAACAGAGAAAAGCCGGGAGAGGACCAGGAGGTAGAACACTAATGAGTGAGGAATGCCTTGGAGGCACTGTGACCAGCCATCAGTGTCAAGTTTATTGTCTTGTGGCCAAAGATGCATAGACAGTGTGAGGGAGGCAGGGTGGTGAGAGGGGCAGAGCCTGTGCTGGGTGTGGGACGCGGCACAGGTTGTTGCAGGACACAAGGAGAGGGGTCATTAGGGCCCGCCAGGGTGAAGACAGCTGGCATGTGTAGCAGCCATGGACGTGATTTGCCTTGTCTGTACATATGAAAGTGCGGGCGGGGCACAAACAGGCGTGATTAAATAGCGGCCCTGGTGCCGAAGGGGTTCCATATGGGTAGGATGGTGGCTGTGGGGAAAAAAAGTGTCAGTCATGTGTCCATTGGGACTTGTTTGCAAATGACAGAAACCCAGTTTGAACTGACTTAAACAAGGCACAAAGCAAAGTGGAACAAAAAGGTGTGTGTGTGTGTGTGTGTGTGTGTGTAGGGGAAAGGTCATTAATTAACCCAATGGAAAATTCCAGTGATAACTTGTTTTAGGCAGGGGTGTATCTAGAAGCTCAAAGAACGTCACTAGGGCTTTGCTAGGGTTCACTAGGGTTCATCTTTGGACCTCACTTTCTTCTGCTGGCCTCTTCTTAGGCAGAATTTCTCGCATCACAGTCCCCAAACGTGCCCAGGTTCAAGTCCCCAGCCAAAGGATCTTCTCTTTCTCACTGGTCCAAGCTGAAGCCACCGATTGCAGAACAATTGGCCAGTCCTGGGTTCTGTGCTTTTCCCCTAACTGGGGGTTCAGGTCAGACCCACCCAAATGCCATGGCCTGAGAGTAAGGGAGGGGCCTCACTCAGGGGGGTGGACCTCATGGCTCAGGATGGGTTCAGATGATCTTTGGTCCAAAGACACTTCAGGAAAGGGAACACGGTCTAAGAGGCTTTGTGTAAGCCGCTCCCAAACTCCAATCTAGAGCTGCCTTGGAGTCAAGTCAGCAAGAGCACACGCTGCTCCCCCAACATTTCTGTTTATCTTACTGGGCTGTGACTTTGTCCTCATGTGACCATTCACACGAGGGCATGACAGAAGGAGTGGTGCCTTCTTGGTGTTGCCTTAGCTGGACCCTCCCCGCTGGGTGGAGCTCTAAGGGAACTCTGATTCCCTTCTTTCTGGAGGCCTAAGAACAAGCATTTTCCACCCACAACTTATCTTGATTGCGTCTTCCAGTGTCTCCTCAGACATCACTGGTGTTACTTTCAGGTTCTATTGATATTTTAGAAATCTTAGGGATCCCGTGGATTTATAAGGTTGTTTAAGTTCTCAGAAAACAGATTGTCCTTCTGATACAGGGAAAAAAGAAAGGTCTGAATCACATTCCAGAACTTCAGGCTTCAAAAAGCCATGGACGTCATTAGTCGTTGGGAAGTGCAAACCCGACCCATGAGACACAACTTCATACACACGAGGATGGTTATAATAAAATGATGGGTGATAATGCGTGTTGGCAACGATGTGGAGGAAGTGGAACCCTCCAATACTTTTGGCGGGGGTTTCAAATGCTGCAGTGACCTTGAAAATAGTCTTGGTGTTCTTCAAAACCTTTAACATGGAGTTACACATGACCAGGCAATCCCACACCTAGGCACATACTGAAGAGGCGTAAAGACATGTCCATGCAAATACTTGTATGTTCGTAGCAGCTTTATTCATAAAAGCCCCAAAGTGAAAACCATCTAAATGCCCATCAACCATAAATATATAATAAAATGTGGTCTGTCTTTTTAATAGAATGTTGTTTGCCAATAAAAATGAATGAAGTATTAATAGCTGCTACAATATGGATGAACCTTAAAAACATTATGCTAAGTGAAAGAACCTAGTCACAAAAGATGTCACATTGTTATTGTATGATTTCATTTCAATGAAATATCCAGAACAGGAAAACCCATAGACATAGAAAGTAGATCAGTGGGTTCGAGTGGCTGGGGTGGGGGAGGGGTGGAAGTGACAGCTTTATGTGGGGGGTTTCTTTGTGGGGTGATGAAATTGTCTTGAAATTTGGTAGTGGTGATGGCTGCACAACTAAGGGAATTGAGCATTGAATCGCACACTTTAAATGGGTAGAAGTATAGCATGTGATTTATGTTTCAATAAAATGGGCATATGTGGGGAGAGAGAGAGAGAGAGAGAGAGAGGACTGTAGAAATTAGCTGAAGAAAGTAATTCAGTGTTAAAGGTACTTCATGAATAATAATGGTAGAATGTGCTCCCCCCACCCCCCAAGCTAATCACTTCTGATCACATGTTAGGTCTCTAATTCCTTGTACTAATTCATGACTATTCTTGTTTTCGAGCAGAATGGTTTAACATTCTCAGCTTCAAAGACAAATATGTAACTCTGAGCTGTGAGGGTGTGGTTCCCTGGGGCCGTCCATGGGGGAAAATGGGCAGCGAGAGCCTGTTGCTGATGAAGAACTGGGGAGCCTCTCGCAGCTCGGAACGGCAGAGGACAAATGAGACTCTTAAAGGAAGTCCAATTTCTTCCTCACTTAAGAATTGAAAATGTTATCATTCAGAAGAGCGACTCAAAGTGTCTTATTCACCTGGGCTCTCAGAAGTCCTCGCACTAGGGACTTAGCTCTCACCTAGTGTGAGGACTTAGGAGAGCCCCACGCTCCCAGGGCTGTGTCGTCTTTGCTTTATTTAGAGTTAGGGCCAGACCTAGCGGGCTGCTGCCAAGGCCAGACAGAGCAGGGAGACTGGGCGGGGGGGGGGAACTCTTCACCAGTCAGAATCAGTGTCCTTAGCTCACCAAGAGGACAGGATCATCTGCAGTGGGCTGTAAGCCACTTCATGTTAGGGACTGGTCCCAGCCCACTGGAAACCCTTAGGACCCAGCCCTGCACCTGACACACGATAAGCTTCCCGCACTATTGTCCTGAATGCTAAATGTTAGCTGGGATACGAGCAACACAAACAGACACAGACCCTTGCAGAAATAGTAAGGGAGACGTTAATCAAATAACCACATACAGATGTAATGATAAACTGTAAAATGCCCTAAGGGACAAATATACGAGGGCATGTGAATTATAGCTGGCTGCTTATGGCACATGAACCACCTGTGAACTTGGCCCCTGGAACAGTTCGGGTGTCAATGGGGAGGGAACATGTTTAGACAGAGGAGAAAGTTCTCCTCAGCTGTCACCAGCACTCAGACCTCAGGACTGATTTGCTGGAAGGAACCCTGCTTTATCCCAGCGCGCCTCCTTGTTCAAGGAGGGAGGGCCAAATGGACAGGGCCTTCTTGGGAACAACCTTGTAGGTAAACGTTGTTGGTATGCTGTGCCTCCGATTAAGGTGGAATGCAGTTTAGAAGAGAGTAACGAATGCCCTGAGGAGGGGACTCTGTGCTGCCCCCACGTGGTGAAAGCAGAGCATGCTCCTTCCCGCTGCCTTTGAGTTTTCAGGTACATACCAGCCATTTTCCATTGCTTCATTACCTTTATTGTTTCAGTATGTGCTTGTAAGGTGCTCTGACCTCATATCCATCAGCCTACTGGATATGTCTCTGCTTGGAAGCTCCATAGAAATCTGATATTTAAAGTATCTGAAAATGAGCTCATTACCACCTCCCTGGCTGTGTCTCTTTCTATCCTCTCTGACCTAGTAAATGGCATCACTCGGTCCTCTGGGCTGGAATCCGAGGGGCTTCCATCCTACCTCCCCTCCCTCTCTTCCCAGCAGTAATCACTCACATTCTTATTCACCATAACTGTATATTCCGTAGAATTTATCCTTTCTTTTCTGTCCCCAGTTCTGCTGCATTAGTGATTTTTATCTCATATCACTGCAATTATTTCCTACCAGTCTTCTTGCCTTCCATCTGGTGTCCTATAATCCATCTTCTGCTTTGTCACCAGGTCATTCTAAAATGCTAATAGGACCACATGAATGTCCCCACTTCGAACCCTTTGGTAGCTTCCCACTGCACATGGGTCAAGTTCAGTCCCCTCAGTATGGACTTACATTCTCGTTTCTGGACCGGTGGGCCAGAGAGCCCTCTGTGCTCCATCTCCGGCCCACAGCCTGCAGCTCACCAGGGCCAGGGTGCTTGTTTCTGCCTTTGGCTCCTGCTGCCCTCTCCGGGTCTGCCTATCTGTGTGCACATCATCGTGTAGACTTGGCTCAAGAGTCCCCTCCTCTGTACAGCCGTTCCCACATTCTTCTCCCAGTTCCATCCAAGATGAACTCACCGCTTCCACTCCTCGGGGTTACATTGCAGAGATGTCCAGAGCAGAGGGCTCGGAGGCAGAAAAGCCCAGTCCGTACCGTGCCGCCTCCGTTTCTTCTCTGTGTGACCCAGGGCAGGTGACTGAACCTCTTGGCCTGTTTCTCCCTCTTTAAAACATGGAGATGACAGTGCCCTGTTCAGAAAGTCTTTTTATGATCTAAATCAAGTCATCCACAGGAAGCCCTCAGTCAGCATTCACTTGGATTTGCATGCCCGAGATATTCTGAGCAAGTTTTCACCCTAGGGAGGTAACGCCCGGTGTGTCATTTACATTTGCGGCTCCACAGCTAGGTCAGATCAGGCCTGATGAAGACGGGTAGGCCTTGGTTTCCTTAGTTCCTAGACAGTGCTGGGGAATAGTAGCCTCTAATGGTAGACTTTTTGTCACCCTTTACGAACACATGGAATTAAGGTTGCAAAGAAGGGTGGGAATCATTTCACAGCTTCCTGGTGAATCTCAGTGGGTCTCAGGAAACCAGTTAGCTACAGTTTCTGATGGTGTGATCGAGAGTGGACCCTCCAGGTGGGGGCCTGGGCGGGGGACAAAAGGAAGGTGAAAGCAGGAAGAGGCCTGTGTGCTCCCCAGTCCCCAGGCCCTCAGGCCACCATGCGGGCTGGAGTCTTGCTTTTTTCTTTTTTCTGACATATGAGAACATATCTCAAATAATGAAATTGTACGCTTCAAAAAATCCAAACCTTTAAAAAATTAAGTAGTTTGTTTAAGAAACATATACAGAGTATATACCGTATTTTTCAGACTGTAAGACGCAGCAGACCATAAGACGCACCTAGGTTTTCGAGGAGTAAAATAGGAAAAAAACCCTTCTCCACACCCCCTTCCCCCACAGCAAACCAGGTAAGCTACATTCGGACTATAAGACTCACCCCCATTTTCCTCCCCAATTTGGGGGTGGGGAGTGCATCTTATAGTCCGAAAAATATTGTAGGCTTGTTTTACTAAAAGGTTATTATATGATTTGCTATTTGTTGGAGTGATTGTTCTTTTCCACAGCAAAAACTTTCCCAAGTATAAAGGACATTGGCCTGTTTGGTTGGAAATAGGCCCCTTCCAGGACCATCAGCGGTTACCAGCTCTGGTTAGCTGTACGTAAAATACAAACAAAAAGATCCCACCTTCCGTTCATTTTCTGATGGAGCTGTTGATTTAATCAGAAAAAGACAAAACGCTCCATGGTCTGGAAATTGGGGTGTGTACCTCCTGTAAACACCATCGGCATCTACCTTTGAGTCTAGAGGAACACGTCCCAAAGGCGAAGCAAACAGTTCAAGTGCACATCTCGCGAGATCCCTAACTACATGATGTTCTCCAGGTCAGTGCTTTAAGTCGCAATTTGTCACATAAATCAAAAGGCCTTGTGTGTCACTCGCTATTAATCAATGAATGGACTGGTGAAAAGTAATAAAGAAACACTTCCTATGAAATGTTTGTTATACTTTTCCTGGCATGGAGACAATTTTATTATTTAGTCTGTGATGTCATCATCTATGATCCTAATAGTGATTTGACCTTTGCCACCCCTCACGTGTGTGTCATTTGAATGGAAAAGATGGGCTGTGATGGGCAGTGACATTTATTTCATCAGAAGAGTTTGGTTTATGAGTGAGTTTTTATTTTACAAAGAATTGGAATAAAAAAAATAAGCATCATTTCTTCTCTTGGTGAAAATATTCCAGATTTCTTTGTGTGTCTATTACCCGGGCACTATTTTTGGCCCTGTTTCTCTTAATGTCTTATGTCTGGTGTTGTGGAATCTTAAAATGTTAGTTCCACAAATTACTTTGAGGTCATCCTCAATTGGAAGCTTCTGGAAAGATTTACAGTCTTTTATGATTTGCTGTGTTCAAAGTTGGAGGTACTTGAACCTAACTTTGACCCAAGAAGCCAAATGCCTTCTTTCCTTCCTTTTCACTGCCCCTCCCATACCTCCCTTATCCAAGAATTACTAAAGAAGTCATTGGCCACCTCTCACTCATTTTGCCAGTGGCCTTGAGCAGAAGCCACAGCCACTAATGCTGCTGAGACCTGCGCTATCTCGTAGGCATCCCTAGCAAACGGTGCTCAGCGTGCGTGGTGAACCAAAGCTGCCACAAAGCTCACAACACAAAACTAGTTTTGTCTTATTGAATTATCTCTACCACTCGGCATAATAAGTTGTGTTGAAATACTTCCCAATTCTTTGACTGCCTTTTTTTTAGTTTAAAATTTGGGTCTTTTTTTAAAAATTATTGGTGCTTAGATAATATGCTGTGCAATTATCTCTCTGTTGCATTCATTTTGGTTTAATTGCCTATTTTGTACCATAACAGAGCAAGTCAGCAGCAGACCACGTCCTTTGTTTGGGAGTATTGTGTTAAGATATCTCACATAACTTCATAAATTATTTGTAATTCCAGGCAATGCTGTGACTACAAACTTCAGGCACTAACTCCTTCCCTATTCCCCTGGAAATTACTTAAAAACCTAACCCCTCCCCACAGGACTGGAGAGTCCTCTGTTTGGTCCAATTTCCCTTTTCTTTGTCTTGACAATTGCTTTGCTGTGTTGTATAAGTCTGATTTTTGCCTCAGCATTGCCGTCTTCCAAGTACTCTCCAAGCACTCCCAAGAAATCTGCAGCTCCTTGGCATTTACAGATTTCTAAACTCATGCTATTCACCATACTCAAGAGGCTCCGAAGTTACTGCTTTGTGAAGATAAGAATTACAACTGTGTGTACCAGTGGCGGGTATTGTAGAGGGAAGTTCCTTGCTGATAAAGGCACCTGACCAGCTCCAGTCCTTACTTAGCATGGCCTCACTTCCCCATCAGTGGAAGGTTCTCGCTGCCTCTGGGCAACTTAATTTTCACTCACCTTTAGGCACATATTTATGGACTGATAAATGACAGAGCAATATGTGAATTCCTGGGTTTGTGATGGTGTAGGTCACTGATTCCTGGGAAATTCCCCCAGAGATTCTGATTCCTTTGGCTGAGGGTGGTCCTGAAGAGGTATGTATTTAAAAAGCTCTCCAGCCAATTCTCCTGTGTAAAGGGAGAATTGTATAAAGGGCTCCATTGGGAGCCAATGGACCAGGACAGCGATTTTCAACCTTTTTCATCTCATGGCACACAGAAACTCATCACTAAAATTCTGCAGCACACCAAAAAAAATACGTTTTTTGCTGATCTGACAAAAAATAGGTATAATTTTGATTCATTTACCCTGAACTGCTGTTGTGTTGGCTGTTGTCTTTTTTTTTTTTTAATTTAATGATTGAAGGGAAAAGCTGTCAGTGCCCCTGACAAAATAGTCAGGTATTGCATGTTTTAAAAATTCTTGTGTCACTCTGGTTGAAAGTTGCTTGAGCAGGAAATGTCTCAATCCTTCATAAACACCCAGTCCAGTTTAAAAGACTTGAATGATTTCATTATTGCTATTAAGAGAAAGACCAACCCTTTCAACATCCCCTAAACCAACGCCTTTCATGACCTGGACTCTCATTCCCACTTCACCCCCTTCCGGTGCTGCTCTCATAATCTTCATACACATCTGAGCCTCGGCGTGTTCCGCACTCCTCCCTTCCATGACCTTGGGATTCGCTCTCCCCTTTGCTGGAAGCTCTTTTCCCCTCCCTCGCCCCAGTGAACTCCTATGCATCCTAGAGGTCTTAGCCCAGCCATGGTTTCCTCAGGAAAACTTCTCCAGACACCCCTCCACTCGGGACACACACACACACACACACACACACACACACACACACACACACACAACTAGATGAAATCCCACCATTACTCACTCTTATGGTTTTTATAGTGTGATCTTTCCCTGATTTAGGTGACTCTTTGCCTAGTGCCCACCTCTCCAACAATGCTGTGAGCTCTGTGACAGCGGGGACCCTATCTTCTTTGTGCTAAACCCCTCCTTCCAGCGTGATGCTTGCAGGAGGTTAGAACTGAAGGAAGTCATCGAGTGAGCGAGGGGATGAAAGGCTTGTGGCGTCCTGTGTCTGTCACACTGACTATCCGCCATCAGCATGGGGAAGCATCTTTACTGAGTTAGGACTGAATGAAATTTATTTATTCCTGACTAAGAACGATGCAGAATACTCTTCTAAGCCAGGGTTTCTCCACCTGGGCACTACTGACACCTTGGGTGGATAATTCTTTGTTGTGGGGGTCTTTCCTGTGCATTGGAGGATGTTGAACAGCATCCCTGACCTCTGCCCACTAGATACCAAGATAACCCCAGTTATGCGAAACAGAAACGTCTCTAGACGCTGCCAGATGTCCCCTGGGATCAAAATCAACCTTAGCTGTTCAAGGAAACGTGGGGAGAGAGACTGGGGTCAGAAGTTAGTTACCATGGCTACCCGTGGTGGTGGGGCTCCATCACAGTGAGCCACTCTGCTTTGGACTGCAGGGGGAGGAGGAGCTCGGTCATCGCTCAGTTTATCACGGACTGAGTTCTGGAGGAAAAAAAGAGAACAATTGGAAAGTGTTGAGTCCGGTCTGGAGGGCTTTCTTCTCTGGGCCCGGGGCGATTTAGGATATGAGATAACGAACAAGGGTGGCAGCAGTCGCTAATGACTGGGTTTTGGGGACCACTTCCTAACGAAGTCTGGGGCAACCACAGGGGCCTGGGAAAGTGTGCGCCTCAGAGTCCTCCCGATCACAGTGTCATCTTCACAATGTCTGGCTCCTCACAGGTTTTCTGTTTAACTTGTTTCCAAAGTTGGCCCATCATCAAAATGATCAGGAGAGCCTTTTAAAAGGCGCGGAGACTTGGATGGGCCAGGACAGGAATCTGAACAAGTGAGGGGCCCCTCGGTGATGTTGACGACCCTCCCCATTCGGGAGACCCTGACCTGAACCACTGATGCTGCCTGAGAGCCCTTAGCCAGTCCTTCAGAGGCCACCCCGATAGCATCAGTGAGGAAGTAGGGGGTGAGATCTGTGCTGAAGAGTCAGCATTCGGGGTCTATGCATGTGGGGCTCCCCAAAGGCTGTGGAATGGGCCAGCATTTGGTAAAAAGGCATTTAGATATTTAAATGATATTTAACCCTGGCTGGTGGATAGCCCAGTAGATTGAGTGCTGGCCTGTGAACCAAAGGGTCACCAGTTCAATTCCCAGTCAGGGCACATGCCTGGGTTGTGAGCCAGGTCCCCAGTAGGGGGCCCACAAGAGGCAACCACACATTGATGTTTCTCTCCCTCTCTTTCTCCCTCCTTTCCCCTCCCTAAAAAATAAATAAATAAATCTTAAAAAATAAATGATATTTAGATCAGGGACAATGCCTGTAGTACCAAAGACCTTTATTATCACAATGCATTTGGAGTTTTTCAGCTGCCATGAGGAGTTCTCAATTTTAGTCAGTCTCTCTCTCTCTCTCTCTCTCTCTCACACACACACACACACACACACACACACATTTTCTTAATATTTTTATTTGGGGAAAAGAGAGGAAGATGTGAGAAAGATAGTCTAGGTGTTTTGTACCAGGCAAAATTTCCCTCTGCATTGAAGTCTTTGAAAAGTTGAGGAACAACTAACCAAATAGTGTTCTGCTGGCATCTGGCCCACTTGTGTCCCTGAAAGGGGGTGTAAGGGTGTGCACAGGGGGTGTGCGGGGGCTCCAGGTGTGTCCAGCTTTGCCCTGGAACCTCAATATGGTCAAAGAGGGAAGAGGCAGAAGGCCAGGGCTCATGTTCTCAGTGAGCTACTGGGTTTATGCAGCAAAAATTTCTTCCCACCTTCCAAGTAGCACTTCCTGACTGTGTAGCAAGTTCAATTTGTCAGAGTCTGTTTAAAAGATGTCAACACAGGTCCAAAAAAATTATTCTTCCAGGGAAGGAGTTAGTCATGTTTCTTATTGCAGACAAAGTGGAGGAAGGGGGTTGGATTACGGGACGTGAATGTGGCACAAATGTCATTGTTTGGAGGTGATCTGAACAAAAATAAAGAGTGCTTGCACTGGGACATCAAACCGCCTTCATATGGTGGAGCCATGGGGGATGCTCCCTTGGAAATGATGGTCTGAATGCTGAGCGGTTTGTCCAGGGACCGGGTCCTTCATTCGGGTGAACTCTCAGCACTGCAGGGGGGAAGCAGCTGTTCTAAAAACCCTTCACCCCTCGGGATGTTCTCGTCTAGTTTTGTGGAAATGGGCACTTTATATCTTAATGCTTCATTTTACCACAGCAGTTAACCCAGTGGACGTTGTTGCTGATCTTGTTGGTGCCTGAGGTTCCAACAATGACTATGTTTCATTGGCTGGAATGCAGATTGGCTTTAAAAATGTCCAGGTTTCCCCCTTCTGTCAGCTCCAGTGTTTGGAATGGTTGACTGAGGTATAAATTATTGTTTATTGATGTGGCGTTGAACATACGTTTGCCTAATACCCGAGAAGATTAACTTGGATGGAAAATACTTGGAGAGCTCAAACCAGGACCACGGGACCTGGGTATCTGGGTGTGTGAGAAGCTGCTTGACTATGCAGTGGTTGGAGTTCAGGGCTGGAATCCACGCTGCCGAGGTCCAATCCAGTTCCATTGCTTTTAGCTCTGGTGGACTAATGGCCTTCCTCAAACCCATGCCTTTGCGATGTGCCTTTGCTCCGCCCTTTAAGGGGTGGATTCCATTTTCCTACCCCACGAACATGGGCTAGCCAGGTGACCTGCTCCACATGCAGGGAAAGTGACGTTGTGTGAATTCCAAGATGAGGCTTCGGGAGTTCTTACATGCTTCTGCTTTTACTATGAACACTGCTTCTAACCTATGGACAGGCCGGGCCTAACCTGTGGGAGGCTAACGGACCACAGCCAGCCAACATCCAGAAACAGAGATGCCTAAAGCATCCAGAAACATCAACCTGCTATGGATGGCAAAAGTAGAGGGAACCTGGCCCAGAGGAAAAAGAAATGCATGGCCGAGCCTTGCTTAAATTTTCAGGGGGTTTTTGTAACTGCAGTAGTGAACTGCTACGTTAGGGACGTGATCATGGACACATTGCTTCATTTTTCTGCTGTACCTCTTCCCTCAACTGTAAAATGAGTGTAACAATGTTATCTCAGAGCAATGCTTGCGAAGCTCAGTGCCTGGGGCATAGTATTGTGTTGACCAAAAAGTTGGTTTAGTTTTTTCTGTAAGATGGCTCTGGTAGTGCTCAGTTGTCTTTAACTTCGTTTGAAACACTTTTGCTACATTGTATTGTGACAGCAGTCATATCAGTGTGCATTAAAAAATGATCAAAATTGGTGAATTTTTGTGCAGCCATTTTAATATTGAAGATGGAAGAAGATATGCGACATTTTCAGTGTATTATGCTTTATTATTTCCAGAAAGGTAAAAATGCAACTGAAATGCAAAAAAAGTTTGTGCAGTGTATGGAGAAGGTGCTGTGACTGATCAAATGTGTCAAGAGTGGTTTGTGAAGTTTCTTGGTACTACTGACATTTTGACCAAATAATTCTCTGCTGTGGGGCTGTCTTATGCATTGGGAGATGTTCAGCAGCACCCCTGGCCTCTACCCACTAGAAGCCAATAGCGAGAGAGAGCTGATACACTCAAAATATCCAAATCAACAAAGTTACTGGTAAAAATGAAAAAAAGTCTTTTATTTTATCAGAAAAACATAGTAGACTTTCTGGCCAACCCAATAGGTCAGTGACTGTGCACTCGGCCCTGTGTTTGGTGCTTCCAGGACATAAATATCAGGAAGACGTAGCTCCTGTCCTTGGGAAGCTGATATTTTTGTGGTGACCTTTTGCACTGAGTGTATATTAGAATCACTGGGAACTTAAAAACCGTGATGTCTGGGCTCCACCTCAGTCTGATTAAACCAGAACCTTGGGGTAGAACTGGGGCATTGGCATGTTTCAAACGTCCCCCAGCTTTGCCTGGGGTTCAGCAGGGTTGGGAATTGCTGACTTGAATGGCAGGTACTTTTCACATCTCAAGTAATCCAATAGGAGGAATGGTTCCAGAGTTGGTTCGTTTCTGGCTCAACTATTTCAAGAACCCCTGTTCTTTCCATAGTTTTTCTCTGCCATCTTCACTATGTTGGCTTTCGCCTCAGTCTCGTGGTTGCAATATGGCTGCAGTGGTGCCAAACATTACTTCCATATCAGATGAGTCGTGGGACATAAAAGAAATGACTTCTCCATATATATATATATATTTCTTTTTAAGAGTGACTAAAGCCTTTTCTAGAAGTTCCTTAGGAGATTTTCCCGATGACTTCTTGTCCAGAATAGAGTTCCGTGACCAAATCTAAACCAGTACTTGGTGAGGCAAATGAAACTATTTGTGATCTGCTGAGATCAATTTATGACTCAGCACCCTGGGGCTGGAGAGGCAGACTCTAACTCTGAGGCTGTGGCCAAGCAGATACTGGGGACTTTTCCAGGAAGGAATGAGAGGGTACATGTGATGGATGGATAGCATCTGGCAGGATAGGACAGGCTGTACACTCGGGACAAGCAAACTTCAGCATCCCGGTGACTTAGCACAGCACAAGTTTGCTCTGCCATCAGAAAGTCTGACGCAGGTTAGATGAAGTTGCTCATCTGGTGACTTGGATCCATGTTCCCGTGGTCCTCCATCTTGGCAGACTCTACCTCACCCCATGACAAGGGACAGAGTGACAGCAGAGCCACTTATTCTAACTTCCTCAATCCAGAAGTGACACCCTTTACTTCTGCTCATTGTCCATGGGCCAGAGCTCCCCTGGCCCTGACTCCATGGGAGCCTGGGAAGTGTTGGGGGGACACACAGAGAGTTCCATGAGCACCGACCGTCCTTGTCACAGCCAGGAATACGTCGGAAGTACAGGCAGAGGAAGAAGGCGGTGTGTGTTTCTGCTTCCAGTCTTGCTGGACTCTCATCATCTCTACTATAGAGACGGAAACACCAGCCACCGTGTGCACTGATGCATCAGGGATTTTTAAAAGCAGCTTTTAAAAATTTTGTGAAGAGCCTCTGAGCACCTTAGCAGCAGGAAGTGCGTAAATATTTGGTATTATTATCACGCTGTTTGATGGCCCCAGAAGCTCCAGTCATTACTCAGCTGTGTGTACACACCCTGACATGACAAAAACTGATAATACTCCTATTCAGAGAGAAAAATGAGGCTCCACAGCTTTGCTCAGCTTCCTCGTGCCTTGGTTCCATAGCCCCGAAGACCCATTTCTCAACACAATTAGTTCTTTTCCAAGTCCTTGAATTACTTTCAGAGAGCCATCATACTGACTCATCTGCTTTTCCAGAACAAGGTGGGCCACGGTTATTCACAAATACAAGTGCGTTTGTACATCTGCAGGGCGGTGAATTGAATCTTGTCATTGAAAGAGACTATAAACACTCCCAGAGGGAGAAAGTCTGACTTCGCCTCTCTGTAGTACGAGCTGGCACGGCCCCGGACTTACGATAAGAGCTCTGTAAATCCATTGACAGCAAATAGATGGACTGTAGCATTGCCAGGGCTGGAATGTGCACAACTCCTGGAGGACTTTTGGTAATGCACCGCAAAGGTCAAGTGTACTTTGTCAGCATGTGAGTTATCTGTACATTCAGGATGGCATCTTTCCCCTAGGCTGGCATCAGTAAACGGCAGTGTACAGATGCTCAGAAAATAGTAAGGATGTTACAACGATGTTGCTTCCCTGAGCTGAAGGTCATGCATCTGGGGACATCAACTATCCAAATGCAGCTAAGAGTCAGGAAGGAAGCGACAAAAGACCTTTGGAGCAGATGGAAGACATAAGAAAAGTCTTGTGTTAAATTTCCTCATATCGGAGCTCCTTAGATTCTTATTCACGGCGCGAGGACAACAATTTTACCCAAAGTTCTCAAAGAAAGGACCCTGTGGCCTCACAGAATGTTAGAGCAGCAGTCAGCACAAGCCTGGTCCAAAAGGCTAGGTTTTCTATGCAAGGACCGTAGGCATTTTCAGTGACAATACAGCTCCATCTAGATTAACGTGGAAATAGGTCCACTCTCTGTCCTTGAGAACCGAGGCAGTTAGAGAGCCGCACATGGAGTTGTCCTTTGGTTAGAGAGGCCCCTGCCCTCACGGAGTGTACAGTATGGCGGAAGAAAGAGAAGAATCAACAGTAATTGCCTTATTACAGGGTGAACAGTACTGTGATTGGTACAAGGGGGACCAACTAACCCAGCCTCGGACAGTCTGCCAAGGCTTCCTGGAAGACATTATGTCCAATAATTATGGTATTGTATTGTGTGGTGTTGCAGGTACTTTACTGAATTTTATTGTATGACATCACATCATCAATTAATAATTAATTATAATTAATAATAATAATGTGTAAGCTAGGACTGAGGAAGGAGGTGGAAGGCAGGGGTTTGGAGGAAGGAGAAAAAAACTCTTTAGGACAAAGGAATTGCTTTTGAAAAGGTTTCAGAAAGGCCACGAATGGAGGAAATGATAATGTTCATCCTGGCTTGCAGCTTTTTAAAAAAGGAACACTGGTACTGCTGGGTGTTAGAATTTTGAGCTCTATTTATTTTTTTCTGTGTGCATATCTATATTTTTTAATATATGTAATAAGCACATTTTATTTTCCAATGGAAAAAGTTCTATATATGTTTTGTTGGTTTCGAAGATAAAGAAAGACATGTTAGTTGTTTGGACATTGACTCAGGGGGTGCAGAGCTTGTGTTCTGAATGTTGCACACAAATCTTCCGGAAGCACCGTGAATGGAACGCAGTGAGGGGGTGACAAAATTACCCAAGGCTTTATTTAGATTGCCAAAGGAGTATGACTCTCTGCATTGTGTGTTATTTTGGATTGTCTACAGGAATGCTCCATGCGTTTTTAAAGATTTTACTTGTTTATTTTTAGAGAGAGAGGAAGTGAGGGACAAAGGAAGAGAAACATCACTGTATGGTTGCCACTCACGCGCCCCCCACTGGGGACCTGGCCCCAGGCCAGGCACATGCCCTGACTGGGAATCAAACCAGTGACCCTTTGGTTTGTAGGCTGGCACTCAATCTACTGAGTGAAACCAGCCAGAGCAGGAATACTCCATTTTAATATGAAGAGGGACCCTGGAAAGGACCAATGTCACAGACTTACTCTGTCTTTTCTCTTTCGTGAAAATACGAGGTCTGCACTGTTCTTTGAAGATCTTGGTCCCCTCATTTGGTGGAAGCTGCGGGTTCTAGGAATCCATGGGAGGCCTCTGGGTGCCAAACCCTTAAAGGAAAAATGTAACGGAACATTTCTTTGACTTGTTCCGAACAGCTGGGACAGCTCCAGTTCCTCACTCCCTAAAGACTGTCCAGGTTGGCCCTGTCCTGCCCAAGTTATGGTGACAATATCAGCCGGGTGGAGCTGAGGAGTTGGATGGTAGGTGCCTTTGTGTGTCCTGTAGTCTTGGCACTGGTAGATATACCCAAAAGGACCAGCCAGGAAGGAGACTGCTACCTGGGGAATACAGTGTCTGCACCTCAGGTATGAGCACCACTTACTTGAATCAATTTTCCCGTCTTCTTGCTCGGTCATGTACATGGAAAATGAGCAAATACGACATGGCATGGCTAAGTGCTATGGCTGGGGAAAGATAAAGGGCTGTGGGAGCTTCCAGGAGAGAAACCTAATCCGGACCAGTGGTGGCCAGTGCCCCAGGGAGGGTCTCTGACCACATCCCTGCCTAGGGGAGCGGACCACTAGGATGAGGAGTGAAGTTGAGCAAGAGCTGGCCAGGTAAAGGGGGTGGGGAAAGGCTGAAGGCGATAACTTCGAGGAACTGAAAGCGGTTAGTTAGGGTCCAGCTTGTGACATGAGACAGGGGGTCCTAAGCAGAGGGTGAGTGAGACGAGGAGGGGACAGCTCACCAAGCACCTTCGGCCCCATGTCCAGGAATTTGGGTTCCCCCAGGCCGGTGGGGAACTGGGAAGGCTGCGCTCAGACGTGCATTTTAGAATGTTCGTTCTGACTGCAGGAGGACAAGAGGCTGGAGGAGGCAGGGAGGTCCGTAGGGGCTGGGAGTACGTTCAGAGAGTGATGGTATGATCCAGGCTCATCACTCCCAAAACACGAAAAAGCCGACCTTAATTCATTTAGTTCTTTCCTTCAAGGAATTGCAATTAATGCAGATAGATCAGATTTCTTTTTTAAGGGTGAGTGATTCAGCCTGGCCGGGTAGCTCAGTTGATTAGGAACATCGTCCCGATACACTGAGGTTGTGTGGGTTTGAGCCTGGTCGGGGCCCATACAAGAAGCAACCAATCGCTCAGTGAAACAACAAATCAACATCTCTCTTTCTTTCAAGTCAATGAATTATACATTTTTTAAAAAGAGTATGTGACTCAGAAAAATGTAGATGCCAATCAAGGGGCCTTTCTAGAAACCACAAGTGCTGGTCGAGCAGCTCGAGGTCTCTGGCTGGTGGTGGATGCAAGAGAATTGTGACATTAACCTATGACAAACTGGCGCGGAGGAGCAGCTCCGCACCTGCTACCTACAATGGGGCCCCTGCCTGGGAGGCGGCGGTGGCTTTGGGGCTGCAGAGTGACCGCAGGGGACCCTGGAATCCATTTGTGCCTCAAGCATGGCCTTCAGGCTGAGGAAATAAATGTTTATTTTATTTTAAATTATATTTTGTTGATTATGCTGTTACAGTTGTCCCAATTTTCCCCCTTTACCTTCCTCCACCCAATACCCCTGAGTAAATAAATAGTTAATCAACAGATAAGAACCTTCAAAGCTGTGTGATAAAGACAATACTTATTTATTTATAGGAGTAATAAATTCAGGGTAGTTTTCTTTGTGGATTTTCTCCAGCCAACAAAGTTAAAAGCAACCTTATCGTTAGGTGGGGCTCTGAGAAGTGTTTTGTCATTAAAACGTCCTCATACTGAAAAGTTAAGAACCGCTGTTTTGAAGGACCCTCAGTCCCAAGATGTCACCTGACCCTGATTGATTAGATTAAAGCCAACCCAAACAGGTGTTTTTAAGGGGACTTCCGTGAAGAACAGGAGCATGATGGGTGGACAGAGCCGAAGTTTGAAGGTCCTACTCCTTAGTTCTCCCAGCCTCTCCTTTCTAATTTAGTGCCGGCATCTCCTTTCCTTGCAAAGTGCATGCATTCTTTACACACAGCACATATGATTCCACCTAATTAGGACTTCAACTGGAGTGGCTGATATCCGGATACGATTTCACGGCAAGCCTGTAAAATCTCCTGACTTGATTTGGTGATGATATTAGCAACTGCAACTAATGTAAAAACACTGTGAATAACAAGAAGCTTGACGCTTATGGAGCCTTTGAAAGTGAGCTTCTGCCAGGCTTGCTCAGTTAGTCCTGCAGGGGTTCAACATACAGACTAAGTGCAGAAGGGGCCACCCATGTGCAGGGAAGCAAGACAGGTGGGGAGGAGAAAGCGAATGTAGCTCTGTCTTGAAGCAGGACTTTGCACCAAGAGGCAGTGCCTGTCAATAGTAGCCCACAGGTAGACTCACCTTGGGAACTTTTAAAATACCGATGCCTAGGTACCAGCTGGGCCAGGCCCAGTGAGAATCTTTAGATTAGGGAGCGAGCATCTGCAGTTTTTAAAGCTCCCATTGCATTCACCTTACTAGGGTTGGTGTCCCTGGGAGGCTTGTTAAGACTCAGATCAAGGGACCTTGCATCTAGAATATCTGACTCAGCAGGTCTGGGTGGCACCTGAGAATGCGCATTTCTGACATGTTCTTCAGTGCTGCTGTTGCTGCTGTTCCGGAGACCACAGTTCAAGATCCATCCACTGCTCCAAGCTGCTAGGACATCAGTGCCAGATGGGTGTGAGTCTAAAATCCCATCCTGTGGGGGCCTCAAGTCTTTCCTTCCACTAAAAGTGAAGACCAGAAAAAGAGGCCCACGAACTCTCCTGGTGCCCCTTGAGAAATGCAGGAACTGGAAACCTGGAGAACAGAATCTTGGTCCTGCATTGTCACCGGAAGGTGACATGACCTTCAGTTGCTTAATCTATAAAACAAAGGGGTTGAAAAGCTAGGTTTTTACCAATGCCCATTCCAGGTCTAGTGAGTAAAGATGTTTACCTTCCTTTTTTCTTTAAGGGATGGAGGGTGGAGTTTGCTTTCCATTGTATTATGGTCTGTAATCTTCCCTTTCTTGCCTCTGCCTTTAACATCTGGCACCTCTGGGGCTGTGACCTTCTAAATGGCCCGCCCAAGGACATAGCTCAACTCACAAACCTGTGAGACACTCCATCAGCCTCAGAGAGCATCAGCCTTCTGTTCTAATCCACCCTCTTCCCAGCCTCATGGGATTGCAGAGCAGTGGACACCTTACTGATTATTTAATGTAACTCTTTTACTCTGATGAAATGATCTGCTTCAGAGAGCTTGCCTTCCCCTAATGGGTCAAGTCCACTCATTCCGGAGCCTTTACTTCCATCATCCCTTGCCCAGTACACCTTCTTTTCATATCCAAGCTCTTGGAAGTACCATGGGTTCCCAAGGTCATTAGGATGTCAAGAGCCACCTTCCCCGTCCCAGGCTCCCTCAACCAGGCTGAACTGCTCTCTCCTCATTGTGCCGCCAGTGCTCTGTGTCTCCCTGGGAGTCTGTATTTCGTTTTGCTCTGGGTTATAGGTTTTCTCTTTTCCTTTAGCCCAGGGAGCTCCCTCGAGGGCAGAGGCCTGTGCCAGCCTTCTCTGAAACCTGAGTGCCTAGCACAGTGCGCTGACTGAAGAAGGAATGGCTGGGGCAGAGTCCCCCAGTCTGGTGAGGGCATTCGTGAGCTCATCCCTATCAAAGCACCCCAGCCCTGACGCTGAACGCCCCCCTGCCGGCGTCCTGCTAGAAGCCCAGCGTAGTTGAGATGAACTCTCCCAAGAATGCTGATGTTTTTGGCTCATTTACCCTCATGCAATCAATATGTTTGAAACCCATCAAACCTTGGAAAGTACAGTATGCTAAAATTAGGTGATTTAATTAGCCTTCATAGGCTAATAAAATACATGCTGGTGACACATAGTTCATCTTTTGGACAGGTGGCTGGAGAAGGGTACGGAGTGGGGTGAGAAATGACTTATGCCGGAAGCCCAGATGCTCTTAAGGCTGTATTATGTACATTAGAGGAGAAAACAGGGACATGTTTCATGCTGTGTCTTTTCCTGCATCTGAGCCAGAATTGGGCTGAAAGCAGTTATATTTGCCTTAACATTAAGCCACGGGTGGCTGAAACCAGAGGCTTGATTTCCCTAAAATGTGTTGGAGCGGCACCCCTTATTTGTGGGGCTTTCAGTGGGGCTGGGGGTAGCAGGCACATATCTCGGCCACCAGCTCTCTACTGGACACCACTCACACTACCAGTTATTCTAGACCCCTGCACACTGAGGTTGGCATTTTGAGCACAAGTCCCATCACTGCCAAAGGGACTATCAGTGAGACACATTTCTGGTCTACGGCACACATCTTCATCACCTAGGTGAAAGCTGGGTGCCTGAGTGTGAGAGATGCCCCTCACATCCATCCCTCTTGCCTCCTTCCACAACGCCTACCCTACACCCTAATCAGCCACCCATTCCCCAAGGGCATTCGTTTGCAGGGTAGGAAAGAATCTGTGTTTTTGCTTTCCCTGTTGGGGCTCCTGAGGGGTGCCCACTGGGGGAAAAGAAGTGGAAACAGATGAGAGAAACAGGTAGGGAGATGAATGGTGTCACAGGGAGGCTGGTGAACCTGTAAGTGGGGAGAGAGAATGAAGAGCTAGGCTGCAGTGAGGACATAAGTGAGAGGTTACCTGCTAAGTTATTTCTAACTCGGCGAAAGACAAGGGCCCAGAGCTTCAAGATGCCAGCGTTCCTGTTTTTCATCATTACACAGAAAAATTTCCACTTGAAATAAAATTAGCCAGGACATGAGTCTCTTTTGGTCCTGCAGATGCTCCCTTCTTCTTTATGGTCAAGGAAATTCCACAAGGTCCCTTTGAGGATTGAGGGTTAAGTGGGATGGAAAAGGAAGTTTTCAATGTTTCTTTCAAAGATGTACAATAGTTTAACTTTCTTAATTATTCCAGGTCTGCTCCACGAAGGCACCTCCCCACCAGCTTTATTCCCTTTTATGACACAAACTTACTTCCAACCTCTGCTCAGATGGGAACCCTGAAAATTGAAGCTTATAAATAATTTTGTGGGAGCCCAGTCAGCTTCAACAACATGGGGGATATGTAATCTTGTTACCGGCCACAAATGTGGAAGAATGAGCAGTTTCCTTCCATAAAAATTGAGGCAAGAGGGTTTATATTAGAGCAAGAAGGATCCATGTAAGACATTTGGAATGCAAATTCAACTTGTTTTACAAAATAGTGTCCAAAAAATCCAATTAGAAACTTAGGGGACTGCAGATTGGCAAATCCAACCTTTTCTGTGTAAGGTTTATAACAAAAAGAGACAGCTCTGTATCATGCTTGTTTCTTTGTTAGTTCTCTATTGATTTCATGCCCCAATTACTTTCGTATTTCTAATTATCATGTGTATATACTGTTATTTTTATTTTTCAGTGTTAGATATTATCTATTGACTTTCTACTAATGAAGAGAGTGATTTACTCTCTTACCATGAGGTTTGCCCTCTACTTTGTCTCTCAGTAGTTAAAATTTTTTGTTAATTCAATATCCAGTGTCTTCCTTATTGTAATTATATGCGTATAGTCCCAACGGATAAGTTGCACATCCACACACACACCCGTGTACAGGTTCCGTCATTCTGGAATCTCTTTCACCGTTTTAACGACTCCCTTTTCCTGTCTTCCATACTGGATCCCCTACTTCCTAACTGCCATGTCTTTGCATTTGTTATTTTTTTTAACCCTCACCCCAGATATGTTTACTGATTTTTGAGAAGGAGGAAAGGTAAGAGGAGAGAGAGAGAGAAAGAGAAAGAGAAACATTGATCTCTCCCATGCGTCCTGACTGGGGATTGAACCTGAAACCTAGGTAGGTGCCATGATCGGGAATTGAACCCACAACCTTTTGGTGTACAGGACCACACTCCAACTAACTGAGCCACCCAACAAGATCCTCATTTGTTAATTAAAAAAGACAATCTGGGTGAGGATCTTTCTCCTGTTTCTTAGGGTACTTGGTAAATGTACCTTTGAAAAAAATGTGTGACTGAAAATATATTGTTCTAGCCTCACATTTGGTCAGTAATTTGACTTGGTATAGAATTCTGAGTAGTAAGTAATTTCTTTCAGGGTTTTGAAGACATTTTCTTTTTTTCCTTCTTATCCCCTTCATTGCCACCACTGAGAGACGTGATTCAGTTCTAACTCCCAATCCTGTGATTGACCTGCTTTTCCTCTCCGGAAGCACTCGAATCACAATGTCATCAAACATCATGATGATGTATCTTGGTATGAGTCATTTTCTTTCTTTGTATTGTACCTTGTGGGCCTTTTGAATCTGGAACTCAAAGCTTTGGTTCTGGAACATATCTTTTATTAGTTGTTTGGTAATTTCCTCTTCCTGTCTTCCTGCTTTCTCTTTCTGGAGCTCCTATTAGTTAGTTTTCCTGGATCTTTGTGCTGATTTTCTTATCTTTTTTTTCTCTCTTGTGTACCATCTTTTAAAGCTTCACTTTATGGAAGATTTTATTAACTTTGTTTTCCAGACCCTCACTGAGTTTTTCATTTCTGTGATCATATTTTTAAACCTTCAATAATTTTTTCATATCTGCAAGTTTCTTTTTAAAAAAATAACATCCTGTTCTTGTTTCATGGTGGCAAAGACTTTTCTTACCACTCAGAATGTTAACCATGGCTCACTTTCCTCGTATTTGTTCCCTCTCCCTAGACACTGTTTTCTCAGAGTGGTTTTTTTTTCTGTTTATTATTTTGATTTCTATTTTTCACAGTACTTTTCTCAGATGTTGGAGGATCCTTGGCTCTCAAGAGTTACTGAAAGCTGTGTGCATTGGCAGGGCTTGCCAATGGCGGCCTTCTCTTTGGGGGACTGTGGAAGTCTGTTTTAATGAAGAACTTCTAACTGTTCCAATATCCATAGGCTATTTTTCTTGGGTCTTTGATTTCTTTCCAGGGAAAGATTTCCCAGTTTTCTGCATGGAGGGTATAAACTGGACTAATCATTTGTAGGGTGAATTAGGAAAGTGGGGCTAAGACAGTCACCTGTACTGTGTGGACTTTCACCGAGGGCCCGTTTCCAGTAGTGCACTGAGCTGCAGAGGGTGCCAGGCGTCCCTGAGTTGAGAGACCCTTGGGTCCTAACTTCCCAGTCTTCTGCTGGAATGGGATAGGGGAAGTTGCTTGCCAGCATGGACTAGAGTGGGGTGGAGACTTGTGAGTCTAATTATTCCCTAGACCTTTCAGCCCTCCCCAGCTCCCCCCCACCCCCCCGCCAAAATGTCCTCATGGTCGGAGGAACTTTAGGTCCCTAATTGTTGAGGCTTCCTGATTGTCTACAGAATAAACAGGCTTACTTTTGGGCCTCTCCTCTTCTAGCTTAGCTTATAGGATTTTTTTTCCCTGTCCACAAGTTTATTACCTTAATTCCTTTTTCTCTTCTAAATTTTGTTGCTGTCTTTTTCTCTGCCATCTCTTTGTCTTATTGGGTCATTAGCTCTCTTTACAATGTATCTACTAACACTTTAGAGGAATTTTTGAAAACAAAGCACAGGTAAATGCATGTGTTTGGTCTGCCATGTTTAATAGAAGCCTCCTACCCTCCCTCATTTTGCAACTGAGAAAAGAGCACCAGAGCGACTATAGTGTTTGCCCAAGTTATGTATATATTTAGAGGACAAGTTCTCATTACGAGTCTTTCAACTTAATTCAGGACTATTTTAATTTACTTCCTATGTTCGAGAACTTTTCTTCGAGTGACATTGAAACTGAGTCCGGTTTTAAAGGCCTTAGTGGAGGAATCATCAGAGTTGTCACCAACAAAACATCTCTTGGTTTCCTCTATTTAGCAAGGTTTTATCAAGCGCTATGATGGGCCAATCAAATAATACATAGTCCAACATATGGACTCGCACAACAGAGAGCCCAAAAGGCACTTCTCTTCCCCTCGTACAGGTTACTGTCTAGTGGGGAAGATAAATGTTTGCCAAATAGTCCCACTCAGTGAAATTGCACCTTCCAGTTATGTGGCCATCTACACGTTACTAAATCTCTCCAAGTTCTGGGAAATAGTTTTACTAAGATGTGAGAATTAAATGCGATGATTCATGGAAGGGTCTTAACATAATGAGTGAACCACTGTTAAGTATTTAAGTGTTGCTATTATTATTTTCATTATTACTGGCTAGGAAGGAAAAACGAATAGCACTCTGAGAGATTATAAAGGCTGCACATTTGTGCTCAGGTGTGGTTATGTGTGTGTGCACACACGTGCATGTGGTGAGATTGTTCTAGTTTATGAGTCACCTGCTATTTGTAGGATTCTATTAGTTGCTGTAGGCACTTGGTCAATTGTTTCCAAAACTCTTCAGTATAAAGTTTTCCCACAGAGTAAAGTTCACACTGATTTATTGGTTGTGTAAGTTGATTGATAATGGAACATGTTTGTTTCCATCTGTATTGGGAAGCTGAGCAAGTGCCTCTGCTGACCACGAGAAATTTGGAATGTCAAGAGAGATGTAGACGCATAACAAAAAATCCCACACGTTAGAGCAATGCGGCCTGTAGAAAGAACACATGGAGACTGAAGAAAGAGGAAAATGGAAGTTGTGGCCATCTGTGCAGCATTTGACACTAGTCAGACTTCTAGGTAAAATGTTATAAACTGATCTGGGGCAGGAGGAAAGAGGGAGCATTTGTGCAAGAGAAGGAAAGGGTTTATCTGATTTCTGAGCCTGCTACAATGAAAAACACTTGAGGCTCTTGAGTAAGATCACGAGAGAGTAGGCCAACCATGGACACGAATAAAGAAAAGGTCACAGAGAATCAGTCAGGATCTTGGGGAAGGACGGCTTTGTGGGCAGCGGAAGAGTTGGGTCAAAGGCATCACGAAAAGGGAAGGAAGGGATAAAGGAGATATGAAGAATGCCTGTATGACAATCACAAAGTGCCTCCCCTGGTAAGTCTACTACCTACCTGGCACCCACCATTTGTGGTTCTTAGAACATTGACTATATTCCCTATGCTATCTGACCACCGTGCTGTATACCTGAAATTGATACAAAATAATATGAATAATTCATGAAAAAATAAAACTCTTAAAACATAAAAAAAAGAATGCACTTCTGAATCCTGTTTTGTCTGCAAGGGTTAGAGATATAAATAATTAAAAATCTGTAGAAACATTTCTGGCTTGTTAGGGGAAGAATTATAAATATGTAAACATGGACAGTGTAAATAAATAACCCTGGGAGATGGGTGTCTTATCTTTGCATGTCCCTAAAAGGAGAAATATGTGAGGCTATAAAAGATCAGAAGGAACTTGCTAGAAGCGAAGGGAGAGAAGCAAGAAGTGAGAGAAGAGAAGCAAGAAGTGAGGCATCACCAATTCCCACCCTCCCTCCCCCATCCTCCTCCTCTGTGTAACTGGAAGGTGGCTGGGTGATTATTTTACATACGGCGTGGGCGAAAGCTGGTTTACCCTGCGAGTATGTGAAACACGGAGTACAGTTTTATAGGATTATGATCATAACCTGCATGTCTTTTTCCATCCGAACTACTGTGAATCTACTTTTGCCCACCACTTTATATTTTAAGCGAGGCTGTCATGGCCACCCCTCTTAAACCATCTACCAGGGCCACACTTCTTTTGCACAAACTTTGGCCAGGCGTCAATCTAGCAGAGCAAAGTGGATTTCTTGGCACATAAAGTGCTAAAACTTGAAAAGCACAGGAAAAATTAGCACACAGGTCAGGATCATGGCTCCTTCTGAGGACAGAGGGAAGCGGGATGGGGAGGGGGAGAAATAGGAGTCTGCTTTGGGCCAGGAGCAGACAGCCTGGGCTCTACAGAGACTCCTTGCCTCCCTCCTGGCAAAGCTTTATTCCCCGAGGAGCAATTTTCTACTTATTGTAGAAAATGCCTTGAGTTCCTTCAAAACTTCTATGGAGGGACACTGCTGTGCTTTCCCAAGCGAGGCATTGTTTATTTATGTGTTGCCAATCTTGCCTCACATACAGTAATTGAAGCTATCAAAGCCCAGACCTGGACCTCAGGCCTCCAGCTCCAGATCTCCTGGTGATGCTCCAGTGCCTGGGATGTGTCTGGGGTGAAACTGGGAAGTCTCAGGTTCCAGTTTCCTCGTCCGCCAGCAATGAAGATCATATGCAAGACCCAGAGAGTTTGGGGTTCAAATACCAGCTGAGCTACTTCCTGAATTGTCACTGGGACAACTAGTCTGTCAGTTTCTGATTTAACTAATTGGTACAATAGGCGCAATGACACCTAGCCTAGGGGGGTGTTCTGAGAATGAGATGTAGGTGGTGCTCAGTTGTCGCTAGGAGTAAGAATCATAATTAGTTCTGAAATCTGGCCTGGCTTGAGAAGCAGTAACTATCATAAAATAATCAATTCCTGATAGGACTTGTCATGATTTAGCGAACAGAGCTGCTATTCTGAGAAGCAGCTCATTTATATGCACCATCTGCAATTCGGGGTGTCCCCCCTGGTGACCTTTATTCAGGGCGTTTCTTTTTCCACAGCAACCTAATACTTACGGCTTCTATTTCCTGAAGAACAGTCTGCATCTCCATTTCAGCTGTGACATTAAGAGTGAATTTCATTTATAGGTAATCGTCAGTGTTTTAAGTCGGATTATCCCCAGCACATGCTACAAATTTGTGGAAAATCAGTCCGGCGATTTTTCATTTGATGCAATAACAGCTATAGATAGAAATCTAGTTCTACTCCTCTGGATGATGTAGATTTTAACAAAAACATCTGCATTCATCTGTGTCATTCTCAGGACTTGGAGAGTCCCTTAACGTCAGGGGGTTCTGTCTTACACGTTAGGTTTCCTTTGTCAGCCCGGAGGTACCCCGGCTTGAATTATGAAGTCATTTTCAAGTGAGCAAGATGTATGCAGGACTACGCGATGCTAGGTGTGTATAGGATGCCGGAGTCTGGCCCTGAACAAGACAGATGGTCAAAGGAGAGATAGACATTAAACGACTGTGGAATAATCAATTAGTGATTAGAGCGATGGAAGAGGACACAGTGCCATGCAAACATAAAAGGAACACCCGACAAGGGCAGGCTGTTTAGGGCCCAGGGGTTTGGAGGCTGGAAGAGTTGCCACGTGAGCCTGTCCACAGTGTGTCCCCTGCCCTGAGCCGGATTCATGGGGTCTCTTGGTACCTAGCTGGCCTAGACACCCGAAGGCCAGAACTTCAGTGAATGTGCACACTGCAGACCACAGGTGGCAAACACGAGGCCCACAGGCTGAATCCCCTCCACCTTGTTTTATCTGGCCTGGCACTTTGTTTCTACCCAGTGGCAGCACTGAGCCATTGCTTAACAGTTAAGGAGTAGTTACATTTATACAGTTGTAAAATTATATTCGGTCCTTTGAAGGCAACCTTGAGGCTGATGTGGCCCCTGGTGAAAATGAGTTTGACACCCCTGCAGACTGATGAACATGAGCTTGCTCTTGTCCCCTGTGATATAGCTTAAGTGCCTTCTCTGTGCCTTGGGCTTTCATTCATGTTGCCTCCCTTACTCCTTGCAACAACCCAGTGGGTTTTGTGCAAGCCATATTTTTACCTGAAGGTTAGAACAATTACAGTGTGTCTAGTTTCCCACAGGCAATAATTGGCTGAGCCTGGAAAAGACCTTGTCTTCGGATTCCAAGCCATCTTTTGTCTACAGGCTCTTCTTTTCTTTTAAACGTATTTTTAGTAACAGATCATTTTTCTCAGGCAAAGCCCAATACATAAAGCTTCCTGAAGAGAGCCGCCCTGGTAGATTTGGGGATGGGGGATCACATCACCACTTGCTAGTCTACCCTTTGTTCCCCAGGCAGCCCCCAAATTGCCTCGAAAGGACCTAAGAATTGTGCGAGGCTTGACTTGGAAGCCGTTAGTCTACACCACACCGCTCTTGTCAGTGCACCCAACTTGCCGCTTAGTTACTATTGGATGAGCACAATTAAAAGCCAGCAGTTATCGGAGGGCTGTGATTGCAAGGGAGACCTCGCTAAAGCCAGTGAATGAGCCCTCCCTGCTAAGTATTCATGAGTGTTAATGTTGGCCAAGTCTTCCTAATCTCAGGCTCATCTGGATTTTCACCTATGATGCTTTTATGTAAATGAGGAGACTGAGATGGTCAGGGAGCAGGGCTTTGCCTCCAGCAGGTGCACAGTATTTATTGATTGGATTTCCTAGGTCAGCACTGGAGGAGGAAATATTTGAGTGCCTACGATGCAGACCAGGCTCTTCCCTCTGGGACTAGCGAAGATGTAGACTACCTGGGCAATAGCCTTGAGGCCTCCACAGTCCACTCGCAGACAAAACATGCGTGCTGAACAATTAGACAGCCCGGTACGCTAGCAAATCATCAAGTGCTAAATGATGTAACATATTAGCTACTGGTGCTATGAGAGGTTAGAGAAGAAAGAGATTAATGAGAGGAAAATTGGGTAATGAAGGTTAACTGTAGAGCCAAATGATCCTTTTGCTGGGTCTTGATAAATTGGTGGAAATAGAGTGAAAGGAGAGGGCATCGAAGGCAGGGGCAGCTGCAGAAGTCAAGCCACAGGGGCAGAAGTCGGCAGGGCTGCGCAGAGGAGTGAGGGAAGGGATGTGAGTGATTGGAGAACATGCTGGGAGTGGGGTAAAGGGAAAAGACATTGGGGGGTCGGTTGAAGAAACAATAAACAATATATACCCCTTAATGCAGGACACAGTGACAGGAACACAAAAGAACAAATGGGATCTAGTGACTTGGTCTCAGCTCCTGTGAGTATTCGTAGTGATGGGGTAGAAGCAAGGTATATAAAAAGCAGCTGTTCCTCGAGCTTATGGACAATAGGGAGCCATTGTAGGCTCTTGTGAGAGGGAGTCGTATTTTGGAAACACTGCTCTTCCAGGACGCTTTTGAAACATCTGCTGCCTCCCCTTTGCAGACATTCCAGTCTTGAGTCTTCCAGCGCTTGCAAGCTCCCAACAGCGACCCAGCTTGTGGATGGTTTTGTAAAATCCTTGACCATTGCTTCTAGTTTCAGTTCCAAACAAACTGTAAATGTTCATCAATCGAAATGCTCTTGTAAACAATACTTTGGTAAACAGTTACAGTTAATTAAGTGCTGACAGTGAAACGTGAAGAGCTTCACTTAGGTAAACTATTAGATCATGCAATGTCCTGTGACAATGTTCCCGCATTGACGTTTTGCAAACGCTGCACTTTTGCAGAAAGTGCGTTCAATAGGTAAGACCGTTCTGTTACAGCAGTACCAGAAGTACCAAGCCCGATCTCTATAATGATGATGTCATTTGTGTGTTGATTTTTATGGGGCCAGTACTGAAGTATTGCCTCTCTCTTTAAATTTATTTTATAACCTGAATGCTGGATCTCCACAATTCAGGGGGAAGAGAAGATTGGGTCCCTTAAAATACAGAGAATGATTGGAAACTAGACAGTTATTTGGTGTCTCAGAGTTAACCAATCACTGTATTTTAATGATGATTATATATATATATATACATCATTTATCAAATGCCCATGTTACGAAAACATGTTACATTATTTGTTAAATCTTCAAAATATTTCATTCATATATGCCTTTTTGTTACTCGTAATTTCTAGGAGTGGCAGCCAGGGCTTGGAAATTGCATGACTCACTAGTACACAGAGGGGATGGTGGAGCTAGGGATATGAATATACATCTTCCTGACGGGATTCAACTTTTTTAACTACCTCATTATCCTCCTTCTCCATGATGGTAATGAAGATGGAGATTATAATTTTTGTGGAAGACATTTTACTTGACTACCCAACAGCTAATTTTGCTTTCTTCATTCCCAATAGATTTTGTTTGAGTAGTCAGTTTACCTACTCATTCAGATAAAAGATTTACTGAGGCTCTCTTGCACCTAAGAGTTGCCATGTGACATAATTCTGACCAGTGAGAGATGAGCTGAAGGTTCTCGCTGATTTCCCAAAATAGGCACAGATCCTTCAAGTAATGCCCTTACTTCGATTCCTGGCCTGAATATGGACACAATAACTTGAGCTGCAACAGCTCTCTCACAACCACATGGGCAAAAGCCAGATGCCAAGGTAGTAGAGCAAGAATATAGAGATAACCGAGTCTTTGATTACTCTCTTAAGCAGCTGCATGGGATGTAAGCAACTGCTTGCATCCTAACTACTTATCGTGTGATAAAATCAAATCTTTTACTATTCAATCTGCTCCTATTACTTGCAGCTTAGTGCAATACTAACCAATAAGATTATTATGCCTTTATAGCCCTTGACATACATCAGGGTTTTTCAATTGTGATACTTATTGAAATTTGGGGGCTGAATAATTTTTTGCAGTTGGGGCTGTTTTGTGCATTGTAGGATGTTTAGCAGCATTCTTGGACTCTCCATCCACCAGCTGTGACAACCAGAAATGTCTCCAGACATTGCTAAATGTCCCCTGAGAGGCAAAGTAGCCAAGTTGAGAACTTTTGTCATACATCATATTATTTGCCCTTGCCTATGTTTTTGGACATAGGTAGAAATGTTTAATTGATTTAAAAGATGAGGAAACTAGACTCTAAGACATTAAGTGACCTGTCACGAGTTACAACATCAATCAGTAGAATGGAACTCAGGACTTTTGGCTCCAGGTTCAGTGAATTTTCCATTGCAGTGCTTGAGTTATTTGTTTTGTTTAAGGCCACTGATCTAATTAGTTGAATGGACTTTAGATACTGCCTGATTGTTGTAAAGAAGTATTGCAGCTGGATAAGGCGGAATGTTCCATGAGCAGAAGACAATACGTATAATTTTCCCCCTTGCTCTCCTGAACAGAAATGTGTTACCTAGTGTTTCAAAAGGGAACCCACAAATCCAGGGCTTCCTAACAGTGTTAACACCATTTTCCTGGCAGTAGTTGGATTGCCTTCTCTTATTAAAAAAAAAATACTGGTATGAGCAAGCAGATTCTAAAATTTTCCCTATCCTATCTAATGCCCCAGAGATACCTTGTTCTCAGCCAGCTTTTTGGGAAGTTAGAAAAAAGTTGAAAAGATTTGATTTGATTTGATTCTTTCTACCCCCTCCTTCATTTACTATGAAAGCACTCTGTAGCAAACACCAGCCACATACCTACTCAGGCCTGTCTTTGAGTCAGAAGCCTCATCTGGTTTCTCTAACGTTTCCAGATTTCTCAACTGGGATTGCCCACCGGGGTGTGATCTCAGTAGCATCAACATGAGTTGCAGTTCTGAGCCTGTAAGCGTAGGAACACAGACTCTCTAAGTGCATTAATAACTGCCAAATCATCTGTTCTTCAGTGGAACACAGGGAACAGGGAGTGCCTCTTGAGGGAGGAGAGTATCTGCAAGGGAACAGTGCTTTTATCGACCCACTACAGCTTTGACCTTTGGCTTCTCCTCCTCCTCTTTTTCTCCTTCTTATTTAATACTTTCAGACTAAAAGCTATTTTATTTTTAAGTACATCTCTGGCTGGTGTCTTCAGCGAATCCCTGTGAAGTCTGCTAGACTTGCTAATAGCTACCAAGGCTGAATCATGGTACCTTACTTACTACTAGCCTCTGCCAACATTGTCTGAGCTTATTATGAGAAGTTATTGGGTTGTTTATTAATAAATTGTGAAATGTTCTTGAAAAGTTGTTCACCATGCTATCTTGACACTGAAGTAGAGAGATGAGCACTATCCATAAGAATATTAAGTAAAGTAAAAAAATTATTGGTGGCTTGGCATCATTTTTCTTACTCAATGTTAATATATATATATTTTTTTAATTTTTATTGTTGAATGTTAATATATTTTTATTTTACTATATGGTATGCTCTCTTAAGGTCTTTTTCTCTTTTGAGTAAGCATAATTAAATAAATAGCAAGTTTATGAACCCAGTTTTGTGAAACAGGAACACAGCATATCCATAGGGAAATAAAAAATGATTTAAGGAGCCCTAGCTTGGCTGCTCAGTTGGTTGGATTGTTGTCCTGTACACCGAAAGGTTGTGGGTTCGATTCCCGGTCAGGACACATACCTAGGTTGTGGGTTTGGTCCCTGGTGGGGGCACATGTGGGAAGGAACTGACTGATGTTTCTCTCTCACATTGATGTTTTTCTCTCCCTTTCCTAAAATCAATAAACATCCTCAGATGAGGATTAGACATATTTAAAAAAATGTTTTAAAGACACAGTTATGGATCTAGTTTAACTGGCTAGTAGGTGGATGCACAGAGAAGATAGGAAAAAAATGGAAAATGATGCATCAGTATGAATATGCTCTGTAATTGGAAGCATATTATCCATTCCGTGGAGTGTTGACATTCACGTACCATTTACTGACTGAACAGATATTCACTTCATGCCTACTATGTGATAGGACAATACAATGGAAACCTGTGCAATGGGAACAGTAATAAAAATGATGTAAATTGATATTAAACATTTGTACGGCACTTCCATCTTATAATTTCTGTATTGTAAGGAACTCTGATTTTCTCTCCTCATGACTCTGCTGGAGGAGGTTTCTGGTTCCTCCTCTATCCTGGGGGAAAATGAGTGTCAGGTTGGTTGCCGAGAGCCTGATTTCCATTGGGTCAAATTTTCCCCTCGGAGTTCACAGTCACTGCACTGACAATGAACAAAGCTCCATCTCTAATTCTCTCAGGATCTCATTCTTCTGCTCTCTGGGTTTTAGAGAAAGGCTGATATGGCCTTTGATATAAACTCAGAGTACATTTGCAGAGTTTTCCACGGGCAGATCCCGAGCCTAGATTTAGGGAGGGACATTAGTAAGAGCCCCCATTTTGGCCTTGGGTCCAGGTAACATGCTGCAGTGCCTTTTTACTAGGGGACCCTGGTTGTCAGACAATGGTTAACAAAGCTGATCCGCTGGTCTCCATTTGGCTCTGGATGTTAATCTCTACTGATTAGAACTCAGAAGGCAGGAGAGCTGAGTTATTAACATCCCTTATATTCAACAATCTCACTTGATAATCATAACGACCTTATGAGAAGGTTGTATGGGATTATTTTTCTTGTTCTGCATGTGAAGAAGTAGGTGGAGATTGAGATTATGCGGAATAATAGATGGCTAGCATCTATCAAACCCACAGATGTGGGTTTAAATCCTGGTGCTGCCACTCGTGAGTGGCTTGACCTAGGGATAAATTCCTTAATTTGAGGACCTTCAGTTTCTTCCTCTATAAATAGAGATGACATCATCGCCTCTGTAAGTTGTTGTGAAAGCTAGACATTGTGTACATAGAACATTAAACACGATGCCTGATGCATAGCAGGTACTCAATGGGTATTTGACCTGAGTTGGTGTTGAGTTAGGAAGCCAAAGCAGAGAACTGGGGGATCCAGGAAAGCTGAGACCAAGAATGAACTGAATGATCAAATACAAGGGCATCTGAATGAATTCCAAAATGGAGTGCAAATATCTAGGGCAACCTTATGGGGGTAGCAACATCATCTAATGTAACAATATTAGTTTCATTTATAGAAGTTGAGGCACATCTGCTTTCTCAGGAGAGGTTCTAATTTTTTCTTTTTCTTTTTGGTAGTTGGGTGGTGAGTTGTGTGGTACAGACACAATGTGCTCCAGGAGGGAAGGGACCAGCCTGTCCGGATCTCCATGGTAACGTCACTGCCTAGAACAGAGCTATACATATCTCATTGCTCAATAAGTATTTGGTGAACCAGTGAATAAATGAACTTAAGAGGTAGGAGAGTACCGTGGGTTTAAATCAATGGAGAAGGCTTCTTCTGAAAGGTGGCACTTGAGAAACACCTGCAAGAATGAGTACACCTTGTAGGGAAAGGGGAAGTGAACACAGTAGAAGGGTTAAGATCCTTAGAAGATATTTCTTTTGTATACGGAAGGACTAGGAGAGGGCTGAGAATTCACATGGGTAATCTTACGGGCTACTCTGAATTGCAACACGACACAGTCAGCGATGTCATTTACATCTCGTAGGAAAATGGTGGAGATACCGACGGCTCAGCAATTTGTTGATTGGCCACATAAAGTCACGTTTGTATTTGGGATCTTCCGGGTTGCTCCGGGCAGTATTTCTTTAACATATGCTATTCAGAATTACTCCACCCTTCCTGGGGAAGGATGGTGGGTGCAAGTGGGAGGAAAACTGACAAAATAAAAGATGCACACAACCCCTTGTACAAATGCATCCGAGTCATAACTGAGCCATCATGATACCCTCCATTAACTTAACAAAATTAATTTTTTTCTTACACCGCTTTCAACATACAGAGTGCTTTGCAGTGAGAGGCAAAATGAGATAATGAGATAATGTTTTATGGAACCATGGAGCAGCAAGTTTCCTATCATTAGAAAAACAGAAGCATATATTAAAAATGGCACGGATAGAAGAAAACTCCAAGATAGTAACCAGAGAGGAAAGGGCAGAAGTGACATGTGGCTCGCAGAACTCCTAATCCTTTCCTGTAAAAGTAGCTCAGTGTATGGGCGGGATTCGGAATGAGCCTCGGGACTGAGCACTCTCCCTTTCTGAAGCAGTTAGTCCGAAGAAAATGTATTTGTCACTCCTAGTTGCTCATTCATGACATAGGCTGCTTTAGTAGGAAGAGTATGATATTTGGAGTCAATCACATCTTCCTCTTTGTCCACTGTATGACTCGGTTTTGTCACCCATCAAATGGGTATAAACTCCTTATCATAGGGTTTCCTGAAAATTAGTTTGTAAATCACTTTAGCGTATGGGTCAGCACACAGTAGATGCTCAGTGAGTACCACTTTCATCTCTGTTTTGTTAGTAACAATAATTCTAGGCCCGGCTATCACATGATTTGGATAGTCCTTATAGTGGCTGTGTGTGTGTGTGTTGGTGGAAGGGAGGACTGTTCACCAGATGATATACATTGCTCACCCAACACCTATTGCTCCCATGTTTCCTGTTGGCAGAGCCCCAGTTTTATTCCATCCTCCCCCAAGGGACTCGGACAGATTTGGATTGTTCTAAACTAATAATAATGGTCCCATTTGCTTGACAATTATTGGTTCAAGTTCTGGTCAATGAGACAAAAAGGTAATTTTGCTGGGAACATTTTGGGGAAATTTACTCGCTCTTTAAAAGAGATGTGTACAGAAGTGGTCCTTTTTCTTCTCTTGGATGTTGTCATAGCTACAAAGATACATGGGACTACAGCTGCCATCTTGGACCAGGAGTAAAATTAGCCCCAAGTCTTATTCCAGGACAACCCGTTAGTGAAAGAGGCAAGAAATCTCGGTGTGGCGTTGTGGTGTTGTCTGCTAAACTGGCAACTCTCCGGTGGCCTTACCACTAGACATGTACTGGGGAGTTAGTTAATACATCCCTAATCATGTTAGCAATGTTCATGTGGGCTTTCTGTTGTTGGTAGCTGAAGGCATCCTATCCGATACAAGAGATGGTTGGGTGGGAATCTAGAGTTTAAATTTGAGCTTAATTTCTTTTTTAGTGTAGAGGAAGATCCTTACGTTCTTGAGACAAGATAGTGAGAAGCTAGGAAAATTCCTTGGCAAGTGGAATAGGGAATCTGAACATGATGGTCAAGCAATTTACAGCCAGTTACAAGGGTCACCTCCTACAGATGACATCTAGGCCTCAGTTGTGTTTCCACTCTGGGCCCAGAAAAGCAGCAAACCAGGTGGGTGATGCCAGCACCAACTGCAGTGACTGAAGACCCCCTACCCTGCCACTGACCAATCAGTGGATACCATGACGCTGAAATGGCACACCTGGAGAACTGGTGAATATCCTACTGAACCCTCCCCTGAGACCTCCCCTAAGATTTCCACCTGCAAGAAAGAGAAAAAAAACTTCAAGGAAGCAGTGCGCACGCACTGGGGATTTCCTTTTCCTTCTTATCCCTCCTCCTCTACTTTCCTCACAGGCACAGGGCTCTTAAACTCTAAGGCAGTAGGCAGCTGGCAGCTTGTCCCAGGCTGATGCCCTAAACCTGTCCCCAAAGCCCAGCTTTTCTTGACTTCCCATTGGGCTCAGGCAGCCCAGCCTGGGCTCTCCTATTGCTGCTTCTATGCTAAGCCCCTCCTTGTTTCACTGTCCCCAGTTTAATAAATGCATCCTCACTGTCACCTGGATACATATTGTGACACCTTTCCTACATGAAGTCGAGAACCCACATACTTTAGCTGGCCCTAGGCAGACCCACTCAGGGCCAGGCCCCTGTCTGGTAACATCTTTACTGGTGATATTTGAAGTGGAATAAAGAAATAGGCTTCCACGTCAGCCGGTCCTAAGCCACTGCCTGGGGAAACACTATGAAAGCTACATTCATCCTGTGTATTCACAGAGAGCTATTTGACTGGGTCCAGTGGAATCATGAACTGTTCAACCTAGAGAAGAAAAAGGGTAGCTACAAACTCATTCTATATGCTACATTCTATATGTTCATTCTTCTATATGCTTCACATTCCCCATAATGCCCATAATGAGAGTTTAAAAAGATGTAAGTTGTGTCATCATCATTTAAAGATGGGGAAATTGCGGCTCAAGAAGGTTAAACAATTTGCTGAGATCTGTCTGCTATTAAGTGGTAGAAGCCAAGGTGGAAGTCCAAAGAAGTCAAAGGATTTATATACAAGCAAGTTAATTGCCAAGACTGGTTTAGAATCCAGGTTTCTTTGTCTTATCTTGAATTTCTTGTTTTTTAATATTTTATTTATTTACTGTTTTAGAGAGGGGAAGGGAGGGAGAAAGAGAGGGAGAGAAACATCAATGTGTGGTTGCTTCTCACGCACCCCTCACTGGGGACCTGGTCTGCAACCCAGGCATGTGCCCTGACTGGGAATGAACCAGCGACCTTTGGTTCACAGGCCGGTGCTCAATCCACTGAGCCACACCAGCCAAGGCTTGAATTTCTTAAATGATTATCCCTAACCAAGACTTTCTGATGCCAGCAATGAGTAGATTATCAGAGATTTTCCTATTGAGTTTATTCAAAAAGTATTTATCAGGTACCTACTGAATACCCAGCACTGTGCCAGGTGTTGGGTATACAGTGGTGCACAGAAGGGCCGGGTTCTGGCTGCTCACTTCCTGAGTTGGCGCTGCTCCTCTGGGTATGTCACCAATGGGACTGAGATGGTTGGTGAGTGGCCCCAGGGGGCCTGATCTGCTTTGCAGGGGGTGCAGAGAAGATCAGGACTTGGCAGGAAAACCAGGGCTTGTGGCACGGGGCCTGTGAGACACTCACTGGTGGTGAGAGTGACGTCTTGGGACCTCAGACCATGCTGCCTCTGTGTGAGCCAACACTTGTGCTTCAGGGCAGAGTGGGGACTGGACAGGCAGGGATGAAGATTAGGAAACTCTGGTTCCCGGGAGGAGTCTGCTGGGCAGGTCTGCTTTAACCTGACTCCTCCAGAAAGCATTCAGGTGTGCCCTGGCGTCTAGACAGCCTTGTGTCTCAATTAGTGGGAAGCTCTCTGGAAGGTGGCAACTGCTTTTTATTCTTTTATCGGGAATGTGCTTTGGCGATGCCCCACAGGCCCAGACATTTCCCAAGGGGAGCTGCAGGAAAACTGAAAAAGAGGCGGTGGTGTGCTGCTGACGCCTTAACCACAGGCTCCCCAGAGGAAAAAGTCCTGATTTCTTGCATTTGCTACTTTCTCTGATTTTTTTTTTCAATCCAGAAGCTACTTTCTTTGTAAATACTCCTCCCCTCCCACCCATGGCTGATTTTAAGCTACCACTGTAGTGCCAACCAATTCTCAAAATTCTTAAAAATTGAACAGTAGACAGTGGGGAGCCAGGACGAGGGGGCTGCTGGACATCCTGGGGCTAGCACAGCCCTGGAAGGAGGCAGGCTGGGCCGCCCGTGAGGCCGTCAGTTCCTAACTTACCTGGATGGGAGAGTCTGAGACCACAGGTGGCTTCCAGGTGATGGGGCTGCTTTCAGCATAAACGCTTCCCTATCCCCTGAGACATCTTTCTCTACCTTTCGGATATAGGCTGATTTCTGGCCGTTCCCCTGAATCATACACTCCCGCTTGGGTTTTGTTTGTTTGTTTTACCTCTGATTTTAACAAAATTAAGAAAGAATGTAGAACAAAAATTTTTCTCTTCTTTCCGTTTAAACAAGAGATACTTTTCAGGCTTGCTATTTCCATAATGAATCAAGTTAGAAAGAAGAGGTTGGTTTTATTTTTCCCGCAAGGAAAAACAAACATCTTATGGGCTTTTCCTAATGGTGCAAACCCATGCCTTCGGGAGTGCATTCAGAATATAATACGGTATACCATCTCTACTGAAATAAAAAATAAAAAATAAATAAAGTGAAATGTCGTGCACCGGGATTGCGGGCTGATGAAGGTCTCCGGTTTCCAACAGACTCTCATTGTCAGAGTTGTTCCTGTCCTCAGCGCGACTTCGAGTTTCATTTGTTCAGCCTGTGAAGTCGAGCTGAGGATATCACGAACAGGAGATGTAAATCCTATTAGTGAAACAGCCTTTAGAAGTGAGAGCATTGCCGCTGCTGCTCTGACATTGTCTGCAGATTTGTGGTAATGTTCTGAGAACCCTGTCTCATCAGAAGCTTATTTTATTTTATTTTTTTAAATTTTTATTGTTATTCAGTTACAGTTGTCTGCAGAAGCTTATTTGAAATAGCAGATTTCACTTAACAAGAGAAAGTAATTATTGGTTGCTATCTTAAGAGGACCAGTGACAGGGCAGATTAAAAAAAGAATATTTTTTAAAGCCATTAAATGAGTGGGAGGCAAATTCTGAAGATAGGAGGAAGCAAAGAAAAGAATAATGAACTGAAATAGAACGGGATTTGAAAATTAAAAAACAAGTGAATGTGTCATCGTTGGGGAGAAAAGGCCCCAGTGGTGAGGTGGTTACTTGGGCTGAACTTGTGATGTTTTAAGGCCGTGCGTTGTAGATGGTGGGTCTATTTTTTGTCTTGTCTGAATAAACGGGAAGCATTTATTGGAAATCAGAACAATGAAGGGTGAGAAGCTGCCTCCTTACTTCACTGATGTCAGAAATCTTTGCTGACAACCACACTTGATTAAAAATTGTTGGCAAAATACATCTCTAGGGTAATGGCAAGGATAAGCTGCTTTTCAGAATGAACAGGGAAGAAGGGGAGAGGACAGGCGAGGAAACGTTCGTCTCCCGAGAAAGGCTCTCCAGTGGGGTAGCACAGGGACCCCCGGTCTGGAGTCAGACGCACCTGGATAAATCCTGTCCCTGCCGTGCCTTCACCGTGTGACTGTGGGCAAGTTTTGTGGCCTCTCTGAGCTTTAATTTCCTCCTCTGAACAATAGGACAAGTGCACCAGGATTGTGGTGAGAACAAAATAAGAAAGTAATAGAACACGTGGTAGACATTCAATAAATGTCTGTCCCTTCTTGGGGACACTGCATTTCCCAACACAGGATTCTGTGGGCCAAGGCTGATGGCATTTGGGTGGACGAGTGGGCCTCAGAGGCTGCCCCAGGTCCCTGATGCAGGCGAGGAAAGACAGACCCACGGTTACTGGAAATCCGGTCGGTGCACAGCAGCGGGGCTGTGGGGAGCGAGGATCACATTTACGTGAACCCCGGCTGCTAACTGTGCCCCACATGGCTATTCCCATTCTGCCAACAGCTGGTTGCGGGGGTGGGGGATGGCAAGGGTCATTAATTTTGCTTTTTGATAGAGTTATCATTTAATTAATTTTCTCTGTTAATGTGGTACTGACTCATTCCAGGAAAACTATGAAAAAAGATCAGCAAACACGGAGGAGCCCAAAAAAGAAAGTATAAAATAGCCATAATTATTCCACCCACATTAAGACAGTGTAGTGCTTGTCAAACTTTATTCTTACTGAATGAATTTGTTCCTTTAGAAATGAGTTGCACTTATTTTAAACCTACATTTTTGTCAATGCAAGCATCATGCTGTACGTGAAATTCCGTAATGCTCCCCACTACCAGGTCCTTGAGTAAAACCGGCTGCCGGGGAGACGCCAAGGCTACTCCTGTGGCTTCCTCTACCTGGAGAACCCGGCGTGCACCCTCATTTGGGGCGTATTCTTCTGTCTTCGTTCTTGGTGCCTAGGCACATGAGGGTGCTGGTGGCTATTGCTCTGGATAGTTAGCATCATGGGTACTTTCAAGATGCAATATTTTGCCTGCCTATTTTTGTTTACTTTTTTGTAATGAATTTATATTGCTTTTAAAATAAGCAGTTTGCAATGTTCTTAATTTCAATGTCTCTGGTTATATTTTGTTTACTTTTTTCTTTTGTTGATTATGTTCCATTTAAAGGTGAGATCATATGGTATTTGTCCCTCACCGCCTGGCTTATTTCACTTAGCATAATGCTCTCCAGTTCCATCCATGCCATTGGAGGGAAGGAGAGAAAATGCAGACGATTGTAACTGCATAAAAATAAATAAATAAATTTTTAAAAAATTAAAAAAATCTATTGAACCACACCAAAAATAAATAAATAAATAAATAAATAAATAAGCAGTTTGCTTTTAAATAAAACCTTTCAGAAAATATATTGAAACCAGACTGTGAATTGGGTACTGTCTGTACTAGAAATGTATTAAGGATATGTATATATAGCTCTTAATATATAAAGGTATTTTTATATATATATATACACACACACACACATACAGAGAACGTGCTATACTATATATACTAAGTTATATGATGTAGCTCTATATTTAGCTGTATAAATGCATGTTTTTAAATCCTTATATAGTTTTAGATATACACACATTTATAAATATTTATATGGTTTTGTATGCCAATATATTATGGACATATTTTCATATCAAAGACAAATTGCCACATCATTTTATTGGTTGCATAGTAATCAATAATATAGCTATACAATATATAATAACAATATATATATCACACAGCTACTCTATAGCATAACTTAGTGAAGCCTCAATTGTTCCTTTATTGTTGAGTATTTAGGTTTTTTCCAATTTTTTCCTATTATAAATTATGATCTGTTAAAAATCCTTCTATGTATCATTACTTATTTGACATGTTGTACATTTGCACAAGTGACAATGTGTCCCAAGTTTCAATGTCACGAACAGTGGTTAGATCCCCAGGCCAGCCCAGACAGCTCATTGAATATGCAGCGTAGCCATACCAAGATTTTGGTACTCTTGTACTGCAGTGGGCTGGACTGTGTTTTCCCCCTCTCCTACCAAATCATTCAGGCACTAAATCCTGATACTTGTTAATGTGCTTTTACATGGAAAAAGGGTCTTGCCAGTGTAATCAAATTAAGATAAGTCGTAGTGGATTAGAGTGAGCCCTAAACCCACTGGTGTCTTTATAAGAGAAAAGGGGGTGGGATTTGGACACAGAGACAGAGGGAAGAAAGTCATGTGAAAACAGCAGCAGACATTCAAGTTACTCGAATGTTGTCACATTCAAGTCACTTGTATGTTGTCACTAGACAGGGAAATCCAGGTCACCCGAAACCAAAGGGGCAAGGAAGCGTTCTTCCCTCAAGGCTTCTGAGGGAGGGTGGCCCCGATGACACTTCAGTTGCAGAATTCTGGCTTCCAGAATTGTGGGAGAATACGATATTTTTTTAAAGCCATGCAGTGTGTGGTATTTTCTTACAGCAGCTCTGGGAAACTCATACATTTATCTGATCACCTTTTAAAACATGTGTCTCCATAGAATTTGTGTTATATAGGTAGGGTGGTTAGATTTCAGGTGTAGCTCACAAAATTACTTAAATCAGAGGTGTCAGACTCATTTTCACTGGGGGTCACATCAGCCTCAGGTTGCCTTCAAAGGGTTGAAATAATTTTGAGACTGTATAAATGTAACTACTCCTTAACTGTTAGGGAGTTGAAATTGCATTCAGCCCTTTGAAGGTAACCTAGAGGCTGATGTGGCCCCTGGTGAAAGTGAACTTGGCACCCCTGACTTAAATGATAATATAGTTAAAACATAGTGCTGTCCCATTTCACATCATCTAAAGCTGTCTTCCCATAAGAAGTCCCAGCCTACACAGCTGGCAGGTGGAACTCTGTCTTCCAGTCCCCACAGGCAGACATGAGACATTGCCGTTTTCTGTCGCTGTGGCCAGGGGGTTCCCAATGGGGCATCATACAATAGGTCAGCCCCCATTTAACGAGCACTGATTGTTAACAAGCACTAGTCCAGTCCTGCATGGGAGTTACAGTTTAGCGGAGATTGGGGAGGCAGGGGCTTTGGGAGAATGCTGAAGTGAGATACAAAGAACCTGTTAGGGCAGGTGAGGTGGGAGGTCTGGCCTCCAAGGAAAGATGCCAGGGTTGGGGAGGTTTGCTGAGGTCAGCCATCATGGGAAAAACCAGCCATGTGGGACCTCCCTCGAAAGGAAGTGGGGATCCTGGAGAGACGGGAAGACGAGGGTGAGGGTGGCAGTGTCCGTTAGGTGGAGAAGATTTGGAGGGTCAGGTAGTAGTGTGAGGAACTGCGTACACACAAGAGAGAAATTCTCTTGAGAAGGAAGTCAGTATGTCTCGTTCATGTGTATTTGAGATGCTAGCCACTTCTGCACCATTTTTTAGTGTTTGTTCCTCTATGTCTTTTTCATTTCAGGCCAAGAAACCCAATCTGTGACTTCAATTTGATTACCATAGATTTATAGGCTTGGTAGGGTTGTGTTCTTGAATCTGTTTAATTGGCCTAATCCATTCAAACAGAGTCACTGAACACCAGCATAAATGAGTCCCAAGCTAATGGCAATAGCTTGCTTTCTGGAAGGAAGATTGATTGGATGTGGTGAATCGATGTTTTCGAGTCATCAGTTAATTTCCTTTTATGTCCCACATGTTAATTACCAGAGGAAACAATTTCATACCTAACTGAAAAGGATGAAACAAGATGTTTATTCTCATGTCAAATTACTTGGAACGAGAAAATCTGGAAAGCCACAGATGGGCACTGCCCACGTGTGGTCCAGGAGCAGTGACTTGAATCCTTGCATTTAGCAATAAGGCAGATGTATATCTGCTGAGCGTCTCTGAGAGCAGGCTACTGATGTTCCAAACCTAACGTTGGTTCATGTGCTTAGACATTTCCAAGGCAACAGCCAGAACAATCACAGCTGCTGTGTTGTATGGTTGACCCGAAATACTAGATTTCTTGAGCTTGAGGACTTCCAATGCTGACTTAATTGTTTTCATGATAAAGTTAGTTAAATACATGTAAACATAAAACTTGTATAAACCCTCTCATAGCTCCCAGAAAGCTATAGACATGTACACATTAAATGCTCACATTTTATTTTATTTGAATTTTATTGAGATTGCAGTTTTATTTGTATTTGATGTGTTGGGTGATGCTGGTTAGTTGAAACTAAGTCATCGCTCTCAATGAGAATGTTGTTGTTTTGGGTTCTCCATGGCACGGCTACAGTGTCCCTTTGTTCTCTTCATGTCTTGTCACAAGCATTTTCTCGTTCATTTATCAGTCTTTGTCTTTCATTTTTAACCTTTGAAGCGTAGCTTGTGGCGGCTCTCGGGTAACATTATTTCCATCTTCTATGGCCTGCGTATAATAGAAGCAATGTTCAAACTCAAAATTAAAACTTGCAAATTTCCAGGAAGACGTACGTAAAATGTCTCACTCCAAATTTGGAAAATTTCAGGTTCTTGAAGAACCTGTAACTGATAGTGGTGTTTGAAATCAAACCTGCTAGGCGCTCTTAACCCTTTACAGATGCCAGTAACCTCAGCTAGACACAACCTTAGTTTACAGAACTGCCTCCTCCTAGCACAGCAGGCGGTAAGGACAGGGTGTGGGAGAGCCGGGGATGGAAAGGAGGGAGGGCAGTGGGCTAGAAAGAAAGGGGGCCACCTCTGTGTGACCCTCCCCTCCAAGGCAGGAACCATACCATGACCATAACTTTGACCCTGCCAGCACAACTACCTGTCCGATCAGGGACAGAAAGTTTTCTAGGTCAAGGTAAACATGAAACAGCCTGGGTCTAAGTCCTACCTCCTCTGCTTCTGGCTGAGTGATGTTTGGCAGTTTTGAAAACGCAGGCTCGGCTGCTTGTCCCAAATGCCACGGCTTAAACAAAGTGGGCATTGTAGCTGCCTCTCACATGTTACTCTGGGTGGGGTGTGGTCCAGGTATGGTGACTCAACAACATTGGAGGATGAGCTTCTTCCACCTTGTTCCTCTGTCAAGGAGGAACATGCCTTCGTCTGCATGGCCAAAGGTGGCCAGCCACTGTGTTTCCATTTCAGCTGCAGGTAGAGTGCAAGAGGAGGAAGAGAGCACCCTCCCTTCCTTCCCCAGAAGTCACACCCCTCACTTCTGCTCACACATCCTCATCTAGAACCTGCTCACATGGGTGTGAGAGCTGCAGTAGAGGCCACGTAGCCATCTGAACAAACACTCCTAGAGAAGAAGAAAATAAAAATATTTTGGGGGGGTGTTAGGTGGGAGATGAGAGAACTTCTAGCAGTCTCTGCCCCAGCTCCGTAAATCTGGTTTCCTCATCTTTCAAATAGGGGTAATGCTGGCCTACCTCACAAGGTGGTGCTTTCAGTATCACACTGCAGTTTCCACGAAGAGTTCTTGCTATAGTACCTGATGTTTAGCAAGTGCCAAGTAAGATGAGCCGCTGGCCACAAGCTGGGCAACCTCACCCACGGCAGTGATTTTCCGTCACATCAAATAATGGAAAATGCGCTCCACCTTCAAATCGGGACGGTAACAGAGATGACTGACAGGGGTGCCCTCTAAAGCAATGCTGCTCAGAACGCTTTCTGGTCAACCCCAGGTTGTCATGGGCAACAACCTAGGGTTGCAAAGGGTTGGTGCATGACTTTGGGGGCCAGACTGCCTGGCTTAGAGGCCTGGCCAGCAGCCCCCGAGAGCAGCGTCCTTCGGGGGTGAGTCATTTCACCGCTCAACCCCTCCATTGCCTCACCGGTGAAGTGAAGATGACAACAGCATCTGCCCCATAGGGTTGTTATGATGGTGGAACAGACTGTTGTTTGTGAAGTGCTCACAACCCAGCGTGGAGCACATGGAAACCAAGTGCTGTGTGCGTTAGTGTGAATTAATCAAAGGGAACGACTGCCGGTGTGCTCTTCAGTCCTGACGTTATGGACTAGGTCCGTCTAAAAGGGGGCTGATTCACTGCTTGCTCCCTAGAATAGAAGCCCTATTAAGAGAGGAGTTTGTCTTTCTTTCTGCTGGAAGCCCAGGGCCTGGAAAAATACATGGTCCTTGGTAAGCCCTTAATGGATACCTAAATCCAAGAGGCTTGATGCTCCTGAGGGAAATAACATATGTCCAAGCTGACCTGATTGATCTTAGTTTCTTAGGGTGTCATCTGGTAGCAAGGAGAGAATTTGCTAAAAAAGGAACAAGTCGTGACCTTTAGGGAAACCCCGGGTGCCAAGCCTCCGTGTGTGGAGCGCTGGAAAGAACACGGGTGCTGGGCTGCAAAGCTTGCATTCAACACTTGGTTCTGCCCCTAACTATCTATCAGCAGCACTTTGTGGGGAGGGGAGTGTCAAAGCCTTGGTTATTCACGTGTAAAATGGGAATCACATTTACCTCACTGGGCATTTTGGGAAATTCGCGTGTCAGTTCATTAGAAACATAAGGTGTGTCTTACGTGCCTGACGTAGCGAAGACAACATGTCCATCTGCTACGAAGGGCCCTGGCTAGATGTGGAGGACCCCGAGTGGCAGGAAAGATGAAATATGAAAGCAGAGGAAGGTATTGGGTTAGGCATTTTATGTGGGAGCATCCGAAACTCTGTAACTTGTTTCCGATAAGAGGAAGGCCACGTTCTGCGATGTGGAATTGTTCCAGTCTTTAGGCATAGCATTTGCTTTCGCTTGAAGTGGATTTTTCCAATATGGGAAGATCCTGTGCACGATTCTGAGAAGCCTGGCAGACCCTTTTCGATGGGATTGTGACATGACTTGCTGCAGACGTCAGAGGGCAGGGTAGCTGTGTCCTCGTGCAGCGGGCAGTTTGAGTTCTAGCGCTGGAGGCAACTAAAGGAACCCTGGGAAATGTCTAAGAAATATGAACAAAGATGGAAATGAAAAACAGGGGATGGGAATGGGCTTGGGAACGGGCTCAAGAATGGGGCACAAGGGGCAGGCAACGGGCTTACTTTTACATCCTTACATTCTACTTCTAATGAGCTCTACGGGACCTTCAATGAGTACTGTTTTGGTGAGATTCGCTTTGTCTTGGGGACACAAAGCCAGAAGGTGTCCTTGATAATCTTGGTCATTGCACATGGCAGGAGGAACAGCAGAGGCTTGGGTGTTTTTAAGATGAATTTAGCAGAGATTGCTGCAGGTGGGAATTGTAAACAACAAGGAGCAAAGATGGGGCAAAACTCTAATTCTGCAGGTGGGTAAACTTAGGCACAGAGAACTGTTTTATAAGATGTAATTTGAGGTTCATGACCTGACAAAATGCTCCTGGGTCAGGGTCAGGATCACTTCCAAGACAGGGGTCCTGTTCCTCCCTACAAAAGGCTCCGTGGGCTCACCATTTGCCCACAGTTGGTCTCTGTTTGCCCAGGTCTACCAATCAATCTGCACATTTAATTCATGCTAAGCAGGGGTGACTTTCATGTGAGTGACTTCTGGTCTTACCATCCAAATATTGTAACAGTGGCCCTGACACTGTCACAGTGAAAATTCTTATGTCGGTTCTGACTTAGTTGGAGAGGGATATTGGTGTCTGGGTGGGATCAGGTGGGAAGGAGGGTACTTTGGGAAAAGCATAACTGTCCTGGGCAGGCAGATGATGACTTTATCATCAGCAGGATAGCACTAAGCCAGGTGAACCTTTGACAGTCATGGTGGAAAGCAAAGACAGTGCACACCAATGACCTTGGAAGGGAAACAAAGCTCCCTAAATCTGGGAGATAGGCTGGGACACAGTAACATCAGCTGGAACAGTGGAATCTGTTCAGACACTTTTGTTGGCATAATGTATATTTCCAGAATTTTGTAAAGAATAGAATTCATTTGTTCATTCATTCATTCATAAAACATTTATTGAGTACCTTCTAAGTGCCAAGAGCTCTGCAGGGCCTGGTATTTCGAAGTGTATCTTACCCACAGTTCCTGCTACTGGGAACTTTAGCTCAAGGGGAAACAGGCATGCAAACAAATATTTGCCATAAAATAATGGGTGTATGTACCAGAGAGAAGGAATAAGTCACCTGGGAAAATGGGAGGGAGTTTGAAAAAAGCCTTCCAGAGGAGGGAGATTGCTTCTGCTTTCTCTTCAGAATAAGCATAATAGTGTCATTCTAACAAAATGATAAGAACACACACACACTTAATCTACCTATAAATGTCAGATGGTTGCAGGAGGCAACAGTCTGGGTTCTCGAATTCTCTTAATTCTGGTGGCAAATAACAAGGCACTTAAGGAATGCTTCCGAAAATGATGAGAATGAGTCACTGAGATGGGAGGGATTTATTTATTCTAAGAAAAACAATGAAGATACTCTCTTTTCCTGTGGAAAGTTTGGAAGATGGGGATAGATAAGATGAAGAGGATTTAAGGCAGTGGAAACAGATGAAATATTTAATAAGCTTATAAAAGAGGGAGTGGAAAGAGGCGTTGTTAGGGAAGTGGAAATTTTTATTCCTTCAGTCTTTTCTAGCCTCTGCATCCAATCTTAGTGGCTAACTCTGTGTGTTGTTTTCTAGGATCACCAGTCCGTAGGTCCAGCTTCCTGTTTGCAACCCCCTGAGCCCTGGTCTCAACCTTTGTTTTTTTTTTTTTTTTTTTTTTTTTTTTTTTAATTTATTTATTGTTATTTAATTACAGTTGTATGCCTTTTCCCCCATCCCTTCACCCCACCCCAGGTGAACCCACTTCCCTCCCCCCTCTCCACCCTCCCCCTTGGATTTGTTCATGTGTCCTTTATAGTAGTTCCTGTAATCCCCTCTACCTACTGTCCCCGCCCCCACCCCCCACCCCCGCCCTTGCTATTGTTACATTGTTCTTAACTTCAATGTCTCTGGTTATATTTTGTTTGCTTTTTCCTTCTATTGCTTATGTTCCAGTTAAAGGTGAGATCATATGGTATTTGTCCCTCACTTCCTGACTTATTTCACTTAGCATAATGCTCTCCAGTTTCATCCATGCTGTTGCAAAGGAAGACATACAGAAGGCCCAGAGACATATGAAAAGATGCTCAGCATCACTAGCCATCAGAGAGATGCAAATTAAAACCACAATGAGGTATCATCTCACACCAGTCAGAATGGCCAACATAAACAAATCCACAAACAAATGTTGGAGAGGATGCGGAGAAAAGGGAACCCTAGTGCACTGTTGGTGGGAATGCAGACTGGTGAGGCCACTGTGGAAAACAATATGGTCTCAACCTTTGAACCTGAGGGCTATGTACCCAGAGGGCAGATTGGCTCAGAGGAAGGTGCTTCTGCAGTGACAGGGGAAGCAGATGTGACAGTCTGCAGCTTGGTTTGAGGCAATGTTAGAGTGCAGATGCAGACAGCAGGGTGCAGAGCGTGGGTTGCAGGAATGCAGAGCTGTGATTCCCTTTCCTGCTTCCCCTTCCCAGAGGAAGGCACCCCAAGCAGGCGAAATAGAGATAGGGAACTCTGCAGCATGGGCAAGGGCGTTTCTGTCCTTCCCGATTGTCTGTCCATCCTTCCGTCTGGGTCCCTGTGGGGAGATACCTTCCTCACAGGTCTGCTGTGAGCATGACTGAGTTAACATATGAAAAGCTCACAGAACATAGAAAGTGCTGGTAAGTGTCACCATTGTCTCAGCGGTTGAGAAATTTCACATATACATGAAGGAGACAAAGCCTAAGAACTACAAAAAGTATACATATTTTAAGTGCAAAACTGAGTCCCAAAGGGCAGGGTGTGTATGCAAGTGCACACATTTGCATTTGAGTCGGGAAGGCTTGGTCGAAGAAGAATTTACGGTCCTCCTTCAAATGAGAGCTTTCTACACAAATTAGTAATTCTAATCACAGCACAGTGCCCCCTCCCATCTGCAGGCAAAAATGCTTCAATTTTTGGTTTATAAACACTGAGGTCAGAGTCCTGGGATTTTAGAGCTGGGATGAACTTCAGGTGTCTCCCACCACCTTGGGGCTCTATTGATGAGAAGACACACTCAGAAAGCAAGGCTCACCCAGGACCACATGGCCTAGAAGAGGCAGAGGCAGATGACAGATTCTGTGAGTGTGACAGGAAGTGGGAAGAGGAGAACTGTGAGTTCTCTTCAAGCCCTACTCACTCTGCAGGCAACAGATAACCCTTCGAATTATGTCAGGACAAGGGCTGGCCAAGTACATGTCGACCCCAAGGGGGGGTAAGGTGACCATGATCAGAGAGAAGCAGACCTGGAGATGCTCCGACCTTCTTCTGCTTCCATTGTCTTGCCTTTATCCTAGATGTCATCTCTGCTAACTGCGCAATGGACAGCTTGGGCTGGTGCCACTGGTGACAGTGATGCATGCCCAGGAGCCCTGGCTGCACCGTGGTCCCGTGAGCGACAAAGTGGTGGGCGTGTGTGTGTATGTGTGTGTGTGTGTGTGTGTGTGAGAGAGAGAGAGAGAGAGAGAGTCAGAGAGAGATAGAGACAGAGTCAGAGACAGAGAAAGACAGAGAGAGAGAGAGAAAGATAGGGAGAGAGAGAGAAAAAAAGAGAAAGAGAAAGACAGACAAAGAGGGAGAGACAGAGAGTCCTGGGAAGTATCAAATGGGTTTGGGAGAAAATTTTTGAAATGATAGGAACTATTCTCATTGTTCCATTTCTTATTAGCACCTTCTCCTGGCCTGATTCAACCTCTGCGTTAAGCTAAAAAACAAACAAACGAAAAAATCCAAATAGAACCGTATTCCTAAAATGAACTTTTATATAGGGTGTCTTACAAGTCTAAATGCTGGCTTAAAACAGTTGAGGCAGAAGGTCTTGGGAACCTGCTCCCCAGACAGGAGCCAGGAGCCAGGAGCAGGATGTCCACACCAGGAGCACGGTGAGTAGGAGCATTGGTGGGCGGGGCTGGGACAAGTAAGGCAGGAACATCAAATACTATGCATTAAAGGGATTAGACTCAGAGATGCTCAGCTCAAGAGGACGTTTTCGTGGGAATCGTGGGAATCGGTAGGGAGCAGAATGGAGATGCAACGTGTTGGCAAAGGAGCAGGGATGGAGCAACCATAAGGAAATGAGGATGGGCATTCACAGAAAGGGGGAGCTGTCGCCTTTTGACTCTCATACTCAGGAAGTAGAGTTTCAGCCAACTTCAGCTTGAGTGTTGAGGGACCAGGAGCTGCAGCTGATATCTGAGTTACATAAATAATGCAGGTATTCACTGTCTAGGAATCCACGTCCTGAGAACTTAGGGGGTCATCCTGCCATTTAACATTTAAAAACAAATAAAAAAAACAAGGCTTGCTCTCGTGGACTCACCCAGAGGGAAAGCCCAGGCCCAACCTTAATATTTTTATGAATGTTGGAAGGCTTATAGTTTCTTTCTCATTTCTCTCTCCAACTTATTGTTGTCAATGAATAATTCTTGACCTTGACCTAGGCTCACCTCCTTTGATGATTCTTTCTATTATACCCCATGTTCACCTACATGTGCCACAAACCCTCTTAAAATTCTTGGCTAAAGCCTCCCCAACTCAAGACAGTGGAAATAGTAGATTTTTTCTGAGCAGGAGTCACCACACAGCCCAGACAGACAACTTGAATAATTTATTAGACTTTTCTGGTCTGTAAATTTCCCTTGGCCTTTCCCACTGCCAGGGATGTCTCATGGGCTCTCTTCTCTGCTCAGGCTGTAGTCTCCCTCCATTTTGCCGGGGCCTTCTTCCCTTTTTACAGGGCCAGTTCATGTCCATTTCTATCAGGATACGTTGGCCTTTCTCTGGAATGTTAAATAAACTTTACTCTGTTGATCTGCCTACTTTTATGCCTTCCATTTTCCATGTCATGCTAGAACCCATCTTTTCATAACCAGAATGCCCCTTCAAGATGTTTTTCTAAATAACAGTTCTGCTTAAAAAAATATTTGCCACTAACTTTTAAAATAACACATTCCCACCTCAACTTCATTAAAGCATTCTGATTTCTTAATTTAAAGAGGAAGGAGGGAAGGAATGAATATTTTTTGAGGCTTTATTAAAATCTAACCCTGGGCTAGTGCTACTTACGCATCGTTTTATTTAATGCTCATAGAAGCCCTGTGGGAGAAGGGGTCACCATGCTAGTCTACAGATGAGGACAATGAGGGTCAGGAGTGGAAGGATGCTGTAAGTGACATCAGGTGGTAAGTGGTGGACCTCGAGTTCACGCCAGTGTCTTTGAACTTCAGAATGTATGCCAGGTCCATAATTCATCTTGCCTTTGAAGAGAAGGGCTGACCATGGAAACCTCATCTGTAGACACTTTCCTTCCTTGATTGACAACTTGTCTTCCACAATCCAGGCTTTCCCACCTCCTGCAAGGGCAGCTATGGTTCTCCTTTTCCCTGTCCTCCTGCTCTCCCTCCAAGGGTCCTTGGTCCTTGGTTCTATCAATTTCAACTCCAGCCTGGCTTTTGATCCTGGTCTTTCCTGCTCTAATTTAAGCCCCAAGTCCCATCAGGAGGCTCCTGGAGTAGAACCCACAGACCTCCTCACCTCAGCATCTTCCTTCCCCCCATCCATCCTGTACTTTTGGCCAATAGACTTGCACCAGTGCCCAGTGATGGGTAGGTGGTTAAGAATCTGGGCTGGGAGCAGAGAGATGTGGGTCCGAGCTGCAGCCTTGCCTCTAATCAGTTGTGTGACCTTAGGCAAATTAAACAATTTGCTTTAGTTTTTACTTCTTTAAAATGGGGAAATGAGAGCACCCAACTCAGAATGTTGCTGTAGGGTTCCATGACAGGATATAGCTAAAGAGATCAACACAGGGCTGGTACATAGTAAGGACTCATGAATGGTAGCAATTGGTATGGTTATGGACATGGTGTTCTCTCTACCATTCTCCCCCTCAGGCCCTTCATAGGCACCCATTGCTGGCCTGCCCAGGCTCTTTTGGCCTGACACTCCAGTCCTCCACCATCTATAATCTAGCCTCATAGGTTGTGCTTTTTAATGGCAAACCATGCACCATGCCCAGGATGCAGCCCCTGGTTTTTAGCCTGGAATAGCCACCTCTACCACAAGAGAGTCTAACCATGTTTTCAGGCCTGGTTCAAACATTTCCTCTGAACACTTCTGACCCACTGCCCCTGACTTGGGAAGTGAGCTGACTTTAGCCTTTATTTGGTCATGTAGTCCTTACAAAAGACCCCTTTTTATATTTCTATTTACATACAAGGCATAAATTTGATATTTACCAGTCACTGTAAAAAGAATCTCTATTGAAAAGTATAAAAATAAATTAGAATCACTCTAGAAGGTTAAGGGCTGCGCACTTGCTAGGTCTCAGTTATGAGCACGCTGCTAGAGCACAAAAGGTTGTTTTCTGACTCTGGGTTTGCGAGCACTGGGCTCTGTCCTCGCTTGTCCTGGAGTCCTTTGCTATCTACACAGTGCAGTAGGGGGCAAATAGCAATTTAAAACCCTGACAGTATCTCCTCATTTCCTGTTTGCCTCAGGGTGTCTGAGCTCATCGTTACAGTGAATCAACAGCTTAACAGAGAAGTCAGGTACTGGCTGTACAACTACTTTATACTCAACTTCACAGAAAATGGAGATTTTTCCTCTTACATTTTGCATAGAGAGAGCCTCATTGGAGAACTCAAAATACTGGTGGAAAGAAAATGCCTGGCTCTGGCTGGGTGGCTCAGGTGGCTGGAGCATCATTTCATACACCGAAAGGTTGCTGGTTTGATCCCCAGTCGGGATGCAAATGGGAGACAACCAATCGATGTTTCTATCGCTCATTGATGTTTCTCTTTCATTCTCTTTCCCTTCCTCTCTATCTAAAATCAATCAAAATATATCCTCGAGTGAGGAAAACATAAATAAAAAAGAAAAGGCCTCCTACTACCTCCAGCTTCTTGGACCATCAACTTAGATAAGGTTTTGTTTTGAAATATAAAAAGGCTTGTTTTGGTCTCAAGAATGAGAGACTGCTTTGTTTCTTCTCATCTCGGGCCAGCTTCTGTAGAGGCAGTCATTGACCCCACATTCCCAGTTAGCTGTGATGTAGGGCTGGTTCCCTCTGAAGGTTAGAGCTTGGCCCAAGTTCGCAGAGAGCTATGATTTTCTGACTCCAGCATTTTCTACTGAGTTTGTCTTCTGTTCAAAACGTGTGAGGTCACGGATGGTCATGGTTCAAGGGGAGGATGGGAATGCTGTGGTCTCTGATTTCAGAAACCTTTGTTAGATTCTCTGTCAAAAGAATCTTTGCCCAAATCCCAGTGTTCCCCGGTTCTCCTACTTCCTTTCATGGTAGCAATTCAGTGCTCTGTTGGCTGAGGAACTGGTTCTTTCCGCAGTGGTTTCATTCATACTTCCAACTATACATTCCCCCCAATTGCTGACGATCCCAGCAGCTTTTCCCCGTATTGCCTTCTCATTCATCCATTGGTTGGAAACCAGATCTCCTGTCCTAAACACAGGGCATGGAGTGTATTAGAAAATGTCACCTTGAGGTTTTCAATGGTCCTGTTTTAACAATACTAAAGGGCGGCCTATGTTAACTAACTAGACACTCAGTACTGACAGGCACTGTGCTAAGTATTTCATATTCAGGAACTTGTTTACAATCCTACCAGATAGACAATTATGATTCCTTTTTTATATGTTAAAAAATGGAGCTTAAGCAACATTCTCAAGGCCAAAGACCACAGAAATACTTGGGCCAGAATTCAGGTTCTGCCAGATACTAATCCATGCTCTTTGCCTTCTCTCTGTATCTCGGGTTTTGTCCAAAAAGTCTTCATTTCGCCACTGCCCAGTTATTGGCAGTGTGTCTGCTAAAAACAAAGCCCTCAATCTCATTGCAGCTCATCTAACATGACTTCCCTTGAGCATTTTGTTTTGAGGCTAAAAATCTGAACACGAGTATCTCAATGAAAGTGCCTTTGAAAAGATTTATTAGCCGATTGCTTTCATCTTGATCATAACTAATCCTAGAAAAGGGAAAACAAGACAAGAGGCCAGAAGTGCTCTTTCAAACACTGTGTTTGGTGGAACTGGCACAGAGTAGCTTTTAAGAACGTTCACATTCAGTTCTCACTAGCTTGCCTGGGGTCAAAGGGCAATGGGATTTGCAGCCCAATAAAGAAGATGTCTATGAAAGACTCAAGTCATGGGAGGGGATGGGGGGAAACTGCCCGATGAAAATCACCACATCCTGTGGTCAAGTGTCCAGAAATATATGCAGTCCACTGATGTCGAACCTAAGCTGGTGGTCTCACATTCAAAGCCGCCTTCCTCCTTCCTTCCTTCCCTCTCTGATTCAAATGTGTATTGAGCTCATTCTACATGCTAATCACTAGGCGCTGAGAGTTCAAAGGTGAACACACAGAAACCCTGCCACCTGAAGCTTATTGCAGGTGGGAGAAACAATAACAAAATCAATCATCACATATTTTGTAGGTCAAGTGGTGATAATAACTGTGATAAAAAAAGTAACATGAGGTTAAGTGGCTGGAGAGTGATGGCACGTCCCCTTTTACAGAGAGTGTGCCAGGAAAGCTTCTCTGATGAGGTAATATTTAAACCCACACCTGAAAGAATTAAGGGATTAAGCCACCTGGATTTGCAAAGAAAGGGTACTCCACGGCAGGGCTGTAGCAAGTGCAAAAGGCCTGAGGCAGGAGCATGCTTGTCGAGTTAAGCAGCTGCAAAGAGACCAGTGCTGCCTGATGGGAAGTGATGGGAAGATTGGAGGAAATGAGGCTGTAGAGCTGGCCAGGGGGAAATGAAGGCCAGGCTAAGAATATTGCTCTTTAAGTATCATGGGAGGTCATTGGGAACTTTGAAGGAGGGGTGTTCCCCCCACCAGTTTTTATAATTATTTTTTAAATTGTTCTCCTATTACAGGTGTCCCAATTTTCCCCCTTTGCCCTCCTCTGCCCAGTCCACCTCTTGGCTCCCACAGTCCATCCCCACACCGGTGTCCTTGTCCGTGGGTTATTCATTCATGTTCTTTGACTCGTCCCTTCCCCTTCTTTCCACCATTACCCCCTCCACCCTCCCTTCTCGGCACTGTCTGTGCCATGTTTCCATGCATCTGGTTCTATTTTTATCGTTAGTTTATTTTGTTCATTAGATTCCTCTTATAAGGGAGACCACATGGTATTTATCTTTCACCCACTGGAACGGGAGAATATTATGCTACAGGGCTACTTTTTTTTTTTTCTTAGACGGACGCAGTGGGCAAAGTAGAAACAAAGCGGAAGCAGGGAGACCAGGAAAGAGGTTGCCACTGAAGTCTTGACAAGAATAAGGGTGGCCCAGGAGTTCGCCCACCACTGGGACCCTCCCGTGTTAGTGGGGTAGTACTGACCCATTCTCTGTGTTAAAGGTTTTGACTCTATTATCTCCTTTTAACATCTCAGCCAGGTGCATGCTCTTGAAAGACAGCTGTCAGAAACTCCTCCCCCTTCTTACACACATGTGCCTCCATCCCGTCAAGGGTCTGTTTGCCTTGCTCTTGAACCTGGGATGGCCTTGTGACTTGCTTTGGCCAAGAGAATGTGGCAGAAACAACACTGTGACATTTCCAGGCCTGTCCTGTAAGAAGCCAGCAGCTTCCATGTTCTCTCTGGGGAAGCCAGTCCCATGTAAAGAAGCTCAGGCTAGACACATGAGTGATGAGATACTAGTGAAGAGAGAGATCAGCCACATGGAGGGGCACTAGATAGAGGGGAGAAGCGTTCTTAGATCTCCATCCCCGTCTAGCTGCGGGCTGAATGCAGCTGAGTAAGTGACCTCAGCTGATGCCGCCTGGGCCCTGCCCCTCGGAACCCTGACTGTATTCCTGACTCATAGAATTGTGACGAATAATTTATATTGTTTTAAGCCATTTGGTTTTGGGGCGTTTTATCAACCAGCAATAGATATCCAAAATTGTTAATATCATTATCTCTCTCTTGTAAATCAGAGGTGGGCCAACTATAGCCATCGGGCCAAATCCAGCCAACCAGCTTGTTTTGTAAATAAAACTTTATTGAAACACAGTCAAGCTTATTTGTTTACATGTTGTCTATAGCTGCTTTCATGCTATACAGCCAAGTTGAGGAGTAGTGGCAACAGAGATCATATGGCCTGCAAAGCCTAAAATATTTATTATCTGGCCCTTTACAGAATAGTCTGCTGACCCCTGTTGTAGCTGATGTCTCACGGGGTTGAGTAAACTCGGCCAAGATCACTCAGCCAGTAAGTGGTATGGGCTGGGACTCAAGGCAAAGCCAGGTCTGTCTAATTCCCATGTGCCTAGAATTCTGCCACACTGATTCTTAGATCAGTTTTAATTTCAAAGGGGCAGACCCAGGGCAATGAAAAAACAAATGCTCTTTCTGTGTGCTAAGTTACATGGTCAAGTGAGCGGGAAGTCGTGCCATCTTTTTTAGGAGGGAGGAGAGAGTTATTTCCTATTCTTTCCCTCCTTTATTTTTTATGTTACATTATGGAGCTGTTTATAAATGGTAGAACTACATTGAGATGAGGACCCTGGGTTTCAAGTTACAGACCTGCTTTAAGAACCGGGCACTGCCAACTTACACCTGTGTGAGCCCGTTGCTCAGCCTCTATGACATATCAACAAGTGTTTGTTCATTTCTCATTATGTCCACCTAAGAAGCCTTTTAGATATCCTTTTTATAATTGTGCTCCCTGCATGAAATTTTAATACCAAAGATACACTTTACATCTATTTAAAAGAGGAAGATTTTCACCTCCCCCTACACTGTTTTTCACTCCCTTGGGGGGTGATATCATTCCTTTTAAGGATCCCTGATCTAAAATATAGTGAAATGGCACTGGATCCTTGGTTCCCAAGGGGTTAGACCTTGTCTATACTTGCAATTTTCCTAGCAACATGGGGGAGCCACCTACCCAGGGCAAAGCATCATTCCACAAGCCTGGTATTATGCCATTCACTCTCAGCAAGTCTGTGGGGTGGACATTCTTACTGAATACTTCCTGAAGAGGGACCGGACGCTCAAAGAAGGAACTTGTCCAAGGTCACCCAGCTAGTAAATGGCAATTGCAGAATTTGATTCTATGACGCTCTAACCTCAAAGTCATCCCTTTTTTGTAAATTTAAATTTTATTTTTCAATTACAGTTTACATTCAATATTATTTTGGATAGTTGGAAGCTATCACTCTTAACTATGAGTGAGACACCACTCTGAGAATGTAGGGCATTTTGAATCTGAAGGTCCCTTCCTGTTTTTTCCCCACGATTGAACTTGTACTGGCGCTACAGAATAATGGTTCTCAAGGACCAGCAGCATCTCCCTCACACGGAACTTGTTGCACAGACAAATTCTTGGGCCCAACCCCAGGCCTCCTGAAACAGAAACACCCAGTGGGGCCCTTCAGAAATCTGGGCTTTTGACCAGTCCTCAGGGGACCTTGATGCGGGCTGAAGTGGGAGAGCCAGGCTGTATGGCTTCCTTTTGGAAAGGACTTTGTAAGTGGCACGTGTTAGGTCTGTCACAGAGGGCAGAAGTTGGGGAGTGTGTTCATGGCTCCGAGGTGCACCAGTGGATCCTAAGGGGACCTGACCACCTGTCTCCAACTGTTAGGACAGATCTGATTTCTCCCTTTGAAAACCCTCTATTTCCTTCCCACAGCTCATCAACCTCCCCAAGCTGCTTTTGCTTTGGCTAGGCCCCTTAGTTTCAAAAGACTGTTATTTCAAAGAATTTTACCATGACCTAAGTCACCGAGATAAGTTTTATCACCACCCGTGACTTGTTTCTCACGTGTTCTGCCCTAACAGACCTATTGTTGCTTCATTGGTCAGTCCAAGGTAGGTTATGGTAACAAACAATCCCAACATTTTAGTGGCTTCCAGCAGAGGTAGGCACACACACACACACACACACAGTGACTATGTAAGATGATGGAGGTGTAAATTAGCTTAAGTGTGGTAATCACTTCACATTGCATATATATATCAAATCATCATGTTGTTTACCTCAAAAATGTACGATTTTTGTCAATTGTACCAAATAAAACTTGAAAAAATAAAAGACATTCTTTACTTAAAAAGTTTTACTATAAAAACAGAAATAGAAGTAGACAAGCTGTGGCCCAGGGTCAGAACCCGCCCGTTGCCTGTGTTTATAAATAAGAGCAAACTGGACCACAGCCACGCCCATGCGTTTCCCACCACCTAGGGCTGCTCTCACACTGCACAGGGCGGAGCGAAGCAGGCAGAAATCATCCGTTCCGCGGAGCTGAAAATATTTACCGTCCAGCTGCTTATGAAAAGTGTGCTGATTTAAATACCAGTGGTTCATCTTCCCCCATTCCAGGAGACTGTGCCACGTCATCCTCGTGCAAGGGCCCTGATGAACAGCGACTCCATCTGGAACATGGAGGGTTCATGGTACAGGGAAGGGAGCACGAGAGAATCTCACACTGGGAATTATACCTTCCCCTGCCAATGACACATGTTTCTCCCTCTCTCTTTTCATTGGTCACAGCAAATGATATGGCCCCACCTGACCTCGAGTGGTCAGAGAAGTACCCTCCCCTCACGTGCCCAAGAGGAGAGTGAGTAGAACTGATTGGGTGACAGCCACTGCCAGTGGGAGAGGAGAGGACCAGAGAGGCCTTCAGGGACAGGGCAGCAGGGGTTTGAGCTCTGTATCTACAGGTACTCATCGCTTTCTGAATGTTCTCATTGGGCCACTTTGTGTTTACAAAAGACCTCTATTGTTATGGTAATGACTTTTTTTTTTCTTTTTTGGAAAAGTGAAAATCTTAGGATTTCTTTTGGTTAGTGAAAGAGGTACAGCAAACCCTAGATTATGTTGTTTTGTTCAATGTCATTTCATAATAATGTTGATAGGAAGCCATAGGAACCTAACTCTTCTTTATATCCATTAGCCAGTCATAAAATTGGTTTCGTTATGTTGTTTTACTTAAAGTCACAGAATCTATAAATGATGTTAAGTGAGGACTTAATTGTACTATACTAATGTAGTAGTGATGTAATGTAAACTTTTAGAAAGTGGGTGATAGTCTTTGCTTTCTGCTTTTTGGGCATATAAATGTTTTCATAGGAATGCTCTATTTTTGGATAGTAGGAACAACCTGTATTTTCTTTACAGACCTCAAAGCTTAGGAGATAATCTAGAGAACCCCGGTACAGGGAAAGCTCTGAAGAGTGAGAAAGTTAGGATATTTTGCCACGTAGCCATTTTATGGACAACTTGCTGATCTTGGTACACTTGATGCTATGAAATTGTCATTAGTATGTTGTAGGGTGTTTCTTCTGTGCTCAGGAAAACAAGCTAATGATAACAGTTCCTGGAATATTTTTGCATCTATAATTAGGATTTTTGCTCCAAATGCAAATAAATAAAAATAAAACAAGCTCTAAACTTCAAAGAAGTCAGATTTTCAGTTGTAAATAAACTGACAACATGGACAGGACATGTTGATGCCATGCGGCTGGGAGGCAGAGAATGGCCCTGCAGCTCTGGGAGCTGTTGAGAGCGGTCCCGGACCAGGCCAGTCAGGAATCTTCAGGAGAGGTTTGGGAGAAACATCGCTCCTAGCAGCATCTTGTGGGAGCGGAAGGACGGAGCTCTTCCTTATCTCCCTTTACTTTCTCCAAACGCTCATAGCTATAAGCAGCATCCACATTTCAAATCCCCACTAGGCAAAGCGCTTTGCGCCAAACCCCTTGGTTAAGAAGTCTCAAAGCTGAATTTGAAGGAGGCAATCTGATTGCAGAGCTATGTACTTTGCCACTGTAATGTGGGGATACTCAACTATAATTGATTATAGTGTCTAATGAAATATGTGTCATCCTATAATACTGCTTTGCTACATGATATTTTAATGCTGTGCCATTAAATGTCACCAAATATAACAGTTCCTTAACTCTTAATGGCTGCAGAGTACGGATGTAGCAGTTTGTTTCATCTATTATTGGTTCTTCTGTTTCTCCTCATTTTGCACTGTTGTAGATTATCTGTGATGAGAACTTTAGTTTTTACATGCATTCTTAGTCATTAGCTTAGAAAAAGCTCTTGTAAGTGGAGTATCTTGGGTCAGAGGGTGTGCATGTGGGACCACCGCATATAGCGATGCTAACCCCACTTAGATGTCAACTCCATGTAAATTGCGTCCCCTGGGATCACGCAAATCCCCCAGTTTTGTAGCATTATTTTTATATTTAAAATCTGTGCCTGCCAGTCTTCCATAAAGATTGTACTAATTAATGCTCCCAGGACAGTATGCAAGATTACACAGGGTCCAGCAGAAGTAACGCCTGCTGAGTGTGGTTGGTAGAGTAATAATTTGGGGGTAATAATTTATAGTTTTAATTTGAACATTTCACCTAAAATGTCACATGGCATGCTTGAGTGTGCTATTGCTATGTTACAGAAAGACATGCGTATGATTCTGTAATAAAAGATTTTGTAATAAGAAGGGGCGTTATTTGTGCCAGACCCTGTATTTCTGCCTAGGTTGGATATAACATCATTGATAATAAAGAAAACCTTCAGCAAGTTAAAAACTGTTACAAGGATTTTAATGTTTTAATTCTGCATTCCACTCAAGTATTTTGAATTTGTATCAGTGAGCTTTCCTGATTCGTTGCCTCTGGTCCGATCGCCTGCACTCCGAGTGTTTCTTTCCTCCAGTGTTCGGAGATGCTGCCCACATCTGATCAGAGGATCTGTCAGGCCAAGGCAGCATGACATGGAGTTAATATGCCAATTAACGATTAATTTAGGCAAGGTCTGGCCTAATAAAATACAGCTATTTTCTCATATCTACTTTTCATTCACTATGTTACAATGCATTATTTGGATTGAAGTATACGAAGAAAATTTGGCCATACATAGACATGTAGATGGAAAAGGGAAGCATATTTCAATAGCTCTTCAGCTAATTGTGGCTACGCTTTGTTCATACGACACCAAATTTGACAAGTGGTATTTCTTTATTTTAAGGTTTGTAGTAACATGGAATGTAAAACCATATCAATGAATCTTGTGTATTCTGTTAGATTAAAATCTATTGGTTTATCTTGTAGTTTGAATGAATTTTAATTTTTAATCATGCATCCTTTTGTAACATCATTGATCATTTGGAAAAGATTTGTTTTCTGAGATATATACATTTTCCAAATGTTGGCATATTTCTTATAATAATTTGTTAAATCACCTTTCTTAATATCAGTACCAAACCCATTAGAAAATCTTTAAATATGAGAAGCTATGGTATTATGTTGATGGTGGATAATAACTTTCAAAATTTTGATTTTCACTGGAGAGTTTTGATTTTGTAATTAGCAAAACAAATATTTGTCAGCTCTTTTCCAAATGGAAATGACAGGCTCACTTCATTCACTTCTGCAAAATGTCTGTCAAATATGTAAGTAGCTAGTCTTTCAGGTATTCTTTCAAGTAAAAATTATGTCCCATGAAAAAATGGCTAGTTCAGCTGGCAACTCAAATAATTATACAAATACTTTTCCACGAGACTTTCATACTTTGTTAGCAGCAGAAATTTATTATGTATGCTTCCTGTTTTATCACAATATTTTAAAAAGTACTCAAAGTTCAGATTTAATAAAATTATTATTTTTTACTGATTCATAAAGGGCTTTCTTAAAAGAAATTGGCATTTAAAATATTGAGCGCAGGGCAGTGAATATATAGTGCAGTAACTAGTCACATGTTTCACAGCTACTGCTTGATTTGTGCTGAGATACAAGCATTTTTACCCGTCATTGCTTTCGCATCATCATTGACAATGATGTAGAAAAACAAATAGTGCTTATGGTTTATTATAAAAATAGTTTTGATATTGGATATTTTGAATTTCCTAGGAGTCTTAGATGGGCATCCCCAGGAGTTCAAAAACCACAGTTTAAAAGCTTCTGCCCCAGATGACCTGGATAAGGTAAGAAATAGCTCTTTACTATTCCTGATCCATCTGTGGTTGGGATATAATACTCAGTAGGCCTATAGCTAAAGTCATTTAGTTAATGTTTATTAGCACAATTTTAAATTCATCAGGGTTAAGAATGCTAGTTTTGATGTTTTCACGTTAAACCCATATTATACAAAGAGAGATGAGATACCGTGAGTTAATGAGGAAAGAGGGTGGGTAGAGTTTCTCTAGGCGGCAATATTCTCTAGGAGTTACAATATTCTACGTAAGAGGCGCGAACCGCAAAGAACTCTCAATACATGACGCCTCCATTCAGACCCCTGCACGGAGAGACTTGACCGACCCTAGCAGGGCTCCTAGCAGCCTAACGCCACACTGCTGGGACTGCCCAGACCCTTTTGAGTTTCTGTCTGGAAAACCCCAGGGCTGCCACAGGACTTATTGTTTGTTCCAGCCAACACCGGATGATAGGCCCTGATTCAGGAGCTACTAAATAAGATCTGTTTTCATGGCTTTAACTAATGTCTCTCCTTGGTTATCCTTGCGAGTAGTGACGGTGAGCTTACTAAGGTAGGTGATACCTCCAGTAGATTAGCGGACATTTGGTCCTGTCCAAAATGCCAGCTGAGACATTTGGTCCACACACAAAGTCCGTGATATATGGTCCTATCCAAAATATTGAAGGAGACACTTGCCTGTGTCAAAAGGTCCTTGATACTTGATCCTATCAAACATCCACAGAGACATTTGGTCCATAGTTCATGTACATCCCACTCTTCTACATGATTTGAATGCACCCTGGCCCATGTAATAACCCTGTGTTCCGTTACCAGTTAGTCTACCAAGGCAAGAAGGGTTATAATTGACCTACAGTCACAACACCATTATTGATTCAAGAAGACAAGATAGTATTTTTTATGTATTAATTCTGTAAACAAAAAGTAGCAATGAAGGTTAAGGGCTCTTTGAACCCAGGGACACTTTCTTTGCAAGGATGTTTTGGTGTGGCCACATACCCTTACATGTTCTGGACAGGACTGAATGTCCTACAAGTCTTCTGGAGCATAAGTGACAGTTTCTACAGTCCGAAGCGACGTTCTAGAGCACTGGGTCTGTAAGTGTAGTCTCCGGCATTACCCAAGACAGCTTGTTAGAAATACAAACTTCTGGCCTACTGGATCAAACATTCTGGGACTGGGACCCTGCAACCTGGGGTTTATCCAGCTGTCCAGGTGATTCTGGTGCTTGCTGAAGTTTGACACATAGCTATGGGGAATGCCAAGAATTTCAAAAGCAGCTGTGAAGGCAAAACCATGTATCCTGTTTTTAGGGACTCACTGATGACATTGGGTCTAAACAGGGGCAATGACTCTCCTGCCACGCCAGCCTCACTCTCCTCCTGGGCTGCCAGACACTCAGCCAGGCAGGGCCACCACCCCCGGCCCCAGGAGCAAACATATGCATGCTTTTCAGGACCCAGCGCCCCCAAAGCAAAGCATGAGCTGCCCTGCTTTTGCCTTACTTCTAATGTAAGTGCCAGCCCTTCTTTGGCTAACTACTTCACTAGAAAAACTTAATCAAAAAGTAGTCATCATCTTACTAAAGTTATGTTGGGGAAAGCAATCAGACACAAGAGCATACATATTGCATAAGTTGATTTATATCAAGTTCAAGATGAGGCAAAACTATCAAAATGAAAAAATAGTGGTAGCTTCAGGGAAATGGGTATAGACTGGGAAGTGGCCTCATGGAACCTTCTGGAAATGGCACCATGTGATTAAAAGTGGGTGGGTATGTACATCTGTACAATCTCATCGAAGTGTGCATTAGAATGAATCTTTGCCAGTAAAATTTAGTCATAAGCCTTCTAATACAAATGTAAAGACAGACATCAATACCTAACAAACTAAATTGGGTTAAACCACATTAACTGTGACCAATCTGCCATGGTTGGCTCTGCTTCTCTGACCACGAGGCAGGTTCACACCTGCTTTCAGAAGAGGGGATGTGAATGATTAGATGAGAAAGACCGAAGGCTTTTAATATGCAGAAGCATCAGCATTCCTGACCGTACCCTGGCTCACAGGCAAATGTGTGCACAGATACATTTCTCAACATTAGACCTTAAGTTCTTTCCAGGGAATAATTTCCTGGGCAATTACTTCCCGCTGTTAATAGCCAATTAACAAGTAGGAGATAATCACTGCTCAGTTGTACTGTGGGTAGGTAAAGCTGCGTAAAAGCGACTAATTAACACCCAGTCTTTTAATTTACTAATTAATCTAGCCAGGCAAGCGCAGTTTATTTAGAATATGTTGAAGGCATCGAATTCCCCAAATTTTATTTTGCACCATGCTGATAAATAATTGAAACCCACGGCTTTCATCGGTCCTATTCATCCCTCTCCTTTGATGCCACTCAGCTTTGAAGTATCATCTCTAATAGGAGATAGCTATTTATCTATTTCTTTAATAGCCTCATGAATATTTCTTCCCTGGTTTTCCTTGCTAGCACTTGCTAGTCCTCAAGTTTCTCTCCTGAGTCATATTTTCTTTAGCTTCTTCGTTCATTTGATGTGTTGACTTTGGTCACCTAATTACACAAGCTACGCAGGATTTACTTAGGACTAGTAATGACTCTCGCTCAATGCACTCTGAAGTTAACTGTGCTTTAAAATCAGCTAGAGAAGCTAGTTATAAAATGCACACCCCTGTGCCTCACCTCTTGCCTTCCCCTCTCCTCCTCCTCCAGTTATTCCAGTTCCGAATCCTGGGCTGAGCCCAGAACCTGCATTTTAAATAGTTCCCTCACTCCCACATTCCCAGTGATCTGGAGGCAGATGACCCCACTTGCAGGAATCCTGCTTGGGTGGTCCACTGAAGTCTTTGGTAGTTTTTCCTCCTTGAGAAGTAAACTTCTAAGAAATAGTAAGATATCTTTTTAACTGTGAGTCGCCTACTAGGGTCTCTGACCTTCTTCTCTGTCTGCGCTGGGAATAAATTGAGAAATAAAATAAGGAAATAGCAGATGGTGGCTGAAATATCCCCCTCGTTACTGATAAGGGATAATTGGTAGAATGAGGTTCAGTGTTAGAGCCACATTAGCCACAGACTAATCCCCAGAAAGCGGCAGCACATTCGTGGTCACTGCGGACTGAGGAGGCCTCTCCACACTGCGTGGAGAGAAGGAAAAGAACTCATTTTCTGGGGCAGCCTGTGTGAGGTAGAAGCTGACAGGAGCTTCCTAAAGGTACTAATCTGATAAGTGACTTCCCCTTCCTGGGACTAGAATGAACACACAGGTACACGGAGCCGGGGGGGTCCCCCTTACTTGTCAAGAAATAGCAGGAATAGAGGAAGCAGCGTTCTTCACCTCCATTTCCATCTTCAAGTACTGGCCCCAAATGAAATAGTTTGACAGCCCACTGAGTTCTCTGGTCTCTGGGGAAACAGGTTCTCTGGTGGGAATGCCAATTGGTATAGCTTTCATAAAGGTCAATGACACAAAATATTTCAAGATCAGAAATGCACATACCCTTCACCTTCTAGAAGGAGCCTACAGATGTACTTAGAGGTGTGCAATGGTGAATGAATAGGGGCAAAAATGGTAGCATTGCTATTAAAAGCTAAAGACTGGGATTTCCATTAACAGGAGACTGTTACATAAACCATGTTACGTCCGTATACTGGAGTCCAATGGCACCATAGAAAATCTGAGAACGTTCAGTATTCTGCCATAGAACAATCTTCAAGATAAATTCTTTAATGGAAAAAAGCTAGGTCAGACTTATTTGTATAATATTATATGCTTCCATTTATGTATATAAATCAAAAAGGAGAAGGTAATGAGAATATTATTGGCTTAGATGATATAGAATATCTATGAGGGCAAGAACAAGAAAAGAAAGAAGGAACAGGAGTAGATGGGGAGGAAAGTAGGGAAGTTTTAAAATTGTAAATAATTTTGTAGATTTTCACATTTTATTTATCCAGGTGAATATTACTTATTCAAGAATAACAACAGCAAAGCTAGCCATTGTGACAACGACCGTCCTACCAGTCAGCATCTTTGTGTCTTAAGTCCAGTATTTCAAGTTCTCTTGTAATGACAATCCCAGATCTGTGTGTCTCCCAGATCTGGCAAGATCTCCCAGCCTGGTCCCCCTCGTCATCCACCTCTCACCATCCTTCCAGGCTTATGTCTGTGACACTTGGAGCAACTCAGTGCTTCAGGCGAACTGTCTCTGCCTCGTCCCCCCAGTCCACCCACCTCTGCTGGCAGCAGCACCCAGAAAGCTTGGCTTCTCTCTGGAGAACAAACAGTTGCAAGTGGTTCTTTTCCTCTTATTTTTTTTAAATTATATTTCATTGGTTAGGCTATTGCAGTTGTCCCAGTTTTTCCCCCTTTGCCCATCTCCACCCAGCACCCCCTCAGGCAATCCCCACACCGCTGTCCATGTCCATGGGTCACGCGTATATGCTGTTTGGCTTCTCCCTTCACCTTCTTTCATCCAGTGCCCCCTCCCCTCCAACAGCTGTCAGTATGTTCCGTGTTTCCATTCTTCTCTTTCTATTTTGCTTGTTAGTTTATTTTGTCCTTTAGATTCTACATATAAGTGAGATCTTACGGTATCTGAATATCAGCAACCGTGTTCCCTGTGCCACTCGCTCAGCACCTAATTGGCTGCCCAAGACGGTTAAGTTTCAAATTTACACCAGTGCACTGAGGTGTGCAAAGGAAATGGGGTCTCTTCGTGTCATCTGTGGATGGTTTCCACAAAGCAAAACAGAGCAAATATCTGGTAATCACTGTCCACCCAAGAATCATCAGTCTCTTTCTCTCTTACTTTTAATGGAAAGGATAATGTTCAATGTCTTTTAGCTTTATTAAAGGACTCACTATAAGATTATTTAAACAGAAAGTTTCTGTTAAATATATAATTATTTCCTTCTGAACAAATAGATTTTAATTAAGATAACTATAATTTCTCATCTAAACTGGGATATTTTTGAGAATGAAAGGGGTACTCACTGGGTGAAACATGAGGATCTTTCTGATACATCTGGGTTCTCCCAAGACAACTTGGATGTGTGGACACCCTAATTTTCACATGTGTTCATTCAGAGACTCTTCATTACAAGGGATGGCTGCTGTGGTCTCCCCCTCATTCTTGACATCTAAAGGTCCTTCCTCACATCTTGGGTCTTCAATCAGCCTCTCTTCTGGGCAGTCTACCCCATACCTAACTCCCACCTGGGAGGGGACACCATGGCGGGTCTGCTGGTTTTCAGCTTGTACCGTATAATGGAAATGCTATATACTCAGGTTTCATCTAATGTAATATGTAACCAACCCTCAAAAAGTATTTCATCCACTGAAAATAAAGGCTTTACAAAAATAGACACATCAAAGAGGTTAGGTAGCTTGATAATATAATACATTACACAAATAAGTATTTGTAATTTGCTTTGATATTTAGAAAACACTTTCATTTACCGTGTCTGATGGGACCGTTCCAACCACCATCGAAGTCACATCACTATCTCAGGCTGACAGGAGGTCTCTCTGCTTGGAAGACTCAGCTAAATACATCAGTCTTTAGAGTTCTATGCTCCCTATTCTCCTCTTTTCCAATATTGTGGCAAAGGATTCAGGGGAAGGAGACACGGATTATGTGACCTTAGAAGACTGGTGTGAAAAGGGCTCTTCAGCCTCGGGCTAGACCTTCTGGGTTTGCTGGCCTAGCACCCCATCTGACCGCTTCGCTCCAATGCACCGTAAGGACTGCTGCTGTCACTGCTGCTGCTGAATCTACATCTAATCTTTGTCATCTCACCCTGGGTCTTGTCTCCTGTCCCTGCTGCCTTAGCTTCCCCTCAGCATCTTAGAATGGGAGCTCCCTCTGAAACTTCCATACCCATGAACTTGCCCTTAGTCAGTATTCTCTTCCCTCATACCTAGCCCTGACCTTGGCAGGTTCTGTGGCCAGTCTGTTGGTCCTCAGTTTAGCATTTTTCCTACATTGAAAACCAGGGAGGCTCAGGACAATGAACCTGATCTTCTCTTTGCCCAGCATTCCCAGTTCATCTTCCTTGCTATGTTGGGGCCTCACTGTACTGGTGAAACCCAGCCTGCTGTGTGAGCTCCCAGGTCCCAAACTGTGAGCTAGGTAAGAGCCCATCTGCCCACAATGTGTCCACCAGCGCCTTTCTCTTTAGGACTTTGTGGATCAGGGCCCAGCCTGTGTCTGACCCTGCAAATTTACCCCTGTCCTCCTCCCTACATTCCACTGGACCCAAAGGGACAGGTTGGGTTTTCTGTAAAGCAGATGCTAATATACTGATTAATTTGCTGGAGGTTTCTTGGGAGTCCTGAGGGATTATCACCCAGGGAAGAAAGGAACCCGAACTGGGTAGAGGGAAAAGTTGGGCTGCGAGGGAGTTTCAGCGGCTCCAGCCCACCCTGTGGGAAGCTGGAAACGGCCCTTCAGAGTTGTCCTGAGTTGAAGCAAGTGGACCAGGACTTTGTAGAACCCTGCATGTGCCAGGTATTGAATGGAAGCCCCTCTGCAAAGGGCCATAGCCTGGACAAGGCGACTCTTCTGCAGAGGCATTTTCTGAAGAAAGCTGGCAGCCCGAGGAGGTCTGGGGGGCCACAGTGTCCACTACAGATTAGATTCTACTTCTCCCAGGTCATGTGTTCCTTTTGTTCTGGGCAGCCATTCATAGATAGAAGGCTGTATTCTCTTCATTGTTGAAGAAAGTCTGTGATTTAATATTCTAGGACTAGCTCTTGATATGTTAAATGGAAGCTAAAAGAATTTAGAAAATGTTTCATTCTCAACAATGTCTGGCTTATAACTAATTATCTTGTAAGAAAATGCTATTTTGAATTTAAGAAGCTTAATTATAACCTTTTCTTTTCCTTTGTAGCTCTTCTGTAATAATCCTAATACCCCAAAAGCATCTGGTTAGATAATTTGGGCTAACTAGGGAAAAGATGCTGTACACAGAAAAACCCAAGAGAAAAATCATAGAAATATTTTTGAAAGTGTTTGTGATCTGCATACATATATGTTTTTCCCTTTCCTTCTAGTTCAGTTACTTGAGGGCTGGGGACATGTTATTCTTATGCTTTTGAATTTCTCCCATGGTTTTTAGCCTAAGACTTTGCATATGTAATATACTAGGAAACCAATTCTATCATTTTTTAAAAGATTTTATTCATTTATTTCTAGAGAGAGGGGAAGGGAGGGAGAAAGAGAGGGAGAGAAACATCTATGCGTGGTTGCCTCTTGCATGCCTCCAACGGTAGAGCTGGCCCACAACCCAGGCATGTGCCCTGACTGGGAATCGAACCGGTGACCCTTTGGTTCACAGGCTGGCACTCAATCCACTGAGCCACACCAGCCACGGTTATATTTTTATGTGAGCTTATGTACATTTGCGTATTACTTATGTATTGGATAAATTATCCCCAAATTTAGCAGCTTAACAATAAACATGTCACACAGCTGGTGAAGGGCAGGACTTTGGAAGAAGCTTCGCTGGCTGGTTCTGTCTCAGGGTCTATTCTGAGGTTGCAGTCAAATTGTCGTCCAGGCTGGCAGTCAAGTCAAGGATTCGTTAGGGCTGGAGATTCGGCTTCCGAGCTCATTCACGGGATTGCTGGCACACTTCCATTCCTCACTGGTTGGTGGCCAGAGGCTTCAGTGCCTCACCAGTGGGCTTCTTCATGGGGCTGCAGACAGCATGGCATCTTGCTTCCCCAAGAGCGAAAGGAGAGCCAGAAAGAGAGAGAAGTTAAGGGACAAGTTACAGCTCTTTATAACCTAATCTCTCTCTCTTTTAAATGTAATCTTTATTGTATTTTTTTCCATGATCATCCAGTCCCCTCACACCCTCCTTCCCCCAGCAATCACCACACTGCTGTCCATGTCCATGAGTCCTGTTTTCATTTTCCTCCATCCCTCCACCCCTGCCCCTCCCCTCCCTGCTAGCTTTCATCCTGTTCTCCATCTATGGGTCTGTCATCTGCTCTCCATCTTTGAGTCTGTCCCCATTTTCCTTGTTAGTGCAGTTTGTTCATTAGGTTTTATATATGAGTGAAATCATGATATTTGTCTTTCTCTGCCTGGCTTATTTCACTTAGCACAATGTTCTCCAGGTCTATCCATAATGTTGCAAATGGTAAAACTTTCTTTTTTTTAACCTGATCCCAAAGGTGATATACCATCACTTCTGCCCTACATGACTGGTTATAGAGATCAGACCTGGTGTAGTGTGAGAGGAGAGTAGGGGAGGGTGTGAATACCAGAAGTTGGGATGACTGGAGCCATCTTGGACGCTGGCTACCACAATTTCCACCAATTCTTGATTATTCATTAGAAGTGTGGCACATTAGAAAAAACCCTGGGTTTAAGACTCAGATCTGGATTGAGAAAAACCTTCTTTTGCCTTTCATGCTTGTGTGACCTTCGGTAAATCACTTCAATTTTGCTCTTGTTTTCTCATGAGTGAAATGGAGATAGTAATACCGTCCTCACAACAATGTTATGAATAATGCATGAGGTAAAATATGGAAAAAGCTGAGCCTAGGAGGAGCCCCCACCGAGGGACATAGTAAATAGTAGCTGTGTTATTAATACCATCAACATTCTTTTCCTGCTAATATATTATGTCACATTATCTGACCAAAGAGAGTTGCTGCTGTTAGGGCCCTAATGGGCGCTACAGGTGCCCATTTGCAGCACTGGAGAGGGGCCTGTCCGAGCCGAGAGCTGTATCTTCAGGCCTCTTGCATCCGCCAGCTTTCCCTGGCAGGGTGACAGTCCTCAGCCAAACAGGGAAAACAGCCCTCCTGGGTCAGGTCATTTGAGGTGCCTCTGCCTCATCCAATTTTTCTTGCTCTGTGTCAAGGCAGATTCATTATTGCAATTCATTTCTTGAGCTGAATTTGAGTTTGTTTTGGCCCCCAATCAACCCCAGGAGAGGAGGCCAAGGATGTGATCCTAATTTGCTGTAATCACAGTTGATATTATCATTATTTTGAAGCATTTGTATTTGCCCTGACAAAATGTCAAATACGCAAGGAAAATTATATTCTGAATTCTAGATAAAATATTTTAAAAACACACGAGTGGTCTGAAAATAATTACCCTTTTGAAGTTATCTGGAACCCAGACAGTTCCCAATACTGCCAATTGGCTTACAGATGCCATCAAGTAAAATAAGGGGCAGAATCCAATTTTCAGTTATTATGTGTTCAAAATTCTTAGTATGGGAAACAATTAAATATTGCTTATCTCTGTTGAGATGGGGTATGTTTTGTTTTAGTCCTACTCAGATTGTTCTAACTAGTCAAATAACCTTTGCTCTTACATTGAAAATTTTAACCTTCATTATAAGTAATAAATGTTGTCAAGGGTTTCTGTACATACTGCCCAAACATGTCCCTTTGGTAGAAAGCAAATATGAAAAACACTGAAACTTGCCAGATGGATAACTCAGTGGGTCCTTTTCTTTCTTTTTCATATCATCCAGAGATTCTTGGTTTCCCAAAGGATTCCCTGCTGCATGAACTCCCAAGTGCATCTCAAGTATAATTTGATCTGCATACATCTTTCCAGGAACACAGGTACCCCATAAAGAGAGCTCTGTTTATAGGATTAAGGTTAGCGTTGTATCCGACTACCTGTTCAGGGTGTTAGCATGCACCCTGAACAAGGGCGTTTTGAAACCGACAATGTCATTCTATGTGGAAATGTGCTAGGGAAATCAGCACACTTCAGGCATTTTTTTTTATGCATAGCTCAAGTTTAGAAGGTGCTGCAGGATTGCCCATAAATAATTTACTTTTCTCTTTAGCTCTTTATGCCATTTTCCCCTTTAGCTAAATTTCCGGGGAAAAAAAAGCATCTTTCATTAAGAACTTGAAAGAATTCTCTTTCTTTTACTTAAACTCATAAATATTTCCTTTTCTATTATCACTGATAGTTGAAATATGTTTAAATAAGAGTTTTGCCCTAAAGGTATATTACTTTATCTTTGTTCATGGGGCGAAAGGAAATTATGATCTGATTTGAAATGTATGATTCAGGTCCACTTATTAAAGTGAATACTTCACTGCTTTTTGGAAAGATCACTTTATTTTTTGAAACCATTATATTCAAATCTCAGAATGGAAGAAGAATCTCAGAATCTACATCTTTGTTTTGTATTTAAATAATTGAAAGGTTTTTCATTAAAATGGTGCATGTTTATAAAGGAAATTTTGGAAAATACAAAAACATGAAAAATAAATGCATATCTCCATTGTCTCTTTACTCAAAGAAAAACACATGGATATTTTTGTATATTTTCTTCATTTCTCCCACATTTGTAAAAATTAATTTCATTTATGAATCTGATGAAAAGCCTGCCTGCGGGGAGGCCTTTTCCGAAGACATATCTCCTGTCTAATTATAAAGCCTTTCTTGTAACAATATAAGAAACATTTTTCCCATTGGGTTTCATCCAGCTGTCATTATAATGGAACATATTAGCTTTTCACATTTTTTTCCAGACTCGTTAGTGTTGCTCGTAGAATCAAGTGTGATTTCTCCTCAGGTTTCTTGTGGGAAATTGGGTATCACGCTTGTTGGGAGTTCCACTAGCCTGTAGCCCAGGGCACTTACACGCCGACTGATGTCATTGTTCTTTACTGTTTTAATTTGGACTTAACTCTTGGTCCTCTGGAGTATACCTTCAAGCACTCTTTTCAACAAAGGCAAATGGCTGGTATATTTTTAGAACTTTTACATAACTATTCTCCCTGCCCCCCCCCCCCAGCAGCTTTATATGTGAGAAGATGGGAATAAAATTGTGTGGTCATGATTTATAATTTTCCTTCTCAAAACTGTGATTATTGCTCTGTTCGCCTTTTATTATTTCTTGCTGCAGAGTACATTTTTGAGGCCAGAGGATATTTGTATATTCCTGTGTCATTTTTTGTTTTAGGCTGGATGCCTAAAGGAATTTTCTTTACATTATAAAGTTTTGCCAGGATGCCACACGTCTCTTTAGGGAGTTTTGCCTGAAATAAAGTAAGGTCTTTAATTCAGCCTCCCTGTTCCTGGGTTCAAACTACTTGCTATCCCTGAACCTTAGGTTTCGTTCTCCCTCCCTCCCTCCCTTTTTTACTTTTGCAAAATGAGAATGTTTAATAATATTTTACCAGATTGTTGTAAGGATTAAATTGAGACACTGCATGCTGAGGGCTTAGGAGGAAAATATGATCCTGCTCAGTTAAAAGAAATAGTAGTTATTTTTGTTATGGGTCAAATCCTGCTTCAACAAAACATATTACAGTTGGAAAAATAGGTAACTACCCAATAGCCCCAATATTCAATACAGCAAACACATTCCAACTCTTCACCCAAGTCTGTTGTAATGGGATTGACATGTATGTACGCATCTACTTATATATATATTTTCAGGTACATGACATTGTTCTCTGAACACAGAATGATGGAAAGATAAGATTCCTTGGAAACTTCTCAGGATTTCCCCTCTGGGTTACCTTCAAAGATGCATGTGCGCATGAGTGTTGGGGTGGAGTTGGGGAGAGGAGGGCTGAGGGTTGAGTCTTTTCATTGGTTGATTTGATTGATTGATTGGGATCAGCAGGAAAGGAGCCACCAAAGCTCTGAGTGCAGGGCAGCAGCGGGTGCCAAGTGGGGCATGGCTGCTCCACCAGCCTCCTGACCCAGCTGGAGGCCCAATTATTTCAACTAGATTTAAGGTGCATCTCTCCTTTGCACGTATGAAGTTGGTTCTGAATCGTGCCCAGGAAAATGCACCTCCAAGCTGGGACTGCAGTTTGATACAGGCTTCCTCCGAGGAGTAACTATTTAGAGAATCTTCTTTTCCCTTCTCCTGTCTCCTTTCCTCTTCACTGCTCCTGCCTGCCTTTCCTCCCCCTCTCCTCCACGTGTGCCCTCACTATAGAATTTGCACTAATTAGAGGAAAGAGTTTGACTTATGAAGGTGTTGGAGAAGAGCATCCAGAGGACCTGACTTCTAATTGACCATGAATGGGACCCAGACAATGGGAGGCTCCTCAGCCCATCCCTTTGTCCTTGGAATGTACCATCTGCCTGCTGTTCCTAGGATAGCAGCTGTTTACAAGGACTCAGCCTTGACAGAGTATGTGTAGTTGAGACCATGTGGACTGTGCATGTGACTGAACCCAGTGACACAGTTAAGGCCTCTAGAGAGACTTTTAAGATTCTGGAGAGTGGGTGCAGAGATCTATTCATCTTGCAGCTGCCTAGGACAAGCCCTAGGTAACTTTCTTGCTTATTAAACCTGCCATCTACCCATCTGGAATGGCCTGCATCTTTCTTTGGTCCCTCTCTGCTGTTCCTGCATGGGGGCCAGTGTGTGACCCAATAGAGGGCAGAGTAGCAGCCCAGAGATTTCTCCCCTTTTACAACCAATATGTCTTTTTTGACTACAACCCAGAATTTTTGATATTCTGTTGATCTCTTGAGGGTTACTATTCAATCTTCTGACTATAGTCTCCAGTCAAGAAGATTGTACTTTCTATGGTCAAATCTTTTTCTTTTTCACATTATAAAAAGAATAAGTTGGGTTTTTTCATTTTATAAAATATGAAATTATGTGATAACATGAATATAAGCTTTTTCAAACTCGAGAAATTCCCCAGACTTGGGTCTTATTCTTGGAGGCAGCCTTCTTTCCTACTCTGTCCACTGAAGCTCACCTAGGTGGGTGGGAAAGGCTAGCTTTGAAAATGGAGTGAAACCTCACACACAAATTGGTCTTACCCAACTCTCCAGCATTGTGGGCCACTGCACACTGGGGGAGGGCGTACCAACTTCTGAGTGTCCGTGAGCTTCCAGGTCATCACTCTCTACTGGTTACCAGAAGACACTGACTTGCTATGATTTTTTATTTCTCAATGATGTGGTTCATGTCTACCCACATGGCCTTAGTGACTCAATAGTGTTTAAGAGCTCAAGTTTGAAGTCAGACATACCTGGATTCCAATAGTGGCTCTTTCCACTTAACTCGCCTCTCTGAGCCTCAGTTTCCTCACCTGTGAAGTGAGGATAATCGTGTCTGTCTGACAGGCTTTGTGAGGATAAAATAATGCAATATAGCAAAACACTTGGAGAGTGCCCAGCATGTAATAAACCTCATTAAACATTAGCTAACATTTCCTAGTATAAAGCAATATTTTCCTGTTTTCTTTTCTTCTATTCCCAACAAAGGCCACCTAACTTGAAATGATTTCCAGGAGAGCCAACCATTATCTGATTCAGCAAATGTGATTTTGTAGCCTAATTACAGATCTGGACCACACCATGGAGAAGGGGTGGTTTCTTCTTTCATTTAAATAGGGCCTCCATGAATGTCTTAGCTTCTGATGTGTCATTATAAAAGCCAGGAACGGGAAGAGGGAAAACATGAATTCTTTCTTTCTTTTTATAATTGGAATCATTAAGTTTTCCTAAACCAAAAATTTTCGTGATTCTCTAAGGTTGTCAACACCCTAGGACATTCTAGGACATTTTCTTTTTGCCAAAGATCCTGTTGAATAGCTTGTTTTGTATTTTCTTCCTTGCAACACATATCCGACTGCAGGAGGCACTAATTCTGGGAGCAAAAAGGCTCTGTGTGTCCTCTGTAAGGACAGCTCTGAAATGAAATAGAGTTAGTGTTGATGTAAACTTTGCTTCAGCAATCCAGAAAGAGAAGGCTTGCTTCTTGCAAATGTCTTTGCATGACATTTAAAGGTGTCTTGCTTAAGTATGAATTGGAAAATGGCTGCAGGCATAAGACAGGGCACCTGCCTACATGGGCTAGGAATACAACAGGAGGTGAAAAGGGGGTGCATTAGCCTGCAGTGAGCTACAGAGGGTTATCTGTGCAAGGGCTTCTTGACCTCAGCACCAGGGACCTTCTAGGCTAGCTAATTCTTTGTTGTAGGGCACTGATTTTCAACGGTGTGCTGCAAGAATTTTTAAAACACGCAGTATCAGACTACTTAGCTATAAGAGGGCAGGGGCAGTGACTTATTTTCCCTTAGATTTAATCAAAAAATGACAGCAGGCAAAACAATAATAGCCAGCTGGTGTGAATGCACTGTCTCCACCCATAAATGTTTAGGTCATATAAGAGAGTTGCATCTTATTGGTCATGTTGCATAATCGGTTTTCATCTGATTTGTTGATTATTGGTACCAGAAATCCTTCTATACGAGCATAGGCGCCTGCTTTTCAAAAAGTCACTTTGGAGCAAAAAGGGCATGTAATGACTACTACTATTATTATTATTATTTTGTAAATCAATAAAAATTATACCTGTCTTTCTGTCAGAGCAGCAAAAAATAATATTTTTTGGTGTTCTGCAGAATTTTAGTAATTCGTTTATGTGTGCCATGAGATGGAAAAGGTTGAAAATCGCTCTTGTAGGGAGTTGTTTCGTGCATTGTTACAATGTTTAGTACCGTTTCTGGCTTTTACTCATTAGATGTCCATTACAACCAAAAATGTCTCCAGCCATTTGGTAGAGGGAGGCAAAGCCATCTTCTTCCCAACTGAAAACTGCCAATCCATGCAAAGGTCTTTTGCTAACTTTGCAATGACCGTCTGCTCCTTCTCTTCATTGTAGGCGTTGGTGCCTTAGACCAAGGGTTGGTTGATGAAACGTCCTGTGGGCCACATGTGGCCCGTGGCCTGTCCCTACAGGCTCAGAATTGCTTTTCCATATAAACATTTGAGGTTGATTTGATAATAGGAAGCATTAACTTTCAATCCCAGTTAAGTGAAATGTCATTCTGAAAAAAATATTGCTTCTCATTAGGCCTATACTACAAAAATTATACTCCATTCTCATATATAATGCAATGTGATATTTTGAATTTCATCAAAAATTCTGTTCTCTCTTGTTAAATAAGTACTATACAATACCTTTGATTTTCTTGGCACTCAAAGGCTAAATGTTTACCATCTTGATTTCGCTGAAAAAGTTTGCAGACCCCTTGCTTTTGCCTTAGAGCAGCCAACGTTAGCGCTCCTCAGAGGGAGGTGGAGGGTCTGCCAAAAGACAGGCAGCTGGGTTCCCCCCACACGTTCCTCATGCAGAAGGCCTGGTAGAGCGTTGAGAACTGTGTGTCTAACCAGTTCCTGGATCAGCCGGCTGCCACTCCCCAGACCTTGCATTAAAAATGACTGCTTTACACTGATGCTACTAACATGTTTTAGAGGTTGGGCATTTGTTTCTGGATGGCATGGTCCTCCTTTTAACACTGGCCTGAAAGTTGGGCTTCTTCGGCAAAATGAAAGAGTATTTTAAAAGCGTCTCTTAACAAAGGGATTTACCTGAGTGTAGCTGGTGGGAGGAGAGATTAGTTCAAGACACAATGTGTGTTTGTTGAGTGTTTACTTTGTACTATGCACCAGGGCAGGGGAACACCAGAGATGAGTGAGAAATAGCTCCTGCCAAAAGATGCATCCAGGCAAAAGATGAAATATCCTGAGGTGGACAGGAAAGAAGTGGGGAGGCAATAAGTAAATCCCGGAACATAATGCAGACTGGCATACCCTCTTCAGAAAAAGAATGAGAAAGAGAAGGTGGGCACAGAAAAGGGCGAAGCGCGTCAGCACAGGGCTGGTCAGCACGTGAGCTGTGGGTGGAGTGCACTGAGCACAAGAGCAATCTGAAGGCAACTTGATTCACGATCTTTGGAGGCAACAGGCAGAAACCAACCGGAGCTACTTTCGGCAAAAGGAGACATTGTTGGAAGAATACTGAGTTGTTTTAGATCAGGGATTGGCGAACTTTTTCTGTAGGGTCTGGAGATAATGACTACTTCGAGCTTCATGGGTCATACAGTCTCTGTTGTGATGACTCAGCTCTGCTATCACTATATAAAAGCAGCCATTGGCAGTTTGGAAACCCACGAAGGACGTGGCTGCCTCACAGGACAACTTCATTTACAAGCATAGCCTGCAGCTGGATTTGGTCCATGGGCCCTCAGTTTGCAGACCACCATTTTAGATAATTCGAGGAAACTTGAATATCAAATTACAAAAAGGGTGAGAAATACCGCTAGGCTTAGGAATGGTTAGAACCAGGGACCTGAACACATATGGAAACTTCTTGCTTTCTCTGCCTGTCTTGTCTTCAGTCTAAGTTTCATTCATTCTCTTCACAGACTGGTTTCCTCTCACTGTAGGCTGTCAACCACCAGCAGCGTATATCCTGTGACACCCGGTGTGTGTGTATTTGTTGGGGGGGGGCGGGGACAGGGGGTGTGGAGACACAGAGGAAGAAGAAAGGAGGACGGAAAAAAAATTCCAGGGAAGGACTGTGATTGGCTAAAAACTAAAAATTGCAGTGATGAGAAGGGGGTTAGGTAAGAATATGGCAGCTGCTCCTGCAGCCCTGTGGGGAGGGAGAAACAGTGCGGGACAGACAAAGCAGCCCACGCCCTTGACACCTGCTAAACACAGAAAGCCATACACCTGAGGCAGTAGCAGGTTAGCAGAGGAGAGAATTCAAGACTAGACTGTATTCCAAAGAGTATCATGAAATATGCAAAGAAAAAGAGGGTATAAGAAAGAGAGAAGGGGGTAGACCAGAAGGTGGTAGGCATGCAGTCGAGTTGCCTAAGATGAATGGAAATCCATGTGGAAGCACTTGTCAGTGAGTGCCTCTGGAAGCCCTCTATGAAGCACAGGCGTGTGAAAGAAAAGGGTGCGAAAAACTGAAGACAAAAGACTGTGTAAGAGACAGCAGATTCAAACAGACTGGAGGCTTTACCAATTTGGTGAGAGAGATGGCCAGCGATGAAGAGCTTTGTTTCTAAGGAAGGACTGGTGATCCAGGCTAAAGCCATTAAATGACACGGTAATGTGTCTCAGATGGTTTCTCACAGATACTGTGACGAGGGGGGCTTCTCTGGAAAGCTGGGTCAGCAAAATGCAGGATTAGTGGGTTTCTTTACGATGGGACTTTCTAGAGCCTTTGATACGCTAATATGCATTGTCACTTTGCAAGGCGGGATATAGTATGGAGCGTTCCCTGAATTTACTTGACAGTGAGGCATACATTTATTATATCCCATAACCAGAGGGCCAGATGTAGGCAGACTTGGGACCCTACTTCTCTGAGGTTCACTGGGCTGCAGCTTTCCGAGTGTTGGTTCTGTTTATAGGCTGGTCCACTCAGGTCTACTGGCAGCATCGGGGGCTATGCTTCCTCACTCACAACTCACAAGCCCCGAGACACTCTCTCCAGTCTCCTCAACTCACATTGGCACAGGTCCCCAGACTCGCCCCTGGCCAGAGGAGGGACTTGCCACGACCTGCTGCCTGCCTGCAGGGAACGGTGACTGGAGGGTCAGAAACGGTGTCTGCCCTGTGCTTTTGTCAGCAAACCTACTGAGAGCAGCAAGACAACTTTGAAAGGATGCCTAAGGATTTATAAGCTCTGTGGTTTATGCAACATGAAAAAAAAATCACATTATCTCAGATATTCAAACTTGCGGAACATCTCTGCGGGATGCTGATGCCAGAAATGCTACAATGGGTGCCAGTCCACATATCTCCTTAGGGATCCTTATAATTCTGGACCTATTGCCATTCTTTCTCTCCCCTCTCTCTTTTTCTCTTCTCCCCCTTCTCATTTTGCAATCTTGATAATCATTTCTTTAAAGATACATGCTCTTTTGTTTGTTTGTCTTTGGCTGGAGAAGGATATATTGTTTCAAAGTTTTCAAGGTATTGGAGAAACAATAGGCCCACTCTTCTTTCATGAAAATCCCATGTCACAGCTGTGAAGTGGCAGGGCCAACACTCTTTGTCTGATTTCAAAACCCAGGTGCTAAACCCCCGTGAACTCTACCACCAACCGTACTTGTGTTATTCACAATAACACACCATTGCGGGGTTGGGGGCACCATAAATGGAGAGATCACTTCAGGCCACCATGGAGGACTCATGTACGGAGTGACATTTTCTCCCGGGAGTCTTGGGTTTCTGGTCCTTCTTTGTATGACAGTATTGTGAAATTGAGTGGGTTGATTTTCTACTGGCCCATCAGAGAGGGTAATAGCTGTCTTATTTTTAAAGGAGCAGCCACAATCAAGCTTCCCCAATAATTTTTCCTCCTTGTCTTTAATAGCTTTGTGAGAGACCCCCCTCTCTACACAGAGCCCCCACCCTTCCTTGCGCTCAGCGCTCCAGGCTTTGTTCTTCCCCTGGAGGCAGCACCTCGATTGCTCTTCCACCTGGGCTAATTGCCCTTCATTTTCTGAAAGAAGATTTCTTTCCTCTAGGGCTCAAAGACAGTTGGGTGCTTCAGCTTCAGTAAAACGTGGGTTCAATAAAACTGTTCTCGGAAGCATCTTCAGCCAACGCCTTATCTCCCATTCAGCTCATTTCAAGGTAAAACGGCCAAGTAGAAGAGAGGCCTCTTTAATGTCATTTGTAATCAAGGCAGTCGTCTGTGCTTCCCAATCAGCCAACGAGAACTGACCATTTTTTCTCTTGGGTTGTTTGTTTTATTTTTTCAAAACGAATCTCTGCTTCTTTATGAAGATGGGGGGATGGAGTTCTGGACTTTGGTGAGAATGTATGTGTTCTGTAACTTCCGTATCTTGAAAATAGACTCTGGAAACGTCTGGTTTCCAGAGATTAAATCAGGACCCCATTTGTTAACACCCTCAAGAAAGAAAAATGAACATTTTGGTTTTGGGGAGAAAATGAAGAAGGAATTAAAGAAATGAAGAAAAACATTAAATGTGGATCCCTTACCATTGGGTATAGTCTATCCAATCATAGAAATGAAATTGATTAGGAGTTTTACTTTTTTGTTTCTTTTCGGCAATTTCCTCTTCTCTCCATAGCCTAACCAGGCTGAAACCTCAGCTACAACAGCCTCTGATTTAGACCAGCAGTTGGATACTTATGAGGTCCCCTTGGAAGGCAAGAAGGTGTAGCGGAAAGCAGTCAGGTTTGGAGATTGATAACTGTAGGATGGAATTTACTCAGTATCATAGTTATATGATATTGGACTCTTTGCTGAACCTCTCTGAGCCTCAATTTCCCACTTGGCAAAACAGGTTTAATACCTTAGGGTGTCAGGTCTTGAATACCTACTTCATAGAGTTCCTCTCATAATCAATTCGACCAGTGTTTGTAGAGCATCCAGTACAAGGTTATATTCAATAAAATCTTGTCCATACAGGTTTGTCCACTGGAATACCCGCTGTCATGGAGAGGGGGTTATGATCCCACGAATCCTATGGGACGGATTCTATAGGACTGAGGCAGTGCTACCGAGCTCAAGGATCTTAAGCCATACCCCATATTTCAGAAAGACCTAGTGAGAATCCTGCATTTAGCCTGTTTGAAACGCATGGGCTGGAACCCTCCGAACTGTGTATTTAGGCTGTAGTTAAACCCAACTCTGTGTGGTGATGTGGTAACCCTGTGTATCTCATGCTGCTTCAGCATGCTGCCTGGTGGTATCTGCTCTGCTTAATTAGTAGTGGAAAGTAAACTAGGTAGATGTAATCGGTGTTGCTTTTGAAATAAACACAATCTGTGACATCTTGGTAGGTATTCGAGGCAGACAAGAATGAGAAATCTCCATGGTGGTGGATAGGTCGGGGACCTCTGAGCTCAGAGGAGTCTCAAGTGTCAGGTTGGGCTGGAAGAGCTTTGGGTTCATTAGAAGCTGATGAACAGAGACTGTTCTTTGGAAGAATGGGCTCAGGAGGAGTAATTTAGCTAGGAGAACAAACCTCTCTTTCTTTTGTCCAGGTTTTTAAGAAGACTTTAATGACTCAGTTAATGTTACCTGGGTTCTTCATCTTCTCATGCAAATTCCCATTCTGGTTGGCAGTGTGTTGTTTGGTGAGGTTTGATGTTGGGGAAGGGGTGCATGGAGCTACACCTGGTACAGTTGGTTCTTTTCTGTTCTCCAGCAAAAGTCTGAGACTATTCTTGACTCTTTTTTTTATTAATAGCAATTAAATAGCAAATGAAGGCAATGTTACAATTGCGATCCTGGTTCAGGACGGTATGACTCTTCGCTATGGGAGTACAGGCAAATTTCTCCTTAGGAAACAAAGAGCTTAGAGAATCATCGCTGGGATTGTTGACTCTCCTTCTCTTACACAAGTATGTAAACCATAGCAAATGGCTTGTTTGATGCTGGATTTTCCCTTCATTATGAAAAACACAGCTATAATGCCACAGTTATGAAATTCATACAACAAGGTTAATCCTTAGGTGGATATCCAGATAAACAATAGTTCTCATTTTCTGCATCAAAAACAAACTGTGAAACATCATCTTAGTTAAATATAATGCCATTCGAGGCGTGTTCTATTTATTTATTTTTGTGTGTATAACAGTTGGCTCTGCTTGATGAGGTCTCAAATGTTCCATAGTCATCAAAGAAACTTAGACCTTTTTTTTTCTTCCTGTAAGTAATTTTAGCTAAAAAATCAACCAGAGTTAAGTATTGCCTTTGGGAAGGAAACTAAAGTACTTTAGGATATATTTGTTAAATGCTAATATCCCAGGGAGAAACATATTTTCAGGTAAGGAACAAAGAAACAATAGATGTTCGTGAAAATGTAATTTCACAGCGGCATTTTACAATCAAAGTTTCAGATTCTTTTCAGATGTTGTTAGTCACAAACTTGGAAGAATCTTTTTATTAGATGTGTCCAAAAGTATTTGCTTCTTTTAACCTACAGTTTTAAAAGTAAATATTGAGTAATTGCTACATGTCCCACAACGAGCTAAAAAGAGAAAGTGGTTATGAATCCTGACCTGGAAGATTTGATTGTCTTACTCGCAGGTGGGACGGGTGCAAGGGAAGAATAAAATAACACGAGCCACAGAACTGGTGTGTTGATAAGGCAACTGGTTCCTGAATGAAGGTGTAGAGTGTTAGGTATGTGACTGCAGTTTTTCTGGTATATGTATATTGAGCCTTTTTGTTCACCATTTCCTGGAACATGCTTTGATGTTTCCTAAATATCTTTCAGTCTAAGGAATGTGATCTGCTAGGGGCTTTTTTAACCCTTTCACACACCCTAGGCCAACTCTTCCTTTTGCAGGTATCCTTACATCTCATCAGACTGATGAAAACGCATCCCATTTTATATGCAGTATCTGTCTCAGTAGAAACTTTTTTTGTCATTTTTGCTTTTAAAATGATTTGACTACTTGTAATCCCATTGACTATTGTTTATAATTTATCAGCAATCATTGCAAGAATTCCTGAGTATGTATTCATACTCATGTAGTCAGAAAACTTGAACCACAGGACTGGAATGAGTCTTGACTGGCAGAGATGACCCAGCTTGCTCAGAGTCAGCCTCCTCACTTTACATGAACTTGGTCATGATCTCCAGCCACAGGTCAGTCCCCCATGCAAAGTTCCCTGGAGAACTCACCCCACATACTGACACCCTGGCCTGGTCCAAGAGCTTGAATTATAGTTGACCTTCAGCTCTCTGCTGCTGCCTTCAAGGCTTGCTCAGTCCAGGCCAGGCTGTGCTGTCCTTTTCCCCATCACTTCATACCCAATTCTGTTTCCTTCCCTCCATCCCCAATCCTAGACCAAGATAACTCCCCCATTCCATGTGATATTTCCTATTTCAGGTGCTCAGAGTTAGAATCCCAATGGGATAGGTAAAGCCAAATAGGGCCAAATTTTTGAGCTAATTGTGTAGCATACTTTCTGCGGCAAGAAAGGTCTAGGGACTCAAGCCCTAGACAGCACCCCTCTCCCCCACATGACACACAGAACTATGCCTACACAGCAGTCACTGGGCAAGGAAAGGCGCTTAATACAGTGGTTGATGTGGAGTGACACCGAGGAGGAGCAAAGGGGGAAGGAGAAGACCATGGGGAGACACTACTCAGGGCAATTCTGAGCTTTGTTGGAGCAGTACCTTTAAACTCAAGTCTAGAAGGACCCCCTGAATCTTACCAACTTCTCCCTCCCTCATGCCAAGAGAGAGTGGTAATTGAGAATTGTGTCCTTAAAGGGATAAGGAACACAGACACCTGTTTTTCAGGAAGACAGAATGACACCTGTCTTTGTTTACATGAGACCGTGAGTCTGTATCTTTAATAGAGTCACAAATATTGCTTGGGGCGCAGTGTGAGCAACCACTGCATTCACTGCTATGGCAGCTGGACAGTTTTAATAATTTGAAACAGCAAGTCATTGGGTCATTAGGCATATATATATTTGTTTGTTTTTAGGACCAGCAGCAATTTCTGTTTTTTCTGAAGGTTTTTTTCTTTACTGTTGTAGGCCTCCCTTGGGCTGCCCCTCTCTTGTTACTCTAAGACCATGATAGTTCTTCTTTACTCTCATTTGCATAAGGAGAAGTTGATCCATATGTACTAAGCTCATGGGGCCGTGTGACCTTGGGCAGGTAACCTAGCCATGCTTGCCTTGGTTGCCTTATTTATAACACGGGAATAATCATGCCCACGCACAGGGCTGCTGTGAAGATCAAGTGAAATGATGACAGTAAGTGCATGGTGCTGTGCCTGGCATCAGAAAACACTGGCTCTTCCTACTAAAGATAAAACTGTGAGGTAAGGGGACTTTGGGGTAGGTGGCAGGAGTTCAGGTGAGGTAAGCTGAGAAGGTTCTGGGAACTAGACCTGAGAATGCAGGTGAGAGCTGTTGGTCATCGTGTGCTCCGTCACTGCTGATCCCTGATCCTGTGTCTTGGTGAACTCTTGCTTTGTGGGACTTTGCCTCTGTCTGGTCTCTCCAGCAATGGGAGTGGCAGACACCGTGAAGACAAGACCTGAGGGTCTAATGCCTCTTTGGATGCCCCACGGCCCCTGGCACAGTGTTTCATACATAGTAAGTGCTGGTGGTTAATACCTATGTGGGGCAGAGGGCATTCCAAGCAGGAGAAAAGGCTGACAAACACCTCAGGTGGGAATTTTCATCCATTTTGGCATCTCAGAGACAATTCTTCTTAGTCTCTCTGGCTCCCATTTTCTCTTGATCAAAATTCAGTTCACCAGGAGCCACCTCCTTCACATGCTTTGATTTTGGCAACTCATCAGTCATTAAGCCTCCAGATCCCATGCTTGACAGAGTGGCATTTCACTCACTCCAGGACTTGGCCAAGGTGGGGCTCTGGCCAGGAATAAAAAGACGGGAAGGAGGGAGTCCAAGGCACCCAAGCCCTCGAAGCCTGTGCTTTGCTTTTCCTTGTCTTCCTCCTTTTCCTTTAATGAATACCTGATGTTTAGTTAAGCAATGCGTGCGCATGGTTTTAATTGTGAAAGTATTCAGGAAAACAGATAAAAATCAAAGTTCCACTTCTCTCTCCGAACACTGCTGTTATCAGCTTAGTGTGTATCTATCAAGATGCTTCTAATCATTTAAATATATAAGTACATACATTTATATATTCACATATTCTATACATTCTATATATTTATAAAATATGGCTTTATGCATTGTATGGATTTTATTTAATAATTAAGATTGTTCTGTATTTACTGTTTTGTAGTTTTCTTTTTCTTAACTATGTGTCTAATAGCTTGTTCCATGTCAGCATTCACTCTTTTTTAGTATTATTGTTCCATAGTTTATGTAATTAATTCATCTGCTAATATTGTGTTGTTAATTTTTTAAATTACAATAATCATAACAAAACATGCATTGTCATACACAGACACTTGTCTTTCTCTGATACAAATATCTTGCAATAGAATTACTGGGACTTTTACTAAGTCTTATTTTGTACCTTTAAGTAAAGTTTCTTATTTTCTTCATAAAAGTCTTATAAATTTTTATGAGTGTTATTCTTAGCTAGTATTATAATTTTATTTCTATTGTGCACAGCATCTTCTATTATATTTTATAATGGGTTAGCTCTGGCGTGTAGGAAATCTACTGATTTTTTAATTGCTGGTCTTTTTTTTTTGACCACTTTTCTGGAACTACTTATGAATCCTAAAATCCTCGTACATTTCCCACTTCAATTACCATGTAATCTGTAAACAATAGCTTTATCTTTTTCTCTCTACTATTTATAATGCAGTTATTTTTCTTAGTGCATTCTCAATGTTCTTTACCTAATTTTGACTTACTCTCTACCCTCTTTTATCTCAGAGGTGAGATACCTCAAGAATGGTCAGAAGGATATAGATTTACTACAGTTTTATGGTACGTCTCAGGAGTAGTTATTTCTGCCATGAAAAATCATTTGGTGATTAGAGGAAAGCAAACAAGTCCAGATTTCAAGTGAGATACAACAACAAAAAAAAAGGTTAAAATATTCTTCAAATGGAAGAGCTATGTAAAGGTTATGTCAATAATACCCGCTAACCAAAAAATTAGGTGGCCCTCAGACATGTGAATGTAGGCTTTCTAGAAGCTTTTGTCCTATGGCAAAGGGTTACCTTAGACTTGTGGTTAGAAGGGAGGTTTCCAGACCTACACCTGGAACACGGCCAGATAGACCCAACCCAACTCCATCATTTAAATCTGTGAAGGTGACAACATGCCATACTCCTGAGATGACATGGTAAGTCATGTGTCTTTGCAGTATTGAGGACTGTCTCCACTGACCCATCCACCCTCTTCACTTCCCACTGCAGTCAACAGCCTACATTGTAAGGTAATGTCCAGGGTTGACAGTCGTAATGATGGAACCAGATAAACTGATTGGATCTAAGCTAATCTGCAAACCTTGGTCTCTTTAGCACGCATCTCTGACTCATGGATTTAACCAGGCTAGTGGTGTGGGGGTAGGAGCGAACAATGACCAATGGGGAATTGTTAGAGACGCACTATAGAAATCAAGGTAATGAGGGCTGGAAATTCTCGAGTGTGGATGTCACCACATTCAGTGTCTGTCCTCATGAGACCTCCAAGGGACACTGCACGTCATACCTCCTTGCAGATCAGTGGTCACTAATTACCTTCTGCAAGATGCTTCAAATCCCAGCTCCCTTTGGAAAGAGATTTTGAAGTTACTCTGTCTTAACAAAAGTAGGATTCTAATTTAGTGCTTCAATTTTCATTGTTTAGAGCCTCCTCCTTCCCCTTTTTAAAAAGTTTTATTATTTCACATGCGAAATCCACCCCGCCGGAGTGCAGTGATATCAAGAAGTTGCCAAACTTCAAGTGAAAACCTTAGATTTTAATGAAGTGGATTTTCTCATCTTCCTTCTTCTTCCCTCAAGAAAACTTCAAACTTTGGAACTCAGAGGCAACGGAAGGGCCTTGAGTAAATATGCACAGAGATGAAATGACGGCGCAGGCAGCCTGGCTCCGGAACAAACAACCCTAATGACGGCGCTTCCGTGGGTTTTTCCCTCTCTCCCTCATGTTCATTTCTTTCTGAGGAATGTTTTGGGCCCAGTGGAAAAGCGCGCACTGTTTCCTGGTAGCTGGAATGAGGTTAAAGTAATGAAATTCTGCCAACTAAAGTTTAGGAGGATAATGCTTAGTAGTTGCTGGGACACAGCCAGTTCCTGGGGAAACAGTTGTGTAACCAGGAAAAGGAACTTAGTGGCTTGCACAGCAGTGGGCGGTTCTCGAGTGGTGGCCCAGGACTTCGGTGGCCACGGCAAGATTCCTGTTTGAAAACTGGTCAGAAATGAATTTCCACTGAACTGTAAGCTCCAGGAAGGTAGAGCTGGTGTCCTGTTTTGGCCAGGTCGTTCCTAATACCTACACCAAAATCTGTGCTTGGAAAAATCAATTGAGCGACTCCAACAGGGACAATCCGGGCGATACGCTCCACGGCTCTTAGGTCTGTGAGTCACATCCCCTGCCTGCGAATCTGCTGCAGCTGTGTGGGCAGTTCCAGACTCACCCAGGGCTGCACAACGTGCGAGGCTGCATGTCGGTCTTCCTGCGCTCTGCCTTGGGTCCTCCCTGTGCTCACTGGAGTTTGCTTGGCCATGCAGGGCAGACAAGAAGTGGGGTGATGTTAACACTCCTGGGGGGGTCTCTCAGGCAGTGAAGGCTGGGAGCTGGTGGGTAAATAAATGGTGGTGGAGAAAGTCTCCTGTCTTTTAGGTGGACAACTATGGGAGGCATCCTGTATGCATGAAAGTGATTCCCTGCTGCTCGTGGCAGGTCCTTGGTAATGCACCTGACATTGTTATTTTCTCCTGCTCTGTCCAAGTTTCCTCTGCCCTCACTCCTGCTTCCCGAGAGCATCCACCAAATAAAACATGTGCACCCTAGTCCTTGGCTCCCAGCTACTTTGGAGGAAACTCAAACTAAGGGAAGTGTGTAGGAGGGGTATGGGCACAAGCTTTTGTTTTTCCAAATGGGTCCTCCTGTGATTTCAGGCTTGTTCATATGCCCCCATGAGCCACACTATTGCCATCCTAACTATAAGGGATTTAGAGCCCTGGCCCTGGGTCTGGTTGCCTGGACTCACTACCTATTAGCTGTGTGCCCCTGGGCATGGTTCTCAATCTTTTTGTACCTCATTTTCTTCTGTAAAATGAACATGAGAACAGCACATACCTACTAGGGTAAGTGTTACAACTCAGTGAGAGCATTTCTCTAAAGTCCTTGGCCCCAGGCAGGCCCATGCTAAGTGCCCAATCCAGGCTAGCTGTTGTTAGGACAGTCACTTCTCACATGAGGCTACTTTTAATCTTCTGCAAACTCCGGCTATCTGTGTATTATCACTCCAACAAAACCATAAGTAAGCTTCTTAAGACAGGAACCCGTGGCTTTTTCATCTTTGTGTGTCCCGCTGTACCCAGCACTGTGACTTTCACAGAATAGGCATCTAATCATGTTACATAAATGAAAGTGTTTTTGGTTTTACTGGCAGTGATTTGAATAGCAACTGCGTATTCTAAGACCTTGGATGTCTGGGGTCACTGTACTGTCTTTCAGAAGTGAAGACTGACCCTTGGCCCCTGCCCCAGCCTGGAGTTTTGAGTATATTTGCTAGAAATACCATCATTATTAGATTGCATTTGTAATTGCTTAGGAATAAGAATTAATTTTGTTTCCTTTTTACTAGTGCTGTTCAATAGAACTTTCTACATTTTTGGAAATGTTTTCTCTGCTGCCCAGTATAATAGCCAGTGGGTACATGTGGCTCTGGAATACTTGAAATGTGGTGTGACTGAAGAACTGAATTTTAAGTTTTATTTTAAGTCATTTAAATTTGAAGAGTCACACATGCCTAGTGTCCCGAGTCCTGACCTTGGCAGTGCTCTATCGTTCCAGCAGCTGGCCCAGGGCCTGGCGTTGGTGCTAACGAAAGTTTGTTGGACGAAAGAGTGAGTAGATGTTAAACACTTCCCATCTTTGCACATCTGCTCTCTCCTTGGTCTTCACAACTACCCCTTTAGGAACAAGTGGAGCAATTATTATTTTACAGGTGGAGATGGTGATGATACACCTTCACTGCCTCTGTGATTGCTAGCAGTACCAGTAGCAATAACCGACAGGGACTGTCACTTATTCTGGGCATGGGCTCAGGCTTACTTATTCTTCATAACAACTTCATGAGGGCGTATCTTAGTTTGGGTTTCCCCCGTGTCGGCTTAAACAACAGAAATTCATTTTCTCACAGTTCTGGAGCATGGAAGTGCAAGATCACGGTGTTGGCAGGATTGGTTTCTCCTGGAGCCTTTCCCCTTGGTGTGCACCTGGCTGCCTTCTCACTGTGTCTGCCCGTGGCCTTTCCTCTGTGTGTGAGCATCCCCAGTGTCTTTATTTATTTAAATGCCCCCTTCTTATAAGGACACTGGTCTGATTGGATTAGGACCCACTTAATCACCTCTTTAAAGGCCCTATTTCCACATACAATCACCTTCTGGTGTCCTGGGGGTTAGGGTTTCAACATATGAATTTTAGGAGGGCAGAATCCAGCCCAAAACAGCCCTAAAAAAGACCTTGAGACAAGGACTTAGGTGCAGCTAATTTGGGAATCACACTTGAGGTTATTTAGGGGAATGGGACATGTCCAGAAAAGCCAGTAAAGGGCTTCCTAATGAGTAGGTTACTGGGCCTGGGTCCTGCTGGGAACACACGTCCAAAGTGCCTGAGCAGAGCCTGGGAGTGTGGGGCATTCATCCCTAGACTCTGCACTGGGCATTACTCCCCACACTTTGGGATTGCCTCTGGGGAGCAGACGCTTTTGGAGAAAGAGAAAGCCCTCCAGCACAGAAGAAAAAGATATAGGTGATTAAGGTGAGGAGCTGCCAGCTTCAGCAGGAAACTCACCCGAATCAAGGGGAAGTAGGGGGCTCCGAGAGGGACAAGCAGGACACCAGCAGCACCTGCTACAGAAAGGTGATATTCGTATCCCTGGTTTTCAGATCAGGAAATGGAGGCAGGGAGAAGCTGAGTACCTAGTAGCCAGTGATGGAATTTGAATTTAGTTTATTTGATTGCAAAACTCACAATCTCAGCTACCACATTAATGAACCTGATTCATTAATTGAATAAACATTTTTTATATGTCAGGTATGCTAGAGCGAGGCATACAGAGGTGGGTAAGACACAGATCTGCTCTCAGGAGCTCCTGGTCAGTAGTGACGGATCCTGACTTGGCCGGTGGCACACCTGGGGGGATAACCCCAGTCTTCAGACGCCTGGCACAGTGGTCTTTGCTCTCCCCAAACCGAGCTATGGACACACAGGTCAGTGGTAAGCACCCTCAGACCGTCCCCATTCCTCGTTTTGACACTCAGTCTTTGAGATCTAGTTCTTCCTCTTTGTTCCAAAAAGAGGCTCCCTGGGAGATGAAGCAAAAGATGCAGGTGGGGTTTGTTTTCTCCTGGTCCTTCCCTTTTGTTCTCTCTCCCTCACAAATTTCCTGCCTATGTGGGTGTTGCCAGGTGCCGTGGTCTCTACTCTGGGGGGGCCTGTGACGTGGCCCAGGTGAACACAGTCAGGATGCCTATTATGCACCGTGAGACGTGGGCTCCACCTGTGACCCACGTAAAAGGATCCCATGGCTCGAGTCGGAGGGGCAGACTGCATCCAGCAGCGTCTGTGGCAGGAAAAGAAACATCTCCTCCCAGGTTTGAGCTGCTTTTAATCACATGTATTTACTGCGGCGGGGGGGGCGAGAATATGAACTCAATATCACATGTGTTTTTGTGTAGCTACCGAGTCAGTCCATCTGGCAATGATCAATATATGGTGCCCGTGTTGACATTTCTGGATCTTTAACGGACAAATTCTAATTTTTCTCCCCTTCAAATGTGTATTCACTTACAACACCCCATTGGAGTCTTATGAAAGCTTTATGAAGTGGTCAGAACGGACGTTGTCCTCATTTTGCAGTTCGGAAACTGAGGTTGAGAGAGATGAACACAGGGTTTGGGGGAAGAATAAACAAAGTTCGAACGTGGGAGGTCGTCTGTCGAAGGTAAAGCGTTATGCTGGTATTACTGTTGCCGAAGTCACACACGCCTTTCATGACAGGCGGAATCCGACTGTGCTTGTTGACTTCTAGAACAGCACGGTGACTCTGCTGCTGTGGGTGACTGCTTTTCCTGAGGCCTCTTGGGATAACAAAGGAATCTAATTACCTCACAGGTTAACCTTGAACGTCTTCCTGTTAACCAGGTCTATGAATGACTGTTTCTAGGGGTTTGGTTATTACCGCTGGCAGAAGAAAGCACTCAGACTTTAGGGGAGGAAAACAACCTCCTTGGTGCTTGTTAAGCGTACAGGTCAGTGGGCTAGAACTCCTCACAGGGCACACACGGCGGGGATGACTTGAGTCTGATGCAGGACGTCTGGGGCCTCCAAGGGGGAAACTGGAAAGCGGGGTAGGACTCTCCTGCTGGAGGCTGGGATGGCCGGTGGTGCGTCTGGTGCTTGGCCTGGGAAGGAGACCGGGACTACAGGTCTTATCTGTGGCTTCTCCCCGCAGCCCAGGCTTCCTCCCGGCCTGGTTGCCTCAGGGCGGTGTCCTTACACAGAAGCAGGGCTCCAAGCGAACCTACTTCACTGCTTAAGGCAGAGCTGAGCTGCCTTTGCACTCTGCCACATTCCGTTGATTACAGAACCCAAGCCCACCCAGCAAGGGAAAGGGGACACAGGCCCTACCTTTTGATGGGAGAAATGCCAAGGTCACGTTGGAGAAGAGTTTGTGAGAAGGGACATATCGTGGCATCCACTTTTGTACGGTGCAATTTGCCACACCTGGTTCCACTTTAGTATCTTATTTTTCACCCTTTATCTGAAGTTCTTCTAAAAAAGTTGTGGAATCATATGTTTATGTATAATGCTCACATGGTTGTTGGAAATATGTGGAGAAGTACCAAAGATAAGCAATTATAAGTATCAGCCTGATGAACAGAAGAGAAAAGGGAGGATAATTCACATTTTGTCTGACTTAACAATTACGGCTTTTTCTGAGGATTAAATTAGCCGTTGAGTAAATACAGAAGCCATTGCACCTGTGGCTGGTGGCATCTGTTACTGAGGCCATTCTTGATGGCTTCCAGTGGTGTGTAGACCACAGCTGTGATGTAGGTACCTGTTCGGCTGTATCCAGGGTCCGGCAGAAGCAAGGCCTGCTTGAGTGTGGTTGGTAGGGTCATAATATGGGTGTAATACCTTACGGTTTTAATTTGAACATTTCACCTAAAAGGACACATGGCATGCTTGAATGGGATATTGCTATGTTACAGAATGGCATGCTTATGATTTTGCAATAAAAGATTTTATAATAAAAAGGGGGCATTATTTGTGCCGGACCCCATACGTGTTACATGTGGACCTATCAGCCTCTCTCTTTGAGTTAATAGGAAGTCAGTACAGGCATACCTCACTTTACTGCACCTCGCAAATGTTGCGTTTTTACAAAACGGAGGCAAGACCCTTCACCAGCAATAAAAGATGACACCTGGCTTGGTTGCTGTGGTCTGGAACCGAACCCGCGGGGACTCGGGGGAAGCCTGTAACGGGTGCAACAGGCTGGTTGAGGACTGTGCTGCTGTGCTGCTGTAGTGGCAGTATCCAGTACTGCAGGGTGGAAGGGGGTGATGGGCAGTGGGCACTTCGGAGTGTCGTGTTGGGATGAAAGCAGCAGTGGGGGGGTACAGATAAAAGCAGCAACCGCATCAGCTCTTGTCAAAACTTTGTTGCTGACATGCCTGCGTGCATAGGAGCCAGACAACAAACAGATTTCCCGAGAATCTTTGAAAAGCCGTCTCATATAGGGAAAATCAAAGTAACCACGAGGCGGTTCTCCGGAGTCCAGGATGGTTGTTTCAAAGGAAATGCTGAGAAGGTTTTGCCAGAGTGGCCTTGGTCTTTGTGTTCTGATTTTGAAGGCGTCGCTGATGTTCAGAATATGTGTCCACACATGTGTCTGTGTGCATACACCATGCTGCGGGCACTGGGGTGGGTTAGAGTCAGGTTGGGTTTGTACCTAATTATGGTTTCAGTTTGCAGATTGCTAGGGTTTACAGCAGGATTCCTGCCAAACTTCTTCTCATTAAAAAACCTGTTACAGCAGCTACTGGATACCTCCTGTATTCAAGGCTCTGGGAGGGACATGAAGACATTTGAGCCTGAACCCAGCATTCCGGTTGGGACGACAAGATGTGAGATGCAGTTTGTGTTAATTGGAGATGTGTTTAAGAAACAAAGTGAGTGAGCGTTGTAGGCACAGTTTGAGTTGGGAGGAGGGTCCTCTCCCCGGGAAGAGGCATCAGGTGAGTATTCCCAGAGGAAACGACCGAAAAGAAGTTGGAGAGTGGCTAGGATAACATTTCAAGGGAGATACCCTGTTGGTTTTGACTGGATATTCATATAAACTTTTTAAAGAGAAACAAAACGAAAAAACAACAAAAGATGAGAGGACAGACAGACCATGCCCCAGCTCGGTCTGAGGAAGCAGGAAATGGAGAATGAGGTGTGTACAAAGGTATGGAGGCCAGAATGGTGTGTGGGGGCTCCCCCACCCCCAATCCCAGGGATAATAACAACTGACCTCGACAACTATATTGAGGTCATTTTAAAGAGGGCATCTGGCTTTTTGGCTGGAAGCCGAGGGAATACATCTTTGTTTTCAAGAGAGGCCAGGAAGCTGAGCTGAGAACCCCGCACCTGGGCAATCACAGCAACTTCTGAGGCCCGCCTTTGATTTTATGACTCCTTACCAAGTGACAGTGCTGATAAGGACACTTGGGCCCCCATATGAATTATTCACATCAAATTTAAGCCATCAATCTCCAGGACATGCCCACAGAGGATGGGCCTGCCTCTGAGTTTGAATGAGAGTAACTGAAGTGTCGGTAATGAGCCGGGCTGCTCAGGGAGCTGCTGTGTTCCAGGGGCCTGGGGCTCCGGCAAGCTTTGCACTTCTCGTAGCCCACAGGGGAAAGGGACAGAGTCGGTCTGCTCTCCACCCACTGCTGCCTGGCCGCACATCGGCTGCAGAGGGGACACTCTGATCCTGAGTTAATCTGTTGGAATCAGGCTGAGGCACGCTGTGGCACTGCTGACAGCAAACAGGAGGGAATTGGGTTGGGAGAGGGAGAGCGCCCGCGTGGAGGGACTTCAGGTAACATCCTGCCTGCCTCTCTCCTTCCCTGCTTGTTATGGATGCTCAGGGATGCTTGTTAAAGAATCGGAAAACCACAGGGACATTAGCACAGACTTAGCATTGGCAATTTGCACACTATCAAACTTTTATTCTTCTGAACAAACAGCACAGAAGGGACGGAATAAAATGTATGATATTTTTAAGAAGCAACTGTATTTAAGTTTTCTTGAACAAAGCAAGGGACGTTATAATGTATTCCTTTAACAAACATTATTGAGCACCTATTACGTGGCAGGACTAGGCAACTAGGATGCAGTGGAGAAGCAGACAGGGTCCTGTGTCATGGAGCTTTGACCAAGGTGTCATGTGCTATGGGTTTGTCTTTTGACTTCTTAATGAAGATGGCCATATAAACTTGGAACACTATGTCACCTTACAGAATAACCAAGAAGTGGTTATGTTTTTAAATGACACTGTTATCAACATCATTATTATTTCACCTATGAAATAAGTCAAAAGAATGACCAGGCTCAGTTCTGATAATGAAAGTACTGATATAATATTCAATATCACACGTGATGATGGTGTCATACATTGACTCCCACCTTTTGGAAAGCAACTTAGAAATAATTACCAAGAGCCATAAAAGTGTTTGTACCCTTTGGGTCAATTAACCCCACTTCCAGGAATCGATCTTTAAGAAAGTATTCATTGTGTGGAGCAAAGATACTCTGCTCCCAAAGTGTAGATGAGGTGTGCTACCTAACAGCGCTCCCCCCCACAGCGGCTCTCCAGGTTTCCCCAGCTCACTGGTTCTCCAGTGTGGCCCCCAAACCAGCAGCAACAGCAGCACCTGGGACCCTAATAGAAATGCAAATAAATTCCTGTGCTCCAGTCCAGACCTACCAATTCAGAACCTCTGGGGGTTGAGCCCAGCAATTTTGGGTTTTAGCACACTCCATAGAGGATTCTCTTGCTTGCTTAAGTTTGCAAATCTCTAGCCTAACTCAGTAGAGCCTCTGGAGGCTTGGGCAGAGCTGCTGAAGAGGGGTACACCGTGACTCTACCCGCTCAGTTTGGGCTCCTGCTGCTCCCCAGCTCATCGCTGGCACACAATTTGTTAGGCACAGTTCTCGATTTCTTTGGCCAATCTTCAGAGGTTTCTAGCTGGTGCAGATCTATGTAACATCTATAGAGAATGCTACAGTGGGGAAAACAGAGAGGGAAGAAACAAGAGAAATGTATTTCCTCTTTGGGTCACAAACAGGGAGTGCAAAACCATAAGGATCATTCCTTGTTACCCTAAAAACTGTTCTGATAAACCAGATAATAAAACGGTCATGTCTAAAGTGCCCTGAAAAGATGATCTCACTCATGCTGCTCTGTGTGAGGGGAGAGGAATTCTGCTGCAGGACAGTCCATCCTTTGGTCAAGGCTGACCGAGGGTGGCTCATGTGAGGGTCGTGCTCATTGGTTGGAAGAATCTGCCATGTTTCACCTCCCGTGAAGACTGAGGCTCCTCACCCACAGTAAATTAGATGTGGCTGCTGGGCTGACAGCGACAAATTGTCAATTACAGCAGAAATAATTCTGTCTGGACTTTTGTTCCCGAGCTCATGCTTGTCAGAGATTTCCTGGGCAGGCCACCTTTTTCCGAGGCAGGTGTTGCACGTGAGGTCTCCACAAACCTCTCCTCCTCTTTCTCCCAGGTAACAAGCACCATGGGAAATGTGCCTGCTGGGTCTCACTCACCCTCAGCCAGCTCAGCAGCCAGAGCTGCCCTCGCCCAGGTGTGTCTTCCACAGGACCCCCTGCAGCAGCATCTGCACGGGCGTGGCTTCATTCAGACTGACTGAGCTGGGCTGAGGATACGCCCCACAAATTAATCGACTTATTCAGGGCTCTTTTAGCTTTGACAGTGGGAGATGGACATGCCAAAATGAGCATGCGGTGTCTGTAAGTGCTGAATAGCTGGAGTGGCAGGCTGGATCTTCCTGCATTCATTAAACATTTAAAAAAATGACTTCTTTTTGATGGCACATGTGAACTTGGTTATCTACTGGGGAGCCTATGTTTGTTTTTTTTTTTCCCTATCCGGTTCTACAGAACTGACCTTGAGGCCCACAAACAAACGGAGAGATTAAAATCAGCAGAACTGGGCTTTTCAAACTGGAATATGCATGCACATTGCATGAATATTTGTTAAGATGCAAATTTTATTTAATTCAGTTCCTGGAAGAGACCCAGGATTCTGCATTTCTAAGTAGGTCCCAGGTTAGGCTGAAGCTGCTAGTCTGTGGATTGCTATCTGAGTAGCAAGACTATAGAGCAGGGATTTCCAGGCTCACCTGTACATTGGAGTAACCCGGGGAGCTTAAATATGTGTCTCACAGCAGAAATTACGGTAATGGGGCTGGGGTGTGGCTTAGACTTTGAAACTTTCAAGACTCCAGATGATTCTAATGTGCCCACAAGTTGGGACCCACTGCTCTAGAGGAAATTATAAAATAAATAGCTCCCCATCCCAGATGGGGAGAAAATGCAGACAATTGTAACTGAATAAAAATAAATAAATTAATTTAAAAATAAGTAAATAAATAAATAGCTCATCAACAGCCCACTTAGCTTGGGAGCCAGGTTGAGGGAGAGTATAGCACCCTCTGAGGGGGTGACTTGAAGAGCAGGCTCATTATTGGTTCCCAAAGCTGGCTGGACATTTGAATCACCTGGGCACTTGTTAAAAATTTGGAATTTAGAGCGTCATCTCAGATTCACTGAGTTTGAATCTCTAAAGTGGAGTCCTGGAAATGTGTACTTTTAACGAGCTCTTCAGGTACTTGGGAATAACCAGCCTAGCACAAATGGGGGCCTGAGTTGAGCAGCCATCTCTCAGGGGCCTTTCACAAGGGTCATTTGTTAGCTTATATGTATTAGTTAAAGTTGATTCTGGCCCCGAGCAGTGTGGCTCAGTTGGTTGGGCACTATCCTGCAGAGCAAAATGTTGTCGGTTTGATTCCCAGTCAGGGCACAGGCCTAGGTTGTGGGTTCAGTCCCCAATCGGGGCACACACAGGAGGCATTGATGTGAGATGTTTCTCTCTCACATCAATGTTTCTTTCCCTCTTTTTCTCCCTCCCTTCCCCTCTCTCTAAAAATAAATAAGTAAAAATTTAAAAAATAGATTCTGCTCTGTTTCTATATATCTTTAAAAATTCCCATGTGGCTAGTATTCTCCTGTAACAGCTGTTAGTGGCTGGCCACACTGCACGAGACTAGAGTGATTCCAGAACTCTAGGACCTACTCAGGCATTGCTTCTACTGGTGGGATATTAGTTTCATGTTGATCAGACCACAGCCCTTTGTGGAAAAGGTCACTGAGGTCTTGAGAGACAACGCTGTGTTCAGGAGGGGCTCTGGGTTTCACCAAAAGGCTCAGCACTCATAAACATGTGGGCTCTGGAGACGGGTTCTTGAGGGCTAAAGGTCCCAATCACTTTCTGCCCATAGAGAGAGATTTCCCTTTCATTTCTATTCCTTTTCAGAGTGAAGGGTGGGTAGGATCTGGCATTGGAAATGTAAGTGGATCATTGAATGATCAGCTAAGATGCCTGGATTTTTTCGGTAAGCATGGAGCACCAGTGAGTTGGGAAATGATATATGGTCAGAGTTATGCATGAGGAATATTGAGAATAAAAGTTAAGAAATGGGGACTAGTTGTGAGGCCATTGTAAAGATCTAAGTGATAGAAAAAGAAAGCCTCCTTTAGGGTAGTAGAAATGGGGAAAAGGAAATAAACAATGCTTAAAATAAATAATATCCCATAGAAAGATAAGCAGCTACTTAGGTACATTTAGTGGTTGGCTCTCCCGACTTCCTAGGAGACATAGCATGTGAAAATGCTTTCATATAAAGTAGGATATTACTATTCGTAGCTCATTGCTCACCACTTTATCCAAATCTTTGAAAAACTATGAAATGTAATTATTATCAGAAGAGTTAGATAACAACAGAAGCCTTGTTGTCTCTGATAGGATGACATGACATTTCATCAAAAGGATGTTATCCAAATAGCATATCTAATTTAAGGCCAACCCAAATTTTAAGTCTGAAAGTTCTGCTTTGAAATGGCATAAAAATGGAAATTTCTCAAGTGAGTCATTCAACAGGACAGGCTGTTCCTTTTGGCTGTTCTATTCAAGCTACTCTTCAATCTTAAAAATTTAAAAATACGTGTCTGTGTCCCAGTGGAGTCATCGTTTATGGCATGGTACACTAGTTTATGGTTTAGATCCAGGAAACAGCTTGACTCACCTATTTCTCCATTGGGTTTAATAAAACATTTCCCAACATAAGCTTCTTTCAAATGGATGCCCCTGTGCTGTTTCCAATGGTGATGAGGACGACAGACTACCATTAACATCTAATGGGTTTTTCTCAGAGCTAGAGGTATTATAAATGTTTTAAGGAAAGGGAGTCATGTCTTAATCATCTGAGAATCCTTAGATGCCAGCCCAATATCTGTCCCAGAGTAAGAGATAAATACATATTTATTGAATTAGATCTCATTGCTTTAGGTTGAACGTCTTTTTCCCAACGTTCTGATGAACACATTTGTACCTGATATATATACATATATATAATGCTTGGAGGCTGATGGAAACTCAACTCAAATGACTTAACCATTTTTTAAAATTAATTAATCTTTGTAATGGAAAGGCCAGGACTGTGTTGGGAAAAAATTGTTTGCTTTTGATCTCCTAGCTCTTGCTTATATGTTGGCTTTATTTTCCTGAAGGGTATTACTGGTTATGGCACAGGTAGCTCTAGGTATATCCTATGAGTCTCACTCACTTGGGAGAAAAACACTTCTTCCATTTGTTCCAGCAACTGTCTGGGACTGACTTTCACAGGCTCTGATTGGCCAGGCGTGGCTCATGGGCCTATCCCTGAACCAATCATTGTCAGTACGGTATCTGAAACTCACCCCTGGATCTCAGAGACATGACTAGCTTCACCAGAGTCGACTGGGCTGAGAGTCCAGGGAGGAGGTTCACAAAGACATTCTATGGCCTTCTATTGTACCACTAGGTGGAATAGATTCCTGACAGGCAAAAGCAGTAGATTATCATTTAAAGAGTATTGACACATCCCCAACAACCTCACCCTTCAAGGAGCTTACAGGATGATGCAATGCTTAAACAATTTGCAGGCTTTACTACAAAATTAACCCACTTGTGTTTCATACATATTCTGAAATAGAATCCAGATATAAAGATCTACTTTCACAGATTGTTCAATGCAAAGCACTTTGTATAAATCTTTGTATCAGGGGCTCCTCAATAAATGTTTGATCAAGTTTAAATACAACTTCCCCTACAGTTAAAATATATCCTCCCTAATATCTGCCATCCCATTTTTTTAGTTTTATTGAGAAATAATTGATATATCTCATTGTGTAAGTTTAAGACATATAGCTAGCTTGTTGGTTGATTAACACATACTGTGAAATGATTACCAGATAGGTTCAACTAACATCCACCTTCTCATATAGAGAGCATAAAAAGAAAAGAAAGAAGAAAAAAGAGAGGAAAGCAATTTTCCCTAGTGGTGAGAACTCTTGGATTTACTTAAACTCTCTTTTAACAATTTTTCTGTATATCATACAGCAAGGTTAACTATGGTCTTCATATTGTACCTTCTATCCCTAGTACTTGTCTATCTTAGAACTGGAAGTTTGTACCTTTTGACCACCTTCTGCCAATTCCCCCTTTCCCCACCCCTCTGCCATGGTAACCACAAGTCTAATTTCTTTTTCTATGAGTTTTTAATAGATTCACATATAAGTGAGATCATATAGTATTTGTCTTTCGCTGACTTATTTCACTGAGCATACTGCCTTCAAGGTCCATTCATGTTGTAAATTTAGGATTTGCTCATTTTTCTGTGGCTGATAATATTCCATTGTGTACCCTCAACTTCTTTATCCATTCATCCATCAATGGAAACTTAGATTGTTTCCATGTCTTGGTTTTTGTTAACGTTGCTGCTATAAACATGAGGGTGCAGATATCTTTTTGTGAGTGTTTTTTTTTCCTTTAGATGTATTCCCAGAGTGGAATTGCTGGGCATTATGAGAGTTCTATTTTTAATTTTTGAGAATTCTCCTTACTGTTTTGGTAAATGGCTGTACCAATTTATGATCCCACAAAACAGTGCACAAAGATTCCCTTTTCTCCAAATTCGTGCCAGCATTTGTTTTCTTATCTTTTTGATGTTGGCCATTCTAACAGGTGATATCTCACTGTGGTTTTAATTTGCATTCCTCTAATGGCTCACGATGTTCAACATCTTTTCATCTTGACCTATTGTATATCTTCTTTAGAGAAGTGTCTGTTCAGGTCCTATTCCCATTTTTAAATTTATTTTGTGCCATTAGATATTAACCCCTTTATAAACTAAATATATAGTTTACAAATATGTGTTCTCATTTCCTAGGTTGTCTTTCCACTTTTTTTTGTATGGCTGCTTTTGCTGTGAAGAAGCTTTTTAATTTGATGCTTTAGGTGTCATTTTCAAAAAATTATTACCAAGACCCATGTCAAAAAGCTTTTTTTAATGTTTTCTTCTAGGAGTTATATGGTTTCAGATCTCACATTTAGGTTTTAAATCCAGTTTGAGTTAATTTTTGTCAGTGGTGTAAGACAGGACTCCAGCTTTATTCTTTTATATGTGAATATCCAATTAGCCCAGCATCATTTGAAGAGACTGTTATTTCTCCATTGAGTATTCTTGGCTCCCTTTTCAAATGTTAGTCTACTATGTATACTTAAGTTTACTTCTGGGCTCCCATTCTCTTCCACTGTTCTATTTCTCTGTTTTTATGCCAGTACCATACCATTTTTCTTACTGTAGCTTTATAGTATAGCTTGAAATCAGGAAGTGTGATGCCTCCTGTTTTATTTTATTTTATTTTTCAGGATTCCCTTGACTATTTGAAGTCTTTTGTAGTTCTATATACATTTTTAAAGTGTTTTTTACTTCCATAAAAATGTCACTGGAATCTGGATTCATTGAACATAGAGATGGCTTTTGGTAGTATTGATGTTGTAACAATATTAATTCTTCCAATCCATGAACATGGGATACCTTTTCCTTTCTGTCTTTCTTCTTTGATTTCTTTCATCAATGTCTTATAGTTCTTAGAGTTGAGATCTTTCACCTCCTTCATTAAATTTATTTCCAAGTATTTTATTGTTTTTTGGTGCTGTTATAAATGAGATCTATATCTTTATTGCTTTTCAGAAAATTGGTTGTTAGTGTATACACACACTACTGACTTTTGTGGGTTAATTTTGTATCCTGCAACCTTACTGAATTCATTGATTAGATATGACAATTTTGGGGGGTGAGTCTAGGATTTTCTCTATATAAAATTATGTAATCTAAAAAGAGACAATTTGACATCTTCCTTCCCAATTCTGATGGGTTTTATCATTTTTTTTCTTGCCTGATTTCTCCCACTAGGACTTCCAGTATCATGCTGAACAGGAGTGCTAAGAGTGACATCTGTTCCAATCTTAACTCCACCTACCCTCGGTTAAATGATTGAAAGTTGTCTTTAATTAGAAATCAGTAGTGCCTTCCTAAAAGGCACACAGAGATAGACAGATTCCTGAGGCATATTTTCCATGGCAATCATTCCTTAGAGCATGAGCTGTGCTTGTTACGTAAGATTTGGTCTTTGTGCCTATCGATGCACTCTGAGTCTTTAAAGACCAGGGGTGCTCCTCTTCTTTGATGCTGAAACAGCCCCATGGAATAAAAATAAGAAACATACATTTTTGAAGGAAGGGGCTACCATCATTGACATCTTGGTGTGACTTCCTGTTCTTAGACCTGCTCCATATTTAATGCCTTAGGTTGGGATTCCTAGAGGCACAGCAGGAGGCATAATTCCTATGTGATTTTTTTAGTGAGTCTGTCAGGTATGGTCTTTAAAGGAGCAAGAGAAGCAAGAGAGGAATTCAGAAGAACCTGGACCAGGATGTGTGATACTAGCTTTAGTGTGGTGATGGTATAGGAGGCTCTGGAGTATGAGTAGCACCCAGGAGTTGCCTTGGGGATATAAGGGAAGCAGGCTATTTAATACCTCATATTATTCTGTCATTGGCTGCAGGCTTCTCCCACTGCCTCTTGGGGGACTGTGGCTTGAGTGAACTCCAAGGCACTTCTAGGGAAGTGGTTCCAGTTAATGAGGATCCTTCTTTAAGAGAGGGTGGCAGTTGTCTTTGGCAGCTGACACTCACGTTTGGGGGCTGGGAGGAGGGGGAGTGCACCAGCCTGAAAAGGGGGTCTGGGTGAGGCACCAACGGCTTCTGCTGTCATAATGGTAAATCATAAATATGTGGGTGCTGAGGACTATCTGGCAGACAGTTCATCTGGTTTCAGAGTCACACGGACAGTGGAGAAATTTTGAACAACCACACCTTCTCCCACTGTTGGAGATTATAGGGCTGCTTGCCTCACTATGATACATGATTGGCAATATTGTATATAAATTATTAGTTCACCAGGAACAATGAAAGTATTGCCATAATGCAACAGAAGTGCTTTTCCCCTGGAATGCTAATAAGGCATCCCAACAATTTTTGTAACAGCCATGTCTTTTAGGAGCATTAGGTTGAAATTTACGTTCTGAGTGTGAAGTCAAAATAACTATGGGAAACAACAGAGATTATAATGGACCCTTGGGTCTTACTCTCTGCGTTGTCATAGGCATTTCTGAGCAGAAAATGGAAAGAAGGGCAGTTCACAGTTCTTGTTAAGACTAGCTCCCCTTAATTAATGGGAGTGCTTCATTGTGTGGAAGGGGAGCTCCTCAGGAGAACTGATGAAACACATTTCATTTACAGGGAAAGGTTAAACTCAGCCGTAATGGAGGCATAGCCAGGATATAGAAATGAAACTTTCTGATAATTCTAAACTGACCCCTGCCAGACTTAGAGGCATGTTAAGTCCTTTCTTACTGTGTCAGTGGGGACATCCAGAGATCTTCTTTAGTAGACTTAGTAGGGTTTTTAAAACGGTGTTTGTTATCAAGATCTATAGTGTCTGCCATAGAGCACTGTGGATCAGCAGGTAAAAACCAGCCTCTGCTGGTTTGGGGGGGTCATGGGCAGGCTGTGAATTGCCTACAACATGAAGCTGTTCTCATTTGTAATTACCTTGGGGAAGGGGGAGGCTGCTTTGGTCTTTCTAAATTAAAAAGAAGCTCAAATGACATAACAGAGGCTATTGCTTTTCATTCACAAATAGTTATACCCATGAATGGAAGCCTGGGTTTTCTACATTAAGTAAGTGACAGGGAATCTTTGGAGCAGCTGACAGCTGAGGCACCATTATTGTGTTCTTGTGCAAAGGATGAAACTTAAGTAGGTGAAAAGTTTGCTTTTATCAAGGCAAACTATTCCCACCATCCTGCATTTATAACCAAGTGTCTCATGATAAAGTGGAGGGGCAAGCCAGGACTGAACCTGCCCGTATATGCTCACACCTTTTAGGTAAATGAGTTTGTTCATCTCCTCTTATAAACGCTGGGCAGAGAAAATGTGAGAAGGGGACCCAGAAGCTAATGTTCCAGTGAAGAGATGGACTTGAGGTGAGCAGGGACAGACAGTGGCAGGCTACAGGCACTTGCTGGCTTTCAGCTTGATCAGTAATGATGGTAGAGTCACGATTTGCATCCCAACCTCCACCCAAGAGAAAGTATCTTTTTCCCCTTTAATTTCTACGATGAACTTTCATTATTCTTTTGAAAAAAATTAAATTTATTGAAGTAACATTGGTTAATAACATTATATAAATTGCAAGTATATAACATTATAATTTGCTATCTATATCCTCTACTGAGTGCTCAGCATCTAAAAGCTTTTCTTCTGTTACCATATAATTGGCCCACTTGTATCTTGCTTGAGATCAAACAACTTGTTAATGGGAGGCTGATCCAGGCCTCATGACTCACCCAGTGCTTCCTACTACACTCAGAATCAGAAGACTTGACCCGTGGCTATTGCCCAAGAAAAGCCAGAGCTGGACAGTAGTTAAAGCAGTTAAAGTAGATTTTACTCCAGAACTGTTGCAATAGGGGAAGAGAGACCTTGGTATAGAACTGGGCCCTGTACTGAATGCAGAAGAGGCAGGTGCGAACTTCAGCCAAGGAACAGGCAGCTGTCAGTGGGTGGAGAGTTACTAAGAGGAAACATTGGGCTAATGGGGGATTTTGACTAAGCCGACCTGTCAGGATGCTTGCTGAAGACATGTGAGGGGATCAGAAATCACCTGGCAGATGGTGAGAAGGGAATCTGATAAGCGATCAAGCCGGGGGATGATGGCTACACCAACTCGATGGGATTCTTGCTAAAACTGGACTCCACAAGGATGGAGATGGAAGCCCACCTTCTGGCCTCATCAAGCAGAGGGCTCAGAAGGGCCTAACCCAAATTTGGTCAATGGAAGGAGCTGTCACTCGGCAGCGCATCTCTGTAAAGTTCCTTAGTCACTTTCAGATCCTCACCCAGATGTGGGGACCAGGCTATTTCTTTCACTTAACTCATTGGGACAGGTAGGAGACACACCTAGAGACTTTGGAAACTGTAAGCAGTTATTTAAATATAATAGGTCCTTGAATAATGTCATTTCTGGCAACTTTGTTTTGTTATAACATTGATTAGATGTCTTCAGAATTTAACTCTTGACTACGGCCCTACCACCCTGAAGGTGCCCAATCTCGTCTGATCTTAGAAGCGAAGCAGGGTCGGGCCTGGTTGGTACTTAGATGGGAGAACTTAACTCTTACTGATATCAACTAGCCTATAGTAAAACTGGTTTAATTTTAAGTCATTTCACTCAAAGGCACGGAACCTATTGATGCTGTTAACTGAGGACTTACTGTATAAGGAAGGATCCTCAAGGATTGATTTCCACAGTACCAAGCTGCCTCCTAGACTTCTGAACAATATCCCCTCTGCCATGATTCTCATCCCAATAACATTCCTCCATAGCTGTTCTTTGTGAGAGGGGTAGGACTTATTCTTTCTGATGGTTTAGAATGGAACTGTTTTGAAACAATCTTTGCCCTGCTGAGAAAAGGTGTGTCTCTTTAGAAAGCCAGGTGTTTATTTAATGACTCATCAAAATTCCTTTTGAAGCACATGAAAGCTTTTGTATTATAGAGACAGGTCGAGAAACATATTTTCAGCAATCAGTTTTCAATTCTTATTCCAGTGAGTAAGATATTACAAGAAAACCTGGAAACTTATGACGGACCAACATTTCTCTACAGTTTTCTGTAGCAGGGAGGCAGGGAAAGAGCAACATGTGTGACCCATGTCTAATCAGAAATAGGGTCAGCCTCCTGGGTTATGGCTTCTATTTCCTTCTTGAGCTATGAGTTAGCCACAGGCCAAAGAGCTCCAACCTCATCCATCAATGCTCCTTCAGGGGATGACTGTCAGCTCCGAGCACTGTCTTAGGTGCAGCTAAAAGGCAGTGTGGGACATAGGAAAGTGTGTTGGAGAGCAGAGGAAGCCTTCTCAACTGATTCACTGGGTTTCTAATCTGTTGATGCCAACTTGAACTTTAGGTCTAGCCTCCCTGATATAGTAAACTTCATTAGCTTGGGGTCATCTAGGCATTTCATTAGTATACAGGCGTACCTCGGAGATATAGTGGGTTTGGTTCTAGACCACCGTAATAAAATGAGTATCACCATAAAGAGCGTCGTCGTAAAGTGAGTTGTAATCCTTCTGCTGGTGGAGGGCTTGCCTTTTGGTTGGTGAAAAAAAGAGGAACACCTTTATACAATTATGCAAAATGCAATAAATTCCTATACTTTTCTATTACATTAAATGAAAAGAAAACCCATTATCTGAGAAGACTTTACACAGAAGATGAGACTTCTGGTGGCCTGAGTGGAACTGGTATAACTGATAGAGAGAAAACATTATTTTTAGCATTAGCGATTACCACCAACCACCATTCAAAAGCATCTTCCTATAATTAATACATTTGGAGACAGATTCCTTGGTTCCAGTGACTTTTCAGTAGAAATGTCAAATCAACTTTGTCATTTTCCTCCTGATGTGTAGCATCTCTAATTATAAGTATTTTGGAGCTGAAAAATTACAGCTTTTTTGGAATGCAACTGTGAAGATGATTTTGATGAGATTCCAATGTTGCCTAGCCTACATGATTGGCCTCTCACGGTAGAAACTTGACTAAGTTTCTGAGCTGGAGTGGAAACCGAAGTCAGAGGGAGTAAAGCAGCCTTTGTTAACCCAAAGTCTCTCTCCAGGAGCAGTTGAACTTGATGTTGCTGGAGCTGCATTGGTTCAGAGAGGAATCCCTCCCTCAACCCCCTGCCCAGAGAATTTAAGGCACTGCTCACAACATTCTTCTTTATTTTCATTTTTCATATTTTAAAACCATGGGAGGGCTACTTTGTGGGTAGTGGTCAAAGAGGTAACTGACTAGTACTAAGTAGACTGACTTTAGCTTCAAATGCTGCCAGCTAGTTCACTTGGAATCTACAGAATAAATGAACTAATAAAAAATCAGCGTAGAAGGTAGGATTTACCCAGTCTCACAGTTTACTTACGTGGGAGATTCTGTGTTTTATTTTTGAATAGGAGAATGTTACCAGCATGGAAGATACGATATGGCTATAGGTTGTCCTAGAAATGAAATCCCGATGGTGAGCTGCACGCAATAGAAGAAGAGCTCCCACTTAGTTGGTCTCTGACTGGTGCCTTTTGCAGAAAGCAGGTGACTTCAGGAGTGACATGCTTAAGAAGATGTTCATGGAGCAGCTTCAGGAATGTAGGGTGAACCGATGCCTTTGCCTGGGTGGCCCTGGAGAGGTGTACTTGGAAAGCATCTGGGGGAATGCCAATTCCTTAGAAGTTACTTCTAATTCTGCCGGAACCAGAGGGAGGATTAATGCCATGGGAAATGGAAATGGTTTCATCTGATGCATTTCTGAAGCTTTGTTAGCATTCTGGGTGAACCTTTTAGAGTGATAAAAAGCTCTTAGTGGGAAAACAGAAAAGCCGTTATTATGTTCCCTCAACACATTTCTTCCTTTTCGGTTTCAATTTAGAGATTTAAAATGCCCTCTTGTCCCACCCCTTGGTCCTTTTACTTTGATTGTTACTAAAAGGACATAGCTGTTTAGAAGGTGAGACATAAATTAGTGGGTGATTTCTTAAGCATCTGAGAATGTCCTTAATGTACATAAGAAATAGATTTAAAAAAAAAAAAAGATTTTCAGAGTGCGGGCATGGTGAGGGGACGTGACAGGGTGGTCTGTTGCGAGGGTTGTTGTGTGAAGGTCTGCCTGTGGGGTGTGCTGTGTGCGTGCCATTGTGTCTCTGAGTGTGGGTGTGTGGGTGGCTGTGACTGTGTGTGCAGCGGTTCTTGTGACAGAGCATGTCATGTTTGGTCTGACCCGGTCGTGGACGGGGGATTTTTCAGTGCTTATGGGTGACTAAGTAAAAGGGTGTGCGTGTGAAAAATTGTCTCATCTATTAAATCAGCATTTCTGTGGCGCGGCCATTGTACCAGAAGGTTCGGAGGGAGGAAAAAGCTCAAGAGTTTATCTAGTTATCAATTTTAAACATTGAAATAAATGTGGATTGTGAAGGGCAATGCAAAGCCAGCAAAAATGTATTAAATGAGATAGTCAAAGAGTTTCCCGTTATGGGGTGACATCTAAGCCAAGTCCCCTACAGCCGCCGGCACTTCAACTTGTGTGTGCAGAGCATGGGGAGCCCTGGACTTCACACACCCTGAGGCAGCCTGGTCCCCTATGGTTAGGCCCTGTGACACCTGGCCTCTGAGTGAGGAAACCTTCCGTGTCTAAGGTAGTACAATTTGTCCTAGAGCCACATCCAGAGTTCCCCCCGGAAGTACACAAGTTGGGTATGGGTTATCTTCTTGTGCGAAAAGGGGAAATGCTTAAACACCACCAACAAAAACTAGACAATGTGTAAGAAACCAGTCTTTCAGATGTGGGACCGTTGGTAGTGCGAGACATTGATCCCTGAGAGAGGGGAAGCGAGGGGGATTTTGCCAGTGCAGTGGCTTTTTCTCTGAAGGCAAATTGAAGACCTCAAAGCAGAGAGGAGGAACCAAGGCAGAGCTCCGCTTTGCTCACTTGGCACAAACAGCACAGTCTGGGGAAAGTCAAGCGACTGGAATTTGTGGGGCAGAGGGTGGAAACAAGGCCTTAGTACCTGTGGGTGGAGGAAATGCTGCCTCCGCCTGTGGATGAACCAGTGTGGAACCTTGGAGAAAGTATCTTCAGAGACAAAAGACATGATGTCACAGAGGCCATGAGGCCTCATGGAAACAGCCAAAGAGACTCTGGCCTCTGGTCTAGGACCTGGAGACGACAGGGTGCGGTGATGCCCATAGATGGGCACTGGGCCATTCCAGGCTTGGGGTCCTGGGCCATTCCAGGCTGGACCATTTTCAAGAAATGACTACAAGGGATGGAATTAACATCAGGGCTTCTGGTCGGTCCTGTTGGCAGAGCATGAGGCATCATCCCCTAACTGGGGAGAGATTTGAGCCAGACCACAAAGCCATAATGAGGCTGAAAGTGAGGAACCTAAGGTCCAAGGGTTAGGACGGGCCATTTGTGGCCAGCAAGTATGACCACACTGGCTTCAGATCTCAAGCCCATGAACTGGAGAAGAGTTTGCTTGTGGAGGTGAGGTTGGGTATTGGTTTGCAGTGTGATAGACTGAAATGTCTGCTGGATGTGGAAATATTAGGGGGAAAGTCTGGGCTAGAATCGTAAATTAGGAGATATTTGTGTTAGGTAGATAGTCATAATTGAGGATTAATGATATTGAACACTTTTTAATTTATGTGTATTCTTTGGACACATAAATTGTCTATTTTGTGGGTGAATTGTCTCTTTTGTGGAGAATTGTCTATTCAAGTCCTTTGCCCCTTTTTAAATCTGTTATTTGTGTTTTTATTTGTCATTTGTAACAGTCCTTTACCTATTCTGGATACAAGTTCTTGTCAGATATCTATCTGAACTGATTTTTGACAAAGCTACAAAAGCAATTTAATGGAGGAAGAATAGTCTTTCAACAAGCAGTGGTTTGACCTCAAACTTATTTACAGAAATTAACTTAGAATAAATTATAGGCTTAAAATTCCTCCATACTAAGCCATGAAAAATAAGCCTATTCCATCTTCATTGTGACTATTGAGAGCAAAGTAAATGGGCCCTGGATCTCAGGATTCCCTATTTTATCTCTCCTGCTCAAGATTACATAATTAGGTTATTACGTTAAACTTAGATATGCTGGGCGGACACCTCGTGATTGCTGATCTGAAATCGATAAAAGTGTTTTTATGCAATTCAAAGTAAATTTTGACTCACTTAGTGACTATTACCGAGCTTTGTAGAGGGTTCTGCCAACAGAAGAAGCTGAAGAGATAATGGCTGAGAACGAAAAATGTTACCACATATCTTCAGGCTAATGAAGCCCAATCTTCACACATCAGTGAAATGGGGAAAAGGCTACAAAAATGTGGTAGTTTAATATGTCTGAACTTACATAAGATTTGTCTGTATGATTTGAAAAATGCAAGGGGGAAGATAATCAGAATTGCATCAAACACAAAACCAACTACAATTTTTGTAGATTGTGTTCTTTTAACTTTTTACACACAGAAACAGTTTTCCAATAAGGAGTATTAATGCAGTTGTAACAGTTTTGTTCCCACTTTAAAAAAAACTCAAGATGTATTTTCACATATTGTTTCATTATTCTTTTTATAAATTGTATAGTTTTCAAACTGATAGGTTACTTATTTATTCATTCTTCTACTTGTAGCCATATTATTTATATTAACACTATTAGTAGAAACAATGCTTCAATTAATATCTTTGTAAATATATTTGCAGTTTTAAATTTCCTCAGTATAAAAATTCCCATCTTAAGAAAAAAGATTTTCAGTGTGATTTTTATGTTTGAGTTAAAGATACAGGGTAGCTCTGATCTCAGTAAGAGAGAAGAAAATTCATTTGATTTTAGACCTGGAGAAGGTTTTAGAAATCATTTAACTGGGGTTGTTTTCATAGATGAGCAATGTGAGACTCAGAAAAACAAAGTATCTCTCCCCAAGCCACAACACTAGATGGGCACGGTGCTAGTTTCATTCTTGACCAAACCTTCCACCCATTGGCTCATGAACATAAATCATAAATATTCATGGTGGTTTGTCACCTCCCCTTCCTCTCCTTGCCTTTCCCTCAGCCTCCTTACCTATTCCTGACCTTCTCACTTCTGTTTCTATCTCTGTCTGGTTCTACAATCCTTGTGCACCAATCTTGCCTCTGATATTTGAAGTATCCTCTGGCCTGGAAAATTTGATACTTGACCCCAGATTCTCAGTGCCTGTATTGCCTTGCATAGGGGCTCTCTGCTCTTTTAACCCCATAAAACCTAACCCTCATTGAGACCTCCCAGCTGCCAGCGTGGCTGCACTGTTCAGCTCCAGTCCTGGGTTCCTTCCCTTACACGTTTTGCTTGAGTTGAAGCACATACTTAAGTGACCACACTGAGGCTTTTCAGCCGCCAAAGGCGTTTTTCATTTCTCTCCCTCTCAGGTTCTGGCTTCCTTCGTGACTTGTCATTTCTTTGGGAATTTGATGTAAAGGGGCTGTGAATAGGGCTTTTCAGAGTAAAAAGCAACATTAGAGCTGCTAATGTGTTCATGTGTTAAAATCCCTGCAAATGTACAATTCTAAAAGCTCTGAAAATTCCTTTACCCCGAAGAGTGATGTTAGTGATGGAACTTTCAGGCGGTGTGGAAAGTTAGTGAAGTAAATGCATCCATGCAGCTGGAGCCTCTCTAGGGTCCCCTCCAGTCACCATACTCAGCACAACTGTCCCCTTATCTCTAAGACCCATGATTTGTTAGAGTTTGAACTTGAAGTGAGGAGACCTGGATTTGAATCTTGCCTCTGTCCCTGGCTCCCTGCATAGACTTGGTCAGGTCTCAGTGCCCCTCTGAGTGTTCATTTTCACATGTATGAAATGGAGGTAAAAGTCCCTGCCTTTTGTCCTCCTGAAAGGGTGGTTGAGAAGGTAAACGAGATCTAATTCGTTCATCACTTGACTCTCAAGATGCTGCGCTCTCGTTCTTTGTCCTTCCCCAGCCGCTCCTTCTCAACCCTTCCTCCAAGTCCCCCTTTTCCAATAATCCATACTCAAGAGAGGCCTAAACCATGCAGGGGTGTCAGACACTTGAAGGTCTGGGGCAGTGTTCTGGAAAGAGAACAGTAAAGGTAAAGACTGTAATGTACAACACTTGCTGTGACCGAGGACTGTGAAGATGAGCAATGTGACAATATAGGAGCGACTAAAAAACCACGGGAGACAAGGTCGAAGGGGACTGCAGGAGCCGATTGTGGCGGATGTTAGAGGTGCTGGGGAAGATTTAGATTTTATCATAAAAGGAATGGGCAGTCTAATGAGGGGAGCTATCCACTGTGACTTAAGTTCTAGAAAGATCTCCCTTCCCTTTGTTTCCGCCTGGTGAGATGACACTGACCTCACACTGGTGAGATCCTGCTTTAGAACTCACGTCTCTTGGCTCTCACTTATCTCCTCTCAGCCTCCCAGGTGATTTTGTTCAAGCCTCCGTGGCCGCCTGTATTAAGTCCTCCAGAGAAATAGAAAAAAATGGGTTATCCTATGAAAGGAATTGGCTCATGTAATTATGGAGACTGAGCAGTCTTAGGAGCTGTCTGCAAGCCGGAGGACCAGGAGAGCCAGTGGTGGGATTCAGCCTGGGTCTGAGCCTGGGAGCTGGGGGTGCTGCTGTCCAAAACGGGACGCATGTTCCAGGGCAGGCAGAGAGCACGCTTGCCTTTTCTCTGCCTTTTTGTTCTACTTGGGCCTTCGGTGGATGGGAGGATGCTCACCCATACTGGTGAGGGTGATCTTTACTCAATCTATCAATTCAAATGTGAATCTCATCTGGAGACACCCTCACTGACACACCAGAAGTAATGTCTTAGCAGCTTTTGGGGTATCCCCTAGGCCAGTCAAGTTGACACATACAATTAACCACTACACACAGCCCTAAATAATGCTGACTTATAATATTATGTCTGACTCCTCCCTAAGCTGAATTTTAAGATCATTGAGAATAATGACTTCTTATTCTTTTTCTCCAGAGCTTGACATATAGGAGGACTCAAGAAATGTTCTCTGGCTGATGAGATAATTCACTCCATGGTTCTTTATAAACCAGAAAGTCTATTACTCTAGTTGAAGGTCACAAACCTTCAGAAAATTCTTATGCATGCAAGCTTTTCTCTATGAGGACAAAATCAATGGTACAATTAAGCTCATTATTCATTTAGTAAACATTTATTTGAACACATACTATGTATCTCTCTTCCTGGCAATACAAAGATGAGTGAATAATCTTTTTCCCACTCCCTAAATTCCAGGACCTCAGTCAGTTGGAGAAGTTACATATCTGGGGTGTAAATAAAATTTAAACAAAAAATAATGGATATAAAATATTCCAGGTTCTGTAAAATAAGCTCCCCCTACCCTTTGAAGAATCTGAGGATATTAGAGTCAAACAAAAATGTATTATAAAATTCATGGTCCCGTGTACAGTATAGTGATTTACTGATAAGGATTTAGAGTAATGGGTAGAAAAGAGATACTTCTGTCTTAGTTCATTGCCCAATCAATGCATAAAGATTTATCATAGTATACAGATGCCATCTCTTCATGTTCAGGTTCAAAAACTATTTCTTCATGTTCCTTACTGCCAAATGAACCATTCCTGGCAAATTTCATAACTCCAACTGAGAGAAAAAGTTCAATGTGGTTATTACTCACAATGTCACAGTTCTTTTGCACCCAATTGTATTGAAACAATATGGGGCTTCTGGCTTATTGCAGCTTCCTAATTCTACTTATTTGATGTTAGTTATATAATTACTCATGAGGTTGTCTGTCAATATTGGCTTCCAATGATTCTCTTAGAGATTGCTATTGTGTTTTATTGATGGTGGCAACAAATGCAAGTCTTTCCTAGAGAACCCAGGAAAATGCAAATAATTCATTTCCTAGTCATGTTAAGTTCACTTTTCAGAATTCTTTTCAGCATCAACATAGAACAACACAACCTGCAACTGGGTCTTCTCTTGAACTCTTTAGGCTGTAATTACTGCGATGTCTTTCAACGCTGACCATGTCCCAGCCTTCCCCACACTTCTACCAGTAGGTAGGGTGGGTGAGGGACCACAGGTGGACTGAAAGGAGTGGCCCCATTTATGCAAGAAATGACCATTTCTTGTCTGGCATGGATGCAGACGGATCCAAGACAGTACAACATCACTCCATCTATCAGAGGCAAATGGGAACATCAGTTGGAGGGGTCTATGGAATCTGTGGTGTGAGTTTCAGAAGCACTAAGGGGGAAGAGGCACAGCCATTCCTGGTAGACTGCCTGTCATTAGGCATGGAGCCTGCAGAAAAGGTAGGGTGACTGCCCTGGGTACAAGCAGTAAGGGGTACTACAGATAAAGAATGCCTGCTACCATCCCCTTGGGTGCTGAAGACAGGAGGTGGTACCACTGTTGGGACAGGAGTAGCAAATGTGCACTGGGCCCACATACCTAGTGCAAGCCCAAGAGTTAGAGCAAATCATTGGGTAGCCCAGAACCCTAAACTTATCTTTTGCTGATGTGAGTGAGTCACCCACTCACACATCAGCACAATTCTAATGGCCCAATTTTATGCTATCCCAAGAAAAATTATCATGCCAACAAGCATGACTGATCTTCTTTCCAGTCCTTCCATCTGTAACTGGAGCCCAGCCCTAGGTTCTGTCTGGGATGATCCTATGGGGGTTAGTTATAGTTCCTTATGGTACCTGGTCAACCCCACATGAGGGTAAAGAGTCCAAGGGACTCTGAAGGGGGATAACTGGGGCCTATGTGGATCTCAGTTTGAGCTTGTGGACACTAGTTTGGGTGCAGGGCTCCTTGCCGGGGTTGGTTTTGTGGGCCTATATCAATTCTAAGCATTTGAATGGGGCTTAGACATTTTTGAGGAAGAGACTCCAAAGTATGGGTCTCCCGGATAGAGTCCTTGCTTGCTAACATAAGCCGTACTGTCTGGGGAGCTGTCTCAGCCCTCCACTCTTTATACACAGACCCGAGGATCTCAGCCCTGACTACGTATTATTGTATCATCACCTGGAAAACCTGTCAAAACCAACCTGGAACCACCCCCAGAGATTCTGATATCATTGATCTGGGGTTGGTGAGGCCTGGGCACCAAAAGATTTCAAAAGCTCTCCAGGCAATTCTAATGTGCATCCAGGTTTGAAAATCAGTAATAAAGACAAAGTCTCATGTGTTACCTTAGGAGGAAAGAGCCTCTTGGGTCAGGGGGGCAGAATTGCCTTGAAGGTATGTGGGGACCTTGCTTTCTGTGGGGGAAGAACTTCTCCACACTAAAAAAGTGCCTTATAAATATTTGCCAAGGAAGAGGATGCTCAGTTGTGCATAATCTGTAACTGTTGCAAATCTCCTATGGAACAGACGTTTTTGTCAGCTGTTGACAATGGAAGGATGGCAAAGGCAGGTTCCCTTGCCCGAGCAGTTAATATGCTAGTGGAGAAAGCGGGCACAGGAACACTCCATTTCAGTGTGTTGTAGTGGGTGGTGTAACAGAGGTAAGGGTGGGGCCATAGGAGAACTTAATGAAGTTTGGGGGCTCGACTTGGGGAACATGGAAAGATGAACAGGATGTGGCCAGAGGAAGACATATTGTGCTCCAGGCACCCACTTCTCCACTGTCAAAGGAAGATACGTAGCAAAGCTGGCTCATACGTTGTGGGGACGCAGTGGAGAGAGACGAGCCTGGAGGGGAGTTGGGGAGGCGCAGGTTGTGGAGGGCTTGGATTGCACCTCAGTCAGTAGGATCCTGGGCCAAGAGGAAGTTGTTGAAGAGTTTTATTGACATTGTGGGATGTGCATTTCAGAGGGATGGGATAGGAGCTACGGAAGAAGGGACTTGAAGGGGACAGTCTGGAAGCAGACAGACCGGCTAGAAGACACACGCAGAAGTCCAGGTGAGAAAGGATGAGCTGAACCACAGCTGTGTTGGCGAGAATAAAGTGTGAAGGTGTTTGAGAAATTTCTTGGAGGCAAACCCTTCAGGGCTCAGTGTACGGCTGGCTGGGTGATGAGGGAGGGGAGAGGAAAGAGTCTGAGGACCAGGGCTGAGCTTGGCGACAGGGTTTGTGGTCTCTGCAGGGAACGCAGCAAGAGAAGCACCTTCTCTAGGGGCCTTACACCTGCGGTACATGAAGGGCTCCTAGGACTTCCAGTTGCTTTCTAAACAGACCTTCAAAGGAACTGCAGCTCTTGGGCAGGGATGGTAATGGAAGGTTCTGTTCTTGGACTCTGAGGGCTCTCCCAAACTCAGTTGCTAGTGAGGAAATGAAGAGTGATAGATTCGTTTCGGAGAGGATTTTTTCCCTGTTAAATTCCTCAGCACGAGGGAAAGGAAAATTCACCTCACAGTTCTTTTAAGTTCTCATCATGCTATTGAGGCTAATCCAACAACAAAGATTTTTCTTTTTCCTCTCCCCACCTGTGTGAATCTTTTTCAAATGCTGCTTGAGAGAGAAACACGGCACCAAAGCCAATTTAGTACCTTTGAACTCTTCAGGATTTTCATTAGCAAGTGGGAAGTTCTACCTCCTCACCCAAGACAATTCCTGAAAGCGTCATAATTTTTGCATGTCACACCGGCGATGGGATTCCCGATGGAAATGCCAAGTATCCGTCCCATCCCCCCTGAAAGGTCACTCACTCACTTGTTCTCAACAGATCGCACCTAACTCAGCGTGGAAGGGAAATAAAGTGCTTTGGGCTGCAGCAATATATAAAAAAATCATCTTTAATGAAAAAATAATAAGTATGAAATAGAAGGCTTTTACTAAAATCTCATGTTAATGGTTTCGCTTTTAAGGAAAACTGAAAAAGGAACATGTGCTGCTGTAGTAGTAGAGGTGAAGAATGTAAAATCTGTTAGTGAAGAAGATACAGGGTAAACTGAAGCCCGGGAAAGTGAAATAGGAATGCTGCCCTCGCTGACTGTGTGTGTACTAACCACCGTGTGTGTAAGGTGCTACAGCAGCTGTGTTAGTTCCTGCGGGGATATAGGCGGCCGTCCTAGAGTGGAGTCCCTCCCTGTCATTTGCATGGTGGCACTTTGTCACGGCTGCAGGCATTTGCACCTCTCATTTGTAGTGTTGTGTGTTTTATTTTACTTTAGTTGTTTATAATTTTTGTTAATGTGTAAGAGCTCTTTTTATATTAGGAATATTAAATCCTTGATAGTTATATGACATGTATATATTCATATATGTAAATATTCTCTTCTGTCCTTTAAATTTTTTATATCATTTGCTGACAGGAATTCAATTTATATATGGATAGTAAAATATGACATGTCAGTTTTTTTTCTTTTATGGCTTTCATTGTTTTTATAATGCAGCCAAGTATTATAAAATAATTTTCCTGTAGTGTCTCCTAGGATTTTTTATATTTCTCTCTCTATCCAGTTAATTTTTAAAAATAATCTTTTTATTGATATGTAGTGCATACAGAAAAATGCACATATCATACATGTATGCTCTATGAATTTTTCTAGTTAGCTTTTTTCAGTTTTAAGAATAACTTTTAAGATATAATTAACAAAGGTATAATACACATGCCGTACAATTTATTCATTAAAGCACACCATTCCTCACTTTAATATATTTCCAGGGTTGTGAAGTCATGACTCTAATCAACTTTAGAACCTTTCCATCACCCCAGAGAGAAATCCCTTTTCCCTAGCAGTCACTGCCCATATGCCACTCACTCCTCAGCCCGTGGCAATGACCGATGTATCTCTGTCTCCGTAGAATCGCCTATTCACTCCAGCGAGCTTTTTCATCCACCTGGAGTTTATTTTTGTGCATGCGGTAGAGCTCTTTTATTTTCTCGAATGGGAAAAAAAAAGTCAATTGTCAATAACAGTATAACTGAGTGAACAAATGAAATAAATAGCCCATAGGGTCCCAGGAACTCACGGGAAGCAGGAGCAATCACTCATGAGAGCATAGTCAGAGAAGTCTCCGTGGAGCAGGTGGCGTGGAAACAGGAGCGCGATTTGGAAGGGCTGAAGAGGGAAGGAGAGAGGAAGAGCGCCAATAGAAAAGATGCAGAAGACTCGCCATGAGCTCACAATAATGTCACTGAGGTCAGTCTCTGAAGCAGTTACTACTGTGTGTTAGAAATAGCCCTGACCTCTGTGGCTCAGTTGGTTGGGTGTCGTCTGCAAAGCAAAAGGTCGCTGGTTTGATTCCCAGTCAGGGCACGTGCCTGGGTTGCAGGGTAAGTCCCCAGTCGCCTACAATAGGCAACCAATTGATGTTTCTGTCTCACATCAGCATTTTTCTCCCTCTCTTTCTCCTCCTCTCTCCTTCTCTATAAATAAATAAATAAATATCTTTAAAAAAGAGACAGAAAGGAAGAAAGACCAGTAAGGCTGGGATAGGTAGTCTGAGCTTAGGCTGTGCAAGTCCTTAGGCACTACTCTGAGAATTTTTTTTCAGTTGAAGAATCGTGTGAAGGTTTGTACAATGGAAGCTAAATAAGAGATATTCTAGAGAATATGAGGAAGGTTTGAACTTCCTCCGTATGGAAGAAGAATCAACAGCAGCCTCTCATGGTCCCCTTGCACATCTTGGTACTGTCCTCGCTGGTTGAGAAACCTTATTTCCTATATATTTTCATCCCTTTGTTCCTCATTTGCATTTGGGGGAGAGGGAGGACAGGCTCCTGCTACTTCTGCGATTCAGAGATTTCTGGCATGAGAGGGAAGTTTCCTATTGAATGGGAGACTTGGGGAACAATAGTTACAGCCAACATTTGTGAAGCACTGATTCTGTGCCCGGTCAGTTCCAAACACTGCGCATGCCTTTATACTAAGTCACATCCTCTAACCAATTCTAAGAGATAGTTGCTATTTGTCAGACCCTTCTATAATGAGGGAACCAAGATCCAGCAGTTCTGTGTCTTGCCCACAGTCACACAGCTGGTAAGGGCGAAGCCAGAATAAGAACACAGTGGGTCTGGCTCTCAACTCATCTTCACCACTAAGCTAGACCCCGTCTCTCCACCCTTCAGATGTAGCAATGCACCTCCATGGAAAGGCTTCAGTTTCCTAAATAGCTATGTAACCTCACTTTGTACCCCTGGTAATGTATGTATACAGGCATTACTTATACATGGGGGCAAAAACTCATGACTCTTGTCAGTTTGGGTTTTATTCATCACAGCTGCAGTCTTAAAAAATAGGAAAATTTCATCGATCACTTGTCATGGCCTTCTTTCCCTTTGCCACAGCAGCTGAGAATTTTCCAGACTGAGGCTGCTCCTTCAGCCCTGGTGCTGGAGGAAAAATAACAACAATGAGCAATTGCAGTTGGCTCACGATGGACATGCAATGGGAGTTGTTTTAAACTAGTGAGATTTTTCTTTGTTTCTGTAGCATAACATTGCCTTTCCTGACTGGTACACCGTCTGAGCTTTTGCTTCAACACTAAATTGACCCAGAGTCCTCAGTTTAGCAATTCTGCTGTATCCTTCTAATGTTGTAAGTCATTCAGTGAGTGTTCTCTTTTACTCCTTTTCAACTGCCTATTTGTTTTACAGGCAAATTGATGAGGATCCCAGGGTGGATCTGACTATTTGTGTAAGTCAAAGGCTTTTTGAAGTGTATTAGTGTTTAGGGACCTTTTTCTATTTCTATTTAAATTTGTAACTGAAAAAAAAATAAATTTGTAACTGGATTGATGCCTGATATGCTGGATGTTTGCATGCTTGTGAGATACCCTGAGTCAGAAACTGCACAGGTAAAACACTCCTGCCTCCCTGACCCTCAAAAACTGCATGAGATAATACGTTGTTTTAACCTGCTACACTTCTGGAATATTTTGATACACAGTAAAATAATAAATGTTCTGAAAACTGCTTAAGTACAGGGCAATTTACTATAAGAAATCTAGGGAATCTCATAGAACTTAATTTTAGGAAATAGTAGGGTCTACCCAGAAATGGAAAGTTATTCTGCAAGCTCAGTCAGCCATACTCTCTGGCTCTTTGGAATGGCATGGTCTGTTATGTCTGCTGTATACCATCACACACCTCTCATTCTTATATTGGTTTCTCTCTGTTCTTTCTTCTCAAGGACCATGGCTTGTTTGTAGGGTGGGACTACAGTGGAGACACAGCTGCCCTCACTCCCTATACCCAGCCAGTCCCACTCAGTTCCTGGGCTCCATAGCCCAGTGTTAGGAGAAACTCTAATCCGCCCAGCTTGGGTCAGGCTGTCCATCAGCTGTGACCAGGGGCCAGGTCACATGGCACTAAAGGTGTCCTTTGCCCAGGCTAAGAAATGGACAGATTATACTAGAACAGGAAATTGCACGACAGGCAAATTGATTATCATTTGCCCAGTATGCTGATAAATTATTTATTAGCAACAGCGACATACATTAGGACATTGATTCCAATCTTTTGTAAAAGGCAGCATCCTTTTGAGAAGTAAATAGTTACCCTTAATTTATCTGATTGCTATTTGTTTTCTCATTTTCAGCATTCATGAAGCGGGAACGCACCTGCAATTTTAGGCACCAATTACTACCTTGAATAATGCTCTGCCAAAGGGAACTGGTTTCCTGGGAAAGCGCCTTGTTTCTGTGTGGATGCTTATTAACAAAATATGAAGAAGTTGGTTTGTAAAACTTTCAGGCCTTGCAAGGCAAAATAACGCAGGCAACAGAGTGAGGGTGTTGGAGTCAGATGGACCTGGGTTTGCATCTGACGTTATTAGTGACTTTGGGCTTCTCTGAGCCTCCATCGTCTCTCAGTTAAATGGACACAATCACTGTCTCACAGATACTGTCAGAAGTAGATGCATCAGCACATGTAACATGTCTAACAGTACCCAACACATATTAGGAGCTCAATAAAATCTAAGTTATTACTACATTTAACAAACATTTTCACCTAAAAATAGATCTGTTTAACCACCTATTGTATCCATGGGAAAATGGTAATAATGCTTCAATGCTTGCTACTTTTGTCCTGAATATTTAGGGTTGATCTTGAGAGAAAGAAGTGAGTCACACATTGTAGTTCCAGCTCGATCATTTTTATGCCTCTATGAAATAGCAGGTGAGGTGGAACACCTGGTGGTGGAGGGTGTTCACTGGGTCAGACAGTGAAATGGAGTGGGCAAGGGGCCTTGAGGCTGGTCTGCATCCCGGATAAAATGTGAAGGCCTTTCCTCCTCCTGCTATGTGAATGCAAATTATACCTGTTCTTCTAGGGGACATTTAAGTGCCATCTCTAGCAAAAGGCCTCTCATAGTCTTCCCAGTTTCAAGTGTGCTCTTCTTCCTTTGGCCCCTTACACTTCCTCCATATCTACCATGATGCTGTCATTCAACACATGTCTAGCCCCTACTGTGTGTCAGGCACTGCTGGCTGTTGTGGCAATGATAATGAGCTACACCACCCAGCTTCCTGCTCTCCTGGACCCCTAGTTGTGGGTATTCTCACTCTCACTCTTTGGGACAGCTGAAGGGTTGGGAACAGCCAGAGGGTGGGGGACAGCTGGAGGGTTGCCTTATATCTCTGTAGCTCCCTGTCCAGCCTTATTCTGGTGCTAAAGGGAAGTGGTGCTTTGGGCCTCATTGCTAGTTTTCTTTGCAGACAATTGCATTGCAGCAACTATAAAGGTTTAGGAGGCAGCCTGCTATGTAACAGTAAAAAAAATGGAGGTTTTGGAGTCAATTTGAGCCCTACCCTGAGCACACCATAACTGTTAAAATTTAGACATTTTAGTAAATCTTTACAACTCTGATCCTCATCTGTAAAAGAGATAATAATCCCTACCTGACTGATAATCGTGAGACTTAGAAATCACAGCACAGAGTAGATGCCTAGGAAGCACACATTAAGTGTAGCTGGTAGTTTTTATTTTTGTTTATTTAGTCATGTCATTTTATTTAGCCAAATTCTTAATTGGAAGCTGACATTGTCCCATCCCAGGCAATGTTCTGGGACCCAGAGAGATACAGCGGTGAACAGAAGCGGCCAAGTTGCTGGTCTCATGGAGTTTATATCTTAAGTGCTGGGAGACAGATGATAATAAACAAATTTATGTCTGGTGGTGATAAGAACAGAAGACAGAACAAATGAGGTAAGGAACAGAGAGAGGAAAGCGATGGAGTGGTGTTTTATAGAGAGCTCTCTGGGAAGGCCTCTTGGGTAGGCTGGCACTTGAAAACACTGGACAAAGTGAGGGAGTAACCCAGGTGGGTATAGGGTTATATAAGCTTCAGGTAGAGGGAGTGGTCAGGTGCAGAGACCCTGGAGTGGGAACATGTTGACATAAGAACGTCCAAACCCATAGGCCATTTTTATAAGCGTTTATTTGAGCCAAACTGATGAAATATACCAGGGAGCAAGATCCCAAATGCTCCAGAGAACCAGACAATTTTGCAGTTTTCTTTTATGCATTTGAATTTAAGGAGGGGACATTAGGAAGATTGCATGAAGGGGGGAGAAAGCAAGGTGGGAAACTCTCTATGATTGGACTACAGAATAGCTAACAAGAGGCTGCACTCTATGTGCTGAGGCCTTCCAGGGGAGTTACTTCTGGCATTTCTAAGGTGTGCTAACCCAGATGCACTGGAGCAAAGGATGGCTTGAAACCTTTCACTAAAGAAGGTGTAGGTACAGGCCTGTGGTGTGACTACCCACCGTGACCTGCCCAGTTAGGAATTTGTATTCAGATTACCCTGTGAGGTTACTTTCCATAGAACCCCTGTTTCATCCCCATTAACTTGGAGGAATACCAGGGAAGGTAGTGTGCCTTGACTTTGAGGGTCTAAAGATACTTGGCTGAGTTATTTATTTTGACTAAACACCAAAGCCGTCTGTTGAGCCTCTACCCTTAGCAATACAAAGAATGTACAGGCTTTACCATCACAGGTCCTTTTTTAACTTTTCCCAGACCAAAGTAATGAGGAAAGGTCCTCATCCATGCTGCTGGGTCGTGACTTTGTATGTGTGCATGTGTGTATTTTTCTGGTCTCCCTCCTATTCTGGCATTAAATGGAAGGGTTGACTTGGAGGTTTCCAAGGGTCTTTCCAGCAACTGTGCTGTAACTGAAATTCAACTTTTGGTTTGGATACTTGCTATTTTCAGGAGCATTTACTAAGCATGTGAAAGTCTCCTATACCTAAAATCCCACCCTTTTATAATTTGGCTATTCCCTCCTCTGAACATTCCAGGTACATTTAATGTACTTCAATTATAGGTCTCTTTGGCTCTACCTTTCACGAGCCCCACAGCAGAAAATAATGTCAGTAATCTCCCTTTTAAGTGACCTGCAATGTGTTCCTCCATGCATGCCTCTGTTTTGCTTAATGTATTTCTATTGGCAGGAATGATTACAAAAAAAAAACCCCAAAAAACCTTGAAAGGTACGTGCTTTATAAAGCACATGTTCAGAGTCAGCTGCATGAAAGAGGAAGGGCTGGTCCCACGGTCAGAGCTATAGGAGGCTTCCTGATCATGGGCAGCCTCCTCCTTTTGGCCCTGCCATTTCCTTGGAAAGACCCTGCACCCTCAAAGGCACGTCAGGATCTGGGTGGCATTTTCCAATTCACTTGTATCTGTTGCCTTCTTCAGTGTCACACCATTATTCCAACTCACAAAGCTTTCTTTTACATTGTTACCATTCCATTTTTAAAAAAGCGAATCTGTGCATTATGGACTCAGTTCTGCCATCTTTCCCCAGATACACGTCGAAGCAATAGGCTCTCTGACAGTCGGGGCGGGTGCCCTGGAGGACAGGCTGTATTCAGGAGCTGTCTGTGCCAGGACACTCCTCCTCCCTCAGCCCAGGGGCTCTCCTGTGGCCTGCAGTCATGTAGCTTTTGTTCTCCTTTGCTTTTTATAGAAATGCAAACGTACCTTCCTTTCCTTTGCCACAGAGTAGGAGGAAGACAAGATTTGTGAAGTCAGAGAATTGAAGCCGGTTGAAATAGCAATGCTGTCTTTATATTACCATCATTGCAGCTTCTTAAGATTAATCATGCATGTGCCCTAGGTGTCCATTGCTGTGCTAAGCTTTTAACATGCACTATTTCTTGTATCACTGTACCAGCCTATGAAATTAGTTCTATTATTCTCATCCCTCATTTCCAGGGGGTGGGGGGGGAAACTGAGGCTTAGGAAAACAGGCCTCAGATACCTACAATGGACCTCTCTTCACCAAAAAAAGGGGCAAACTCCTGACATTGCTATGCCATGGATGATGGATGAGCCTCAAAAATGTTATGCTGCATGAAAGAACTCAGACACAAGAGATTTCTTATCTTATGGTTCCATTTATGTAAAGTGTCCAGAAAAGGCAAATTTAGAAAGGTAGAAAATAGATTAGTGGTTTCCTGGAGCTGAGAGTGAGAATAGACATGACAATTCTTATTAGATGGATGAAAACGTTCTAGAACTGATTTGTAATGAAGGCTGCACCATTTGATGAAGTTACTAAAAATCATTGATTTGTACACTTGAAAGGTGTGAATTTATATGTACACTATAACTTAATAAAATAGTTAGAAACAAAAAAAATGGGGTAATGATGGAGGGAGGAAGAGAGGGAGAGAAGGAGGGAGGAAGAGAAGGAGAGGAGGGACAAAAGGGAGGGAGGGAGGAAGGAAGGAAGGAAGGATGGAAGGAAGGAAGGAAGGAAGTAAAAAGTCTCACAGGAAGGAGTAGAACCCACATCAAGCCCAGGGTCTGCCAGGGTCTGACTGTTTCTGGAGGCTCTGGTCTTAATCACTGTACTTTATTGTTTCTCCTGTTCTGTCTTCTTTCTTCCCCTTCCAGCCTCCTTTTCCCTTTCCCTTTCTTTCTTCTCTTCCCTAAACCTGAAGCTGTGCTACCTTCTGTGCATCTCGAGCCCTTACACAGGCTGACAGGCTGACCACCATGCGCTATGCTCTGGAACCTACTTGTAATGGGGTTGGGCATCCAGTCCTGTTCTGTGTGATGATACTGGACTTCGTGACTAGGATTAAGTTTTGCTCTGGTTCTAGTCTGGCCTCATTCCCTGGACCTTCAGGTTTACTTTGGCTTTCCAGGTTTGTCACTTGGCAGTCTCTGAGATGTGGGGTGTACTTGTCTTCTGTCTCCATCTGCCCTGGGCTATTCTGTGCAACCATCTGGCTCCCAGAACACGGATGTGGCCCAGCAATCTTGGCCAGTGCCTCTGTGTGGCCTGCTTAGAGTTTCTAGAAGCAGGCATCAGGTATATACTAGTTCATCACCATATTTAACTCTCATGTTTCCTTCACAATTTTCTTTTTTCTTTGGTGGAGCCTATTTCTTTCCACTTGATCACAGACCAATCTAAAAAAATGCAGATTCTCCATTCTGCCATTTGGTAATTATCTGATTTTGAGTGACTAGAAACTAAACCTAAATAAGCTTAAGCATAAAATGAAATGTATCAGCTTACCTAACAGAAGAGTCCAAGAACATATCTGCCTCAGGAATGGCTGCATCCAGGGGCACAACTAATGTTATTGTGCCTGGTCTCTATCCTTCTATGTCCTGCTTTGCTTGATGTTGCTTCCACTCAAAGATAGGCATTACCTTCATGATAAAAAGGTCAGAAATTTATTATCCAATTCAGCCTTTAAAGGCATTTCAAAATAGCTTGAGATCAAATTATCAATCTTTTGATATGCATTTATGTTTTCATCAGTGATTCTTAGTCATGCAATCTTAAAACAAAAAGGGGTTGCAGGCATTACTGAGTCTCATTCCCTCAGAGAAGAAGACTTAGATGCAGAGAGCCTATAAACTGCTCTGAGTAATACCTCAAGTCAATAGCAGACCCCCGGTGCTCTTCATTTGGCTATGTTTCTAATGGCTAACGTGGGTAGCGGATGCTCTCCTATTAGACCATGGGAGAATGTGAAAGCAGGTCTTTAATCTGAGCTAAGACCTAATCAATGTGGGGGAATCAAAAATAGACGTGCATGCAAGCTTGAAAACTGCCTTGGAACGGAGCCCTGCTTCCTGAGAGTGAGTTCAGCCACCTTCGGTGCCACTCATCCTGTCAGCCTTCGACCCTGGAGCTCAGCCTTGAAAAGACCTCTGATTTTGCTGCTGCTGGAACCGATTCTCAGATAACACCCCCAGACTGGAGAGCATTTGCAAAAAGTCGTTTTGATGCCCTGAGCAGATGTCATCTTCCCTCATGTTACTGAAGTTGTCAATCTGTTCCATGTGACAGATAACAAGTCACGTGTAGTAGCGGGTAATGTGGCCTTCCCTGTCAGCATCAGAGATTAAACTGCACTTGATTTTGACAGCACTTATTATTTTTACCCCTGAACTATCCATTTATAAAGGGAAGGGGCGTCCACCTGTCATATCCTCATTTGTCAAACTCTTTCTAGGAAATCTGAAAGGGTTTTACTTCTTTCCTAATAGGGGAATCCTAGTCAATTTTCAAAATATTTGGATATAGACCTTTGATTTCACAGACTAACTTTAATTTCCTATGTCTCAGAGACAGCACTTGTTTCCTATACCATTGGTATTGCACTTGGAGTTGATGTTGATCTCTCCTGCAAAACTACACACTGAAGTGAGGTAAGATGAAGGAGTCTGCTTTTGTTAGCAATATGCTTGATGATGACAGCTGTTTTCTGGTTAGCATAGAGAGGTGCTGCAGAACATACCAGGAAGGGATTATCACACGGATCCTCTTCTTGTGAGGCATTTGGGCCTTGGGGAAGAAAAGTCCCTTTGATTCCCCTTCACTCTGACCCCTTCTGAATTTTATTGACTGCATACGACAGACAAGCTCCCGCAAGACTGTTTCTCTAAGCAACATGTACAACAATGAAATTGGTAACTAATTTTTTTTTTTTTTAATGAGAAGGTCCATTTTAGTTACTCCAACTACTAGTTATTTGAGCAATATAGTGACGTTAGTTTTTACTCTGGCTTAACTTAAGGTCCATTCTGGCACCAAACTGTAATATTCTACATTTTTGTCTTAGCCAAGCCGATCTCTCCTACAGAATGGTCTTTCTCTGTTGGCTTCAGTCCCAGGGGCCACTGCCTCTGGAAGGTACAGAATACCAGTGAATTGGGCTATGGCTGGCTTATCTCGGACTTCCATATATGGGCTCTTGAATCTTCTATGATGGTCCAGTTCAGGCTCTAACAGAAAGATCTCCCTGATGCCTTGACATCTAGAGGGTTTGCAGGTTCGTTGAGAGGTTTGTTGGTCTGCCATCAAGGCTTCCGGGCCTGTAAGTCAAGGGGAGCCAGAAGTTGGGAGCATATGTGATGAAAATGTGGCCTTAAAAAAAGAAAGAAGAAGTGAGCCAGGGTTTCCTTTTAGCAGAACTTGGAGAGCGAGAGCATCTGGTTTTGCTCCCCAAGCAGGTGGCCTGGGCTTGGTGCCTCGCTCTCATTGGTGCTCACGTAGAGAGGGTCCGAAGCGCAGCCGGGCTGCTCCCAGCACACAGGAGTCTTTTGGAGGTCTCAGAACCAAAGGGGAATCAAGGACACACTGAGCTTTGCACCATTTAACATCCTGTACTAAAAGAATTACGTTTTTTAGAGCAATAACCTTCTACAATTAATAGTGTTGTCCCCAAGCAGCGTTTTCTTAGAAATGTCACTTCACCTTGCTTTCAATGATACTGCACTTTTAATGATGAAAGACAGAAAGCTGTCAAAGTGTAGAAGGAAGATGAAACATCAAAAATAAACAAATAAAGCTGTCAAAAAAGTGCCCAGCTTAAAAAGAGGCCTTTCTCCATGGGGCAAAGACTTTTCCAGAACTCTGGGGAAGGTGTCATTGGGAGAAAGGCTGAGTTTCCTGGAGAGCATCCTCCTCATTTACACAGGGTGGCCAGGGCTCTTGGGGAGAAAAGCAGGACAGGGGTCAGTCTGGGAGGGCAGTACGGACCTCCTGCTACATGGACAGGCACCTGTTTGTTAGCAGGGAACACAGGGAGCGCTCCAAAGGGCTGCATCCATTCTTTGTGTGTCTCTCCATCCACCTGGGTTGCTGTCTTGGGCACGCATGGCTAAGGATTGGGGCAGGCTTTCTCTCTATGCCAAGTCCTAGTGTAATTAATAACTTCTCTTAAAAAGGTGATGAAAGGCTTGGAATGAAGACACAGAAGTCAGTAAGTCAGGAGGATTTTTAAGCTAAGTCCTTTTTTATTTTCTGCTCGAAATGCCATTAAATATTGATTAACTCTTATTTGTATTGTTTCTTCAGCCCTTAGCTGACAAGTAGATAACTACCAGCCGTCAGTGATTTCTGGCATCTGAGTAGAACCGGTGACCCACCCCATGTTAGGAAGGGTGACAAAAATAGATCCATCTAAAATCAGGCTCTGCAGACCTGACCCGCCATTGTTCTTTCTCCTTGAAGTGGCTGGTTATGCTCTTTTAAAGTAGATGAAAATTGGGATGACATTTGGGGAACAGAGAGGTAGATTTTCTTCTACCACTCTACAAGGGTGTCCAACCCGTGGCCCATGGGCCACATGTGGGTCAGAATGGCTATGAATGCAGTCCCACACAAAATCGTAAATTTACTTAAAATATTATGAGATTTTTTTTGTGATTACATGTCGCAATGTATTTAATGTGTGGCCCAAGACAATTCCCCTTCTTCCAATGTGGCCCAGAGATGCCAAAAAGTTAGACACCCCTGCCTAGAAATATGTCTGTGAGCAATCACAGAAATGTTCTTTTGATCTAGGAGAGATAGAGAGCAAAGAACACCTCATGCTTTTGTTCCTTGCCCTTGTCGTTACAGTCATAAACCACCTCTTGGGAATGGAATGTCCCCTGGCTTGAGTGGCCAGGCTCTCCCAGAGTAGTTTATAAAGTCCATATTTTCTTCAGTTCCTAGCAAGACACTTAAATGGCAATTGACTAAGTCTCCTGGCTCAACATCTTTCAAGGGAAAAGAACACTTGGAAGCTGTGCTTTTAAAACCTTTAAAATATATAAAGGGCAAGTGTTTGATACTTGCACTTGATGAACGCATTTCTTTTTCTGTAGCCTACTCCTTCTGGTTTCTCATCTGCCCCCAAATTATGCAATTTTGCCCCTCAGGATTTGTTGCATAAACTCTTATTCCTCACTTCTGGTCGTTTCCTTCTTTGACTGGCTTCTTTCTCTCTCACTGCCTGAATTTTGTCTCAGTTTACCAGTGGTTTGCCCCGCCCTTTCTTTAACTCTTCGTAGAATGGGGAGGGATTTGATAGTGACCTCAGAGAGAAATTAGCTGATTTAGAAACACAGAGGACGACAAAGCCCAGCCCAGAAATGGGAAGTAATATGAATTTGATATCCTTGGCACTGCCGGCCCATTACTCTGGTTTATAATCTGTGATTGTTGGGACCATCTCCCTCACACAGCACCACATGGGTCCAGCATAGCACTTGGAACATAGTAGATGCTCAGCGTCTGATGTATGAATAAATGGAGTGAACGTACCTGCCCAACAAAGACCAAGCAAGTTGCATTAGTGAGGAATAGGATCCCGGCTGGGAAGTTAATCACTTATGCATTACTGTAAATAGTGCCACATATAAAGTCACTCCAAATTTAGCGGCTTACCATGACAATCGTCTATTTAGTGAATGATTCCAAGGGTTGAAAGTTTAAGTTGGCTTCAAGTGGGCAGGTCATATGGTCTCACATGACTGATTTCCTTAGCTGCAGGCCAGCTAGGTGACTCTGCTTCTGGGGTTGTCAGCAGAGACAGGGGCCACTGAGCCACGTGTCTGTCAGTCTTTATAATGCTTACTTGTTCACGTGACAGCAAAGGGGTCGAGAAGGGGAGTTGGGTGCTATGGACTGAATGTTTGTGCCCCCCTTAAAAGTTCTATCTTGAAATGTTAACCCCAGTATGATCATGTTAGAAGGTGGTGCCTAGGGTTAATGATTAGGTCAAGGGGAAGGTCCTTATGAATGGAATTAGCGCCCTCATAAAAGAGACCCCAGAGAGTGGCTTTGCTCCTTCCATCACGAGGGGACACAGAGAGATGACTATCTGTGGACCAGGATGTGGGCTCTCACCAGATGCAGACTCTGCCAGCACCTTGACCTCAGAATTCCAGCCTGCAGAGCTGTGAGAAATAAATGTCTGTGGTCTGAGCCACCCAGTCAGTGGTGTTCTGTTGTAGCAGCCAAAACAAGCTAACCAGGGGGGAATGTGCCAGTCTTTTAAGGCCCAGGCTCAGAGCAGGCAACCACATCACTTCCAGCACATTCTATAAGCCATCCCAGATTCAAAGAATGGAGAAATAGATTTTACTTCTTGTAGCTGCAAACTTACATTGCAAAGGGACTTGGATACTGGCAGGGAAGTAATTGTGGTTATTATTTTTGAAGACAGCCTTATTGAAGTATAATTAACATACTAACAACTCACATTTATAATTAAAACCGTCATCACAATCAAGATTATGGATATACCTCTCCCCCCAGAAGTGTCTCATGCTCCTTTGTAATCCCTCCCTCCTGCCCTGTCCCATTCCCCAGACCACCGCTGATGCCACTGTAGATGTTTCATCTTCTAGAATTTTATAAATGGAATCATGTCGTACATACTCTTTTTTCTTGCCTGCCTTCTTCCCTCGGCATAATCATTTTGAGATTTATACATGTTGAATCATTTGTTCGTAGTTTATCTTACTCATTTCTGATTATTCATTTGTGTAGCATTAGATGTAATAGCTTATTCACATGTTGATGGATTTGGCTTGTTTCTAGTTTGGCTTGTTTTCTAGCTGCTACAGGTAAAGCTGCTGTGGATGTTCATGTGCGAGTGTCTGTATGGAGACGTACTTTCATTTCTCCTGGGTAAATAAATACCTCGGGGTAGAATGACCGGATCATAAAGTAGTTTTATGTTTAAGTTTTTCATCTATTGTCAAACTGTTTTCCAAAGAGGTTGTGCCATTTTACGTTTTCATTAGCAATGTAAGAGAGTTCCAAATCCCGCTATCCTTTGGAATTGGTAGTAATTTAAATTATTTTAGCTGCTCTAATAGGTGTGTCCTGGTAGCTCAGGGAGGTTTTAATGTGAATTTCCCTCATGATTAATAATGTTGAGTGTCTATCTGACACTGGCATGTCTTCCATACTCAACTGTCTGTTCGTATCTTTGCTCATTTTTTGAAAATGGGTCATTTGTTTTCTTATAATTGAGTTTTAAAAAGTATTTAAATATTCTGATCAAAGTTCCTGTTATGAAATATAATTTGCAAATATTTTCTCCCATTTTGTGGCTTTTCTTTTCATTCCTTTAACTACATCTTTGGAAGAGCAAAAGTCTCAATATATAATTTTTTTTTTATTAATTGTGCTTTTAATGTTATCTAAAAACTCTTTCCTTGCCTTGGGTGGTGTGGGTCAGTGGATTGAGTGCCAGACTGTGAACCAAAGGGTCACTGGTTCAATTCCCAGTCAGGGCACATGCCTGGGTTGTGGGCCAGGTCGTCAGTAGGGAGCACTCTAGAGGCAACCAAACATTTGATATTTCTCTTTCTCCCTTTCTCCCTCCCTTCCTCTTTCTAAAAATAAATCAATAAAATCTTAAAAAAAATAAAAACTCCTTTCTTAAACCCAAGTCACTAAGGCTTTCTCCTATTTCCTTCTAGAAGTTTTATATTTTTCATTTTTTAAGCTTAGGATTTTAGGTACTACATTTATATTGAGTTGCTTTTTGTGGATAGTGTGAGGTATAGATACCCAATTTTTTCATACCATTTGTTACAAATATACCTCTTCATTGAATTGCCTTGCATCTTTGTCAAAACCTCAGTCGTTCATATATACATAGGTCTGGTTTTGAACAGTTTTGTTGCGTTGAAGTATTTGTTCATCTTGTTAATACAATAATCTTGTTAACTGGAGTTTTATAATAAGACTTGAAACCAGGTAGTGTTAGTTCTTCATCTTTGTTTTTCTTTTTCAAAGATATTTTAGCTTTTGGTGATGATCACTACTCAGCTGCATGCTTGCGAAGACCTCTGCAGATTTTTTATTTTGCTGTCATTTTTTTTATTGCTTTCAGAGCGAGGAATGGAGAGAGAGAGAGAGATAGAGAAACATTGATGTGGGAGAGAAACATCAATTGGTTCCCTTCTTGTACGTGGGATCAAACCCACAACCTGGGTATGTTCCCTGACTAGGAATCAAACCCTTGACCCTTCAGTCGATGGGATGATGCTCCAACCAAATGAGCCACACTGTCCAGGGTTCTGGGTTGCCATCTTTATGCAGCTCTCTCCTCTCTGATGTTCTGTCCTTTGGACTGTAACCGCCTTGGTCTTCCCAGACTCTCAGCTCTATCTCCTCAACTCAGTGAATCCACCAGTCTCTCCCTTCATTGTGTCCTTGGAAATACTCTTGAAGCAGGAATCTGGGACAATCATCAGGTGTACCCTTGTTTGTTTTCTGTCTTTCAGGGATTATTGTTCTTTGTTGCCTGATACTCAATGTCTTATAAACCCTTGGTTTATAGATTCTGTTTATTGTTTGGTTGTCTCAGGATGGTGAATAAAGCCATTACTCCATCTTGGCCAGAAGTGAAGGCTTAAATATGGCTACTAGCCAGTAAATATGGCTATAGGAATTATAAGAAAAATTAGAGATCCTAATTCTTCTTGCTTTCTCTATTTTCAATTTAATCATTTGCGTTAACATCTATACCACAATGTGGAAACAATCTTAAGGGATTAGGCCTAGCAGTGACTGAGTCAAAACAAAACAAAATGTAATTCCAATTCCCATAGAATTGAATGGCAGCACACTATTTGATGACTTCTGGACATGCCGTGAGTTCTGTTACAGCAGACATAACAGGGTGTATTTCCTAGAAATGCTGCTGTTGAGGTCAGTTTAATTCTACAAAGCAAAGAGGTATGATGTAGTCTGTCCTGTTGGGAAAGCTGCACATAGTTCAGCATGAGAAGCATAGTGTGCATGGTAGGGAAGAGAAGAGAGATGAGGGAATGGGGGGCGTTATTAAAAGATATGGCTGGACCAGTGTGCAGAGTCTGGACGTTTTAGCATAAACAGCCTTGCGTACAGTGCTACGAATTTTGGGTTAGGCTGAGGGCACTAGAGAGTCTGATGAGTTTTAAGGAGTTTAGTGACATTCACACCTTAGAAACATTGCTCTGGAAGAAGAGTGTGGGCAATGCTTGAACAGGAGTTGGGTGCAATCATGTTATTTGCAGGTTTGTTTGGAGGATGTTGGAATAGTTCTATTTTGAGAAAGATCTCAAAGAAACACTGGCCACGAGGTTCAAGGAAAGCAGTTGAGGTCAGAACATACTTAAAAGGTAAAATTGGTGGAACTCTGAAATTAAGTAAACATATTTGGACTGAAGGTGACAGAGAAAAGTCAAGAATGACTCCTGGTTTTCTGGCTCAAATAAATGAGAGAAGTTGAAAGTGCTGAGCGAAGGGATATCATGTGTGTGTGCGTCTGTGTGAATAGTCTCGTGTGATCATTTGCTTTTCCTAGACATTTTTGTGTTAGTCCAGCCTGTTTCACTTTCATGCCATATAAATCCCACTCATACTGGCCTACTGGAAAAACAAAATTTATTGGCTCCATAATTGACAGTCTAGAGTATGCTAGCTTCAGGCCCAGCTGAATCTGGGTGTTCAGTAATCTGAAAATTGCCAGTCTTGTCTTGGTCCTGATTTCCTCTCTGCTGGCTTTGTTCTCGGAGAGGCTGTGTGTGTGTGTGGTGGTGGCAAATACGTCTTTCATTCTATCAGTTAAATGATCTCAAAGGAGAGAGAATGAATAATCGTTATCAATGGTGCCAGTGCAAGTAATGAGACAAAGTCTCACTGGATCTCTCTGAATTAGTGCCCAGCCCTAAGTCAATCCACACATCTTGACTGGCCAGACCAGGATCATGTGACCTCTCCGAAATCCAGGCTGTGGGGTCGGCCATACCAGGATCACGCCAACTGCGTGTGCTTCACCCTCTCTCCCCTTCCAAGGAAAACTGGAATGTACCAGCAAGCATGGGAATGGATGCTGAGAAAGTTAAACAACTTCTGGCTCCCATAATTTACTTTCAGTTCTAGAGTAGCAGCTGTGTGTTTGCTGAATGGACTTGCTTACCTGCAGCCACTCCTGCGATCCTGTCTCACGCCTGTTTCACCATCACAGTGACCTGTTTCCTCGTCACTGGGCACTGTGACTTCTTCCAACAGAGAAGATTAATTATGTACACTGTTACCATGCCTCCCTCCAGTGGAACTGGCCTCAATTAATTTTCAAACAGCAAAGGAAAGAATCTATATCCCCAGTTGTAGTGAGAACTCAATAGGACTAATAAAATGCCCCCTGAATAACAATGTCACATTGGCAATTTCATTTATGTGATGTGCATGAAAATAACAGACCTGTGGTTTCACTGAAACATGGGCAGATAGAACTGGCAAAAACACGAGGAATCGTCACATGCAGTGTTGCTCACGCCTTTGAATTCTAGGACTACACTGGCAACATTGAGTTTTTTCTACTTCCCTACGAGAGCTTTTTATTCAGACAATACCTGATACTTACTTAGATTCAAGAACCTCAGATAATGGTTTTCTTGACAGCTTGGAAACCCCCTATCTAGTTTAGCCACCTTCGTTTTGACAACTGAGGAAATTAAAGAAAGCCGCAGTAAAGAAAGGTGATTTACACAAAGTCGCACGCAGAGCTAGAACAAGAACCTTCCTCCTGATGAGGCTTCCCCACTATATCAGCTGAGCCATTGGTAGAGACAGACTTAGTGTTTTCCAAAATAACACGACATCTAGGGAGGAATTACTAAGTAATTTTGTAGGCGAGTTACATTTTTTAAAAATGTTGTTCCTTTTATTCCAGTTTTCATGAGAAGTTCATCCCTGTCCTCTGTGTCTAATTAAAAAGGGAAAGGAATGTGACACTTATTCAGCACTTACTGTGAAGTTCCTTAATCCTCGTGACTACCCTGTCAAGTAGCTCTTATGATTTCCATTCAATAGATGATGAAATGAAGTTCAGAGAGATGGAGACAACTGCTCAGGTGTGCACAGCTAGGAATGGTGGCACTTACCGATCACCACAGCTGTGTCCTGCCTCTTCCTTAATGAACATTTTCTGTAGGTAGGCAGGGGGACTTTAAAGATGCTGAGAATGTCAATGGCTATTTACTTAATAGACCGTCAAGGCAAAGTGTAACCAGTAACAACAATGATAAAATAATCTACAACACAAAATTCTTGAAGGAAAGTATAAGCGCCTAACCTTTCAGAGCTTTGGAAAGACCATGGGCTGGCAGGCTTCTAGCAGTTGCCCTGGCTTCTAGAAGTGACCCCAGCTAAAGCAGGGATCATCAATCTGTAGCCAGGGGGCCAAATTCAGCCTACTAACTGTTTTTATAAAGAAAGAATCATTGGAACACAATCATATCCATTCACTACTTCTCCAGGGCTGCTTCATGTTATGATGGCAAACCTTAGTATTTGTGGTGGAAACTGTATGGTTTGCAAAGCCTAAAATATTTACTGTCCGGCCCCGTGCAGAAAAGGTTCGGTGACCCCTTGTCTAAAGGAACAGTTTGCAGACTGTATTCTCCAGATATCTACTTTTTCACTGAAACGAAACTTAAAAGCATTTTTATGGGAGCGTGGGTGTCAGTGGGCAAGGTTCTGGGGCCTAATTTACTTCAAACAGAGCAGTTCTGCTTTCATCTCTATGATGTATTGGATTTTCACAGTTGAATCTGTGTTAGGTCGGAGCGATGGATGGACCGGAGACATGAGGTCAGATTCCTAGAGAGTTCTGTAAATGTTTGTCTAACAGTTGACCCTGGCAGGAAAAGCCAGGTGCATGTGAAAAGAAAACCTGAACATGTGGTGCTTTATTTTCATAACTATAGGAAACGAAAATGTTCCTGCCTACTGCAAAATTGTACTTGTTTAAGGCATTAGGTGCTTCCAAGTGCAATTGTACTCGGTATTTTTCTTAGGGAACATCTCTTACAATGACCATAATGTTTGGATGGAAGACGAAACAGATGTATAAAAATTATCTATCAGAATTGATGTTTTGGTTGGGGAGAGTTTGGCGGTGCAAAAAGTGTCTGAGTCATATTATTTCCTGCAAGGCAGTCCCTCCCTACCAGAAAAATACAAACTATTTTTGTGACACTCTTTCTAGGTTACTAAAACAATTTCACTTCCCTGAATGGCTGGTTCTGACATGTCCTAATGTCCTAGATGAGAAGGAGAGAGAACAGATGATTTACGCTTTAAAGCTTATTTTTCATCAGTAAAACTGTCACTATTGATCTAGTTCTGATAATGGTAGAGTAGCTTGTAGCAACTAATGCTTCTACTGACAATACTATAAACTCTGGACAAGATACAAAACCAAAGACATTTGAAGGCACTCGAGAGTGAACCAAAGCAGGAAGAAACTGGAGGGTATTTAATCCTTGAAAGAAGTAAACTGCACTAGATGAAAAACACATTTATATGTTTTTTCCATTTGGGTCACCTGGTGCACATGTGATGAGATGACTAGCACTGAACCGGAAAGACAGTGTTGCTGGCTTGATATATGATAGGGCAGGATTCAGAGCTGCCAAATAAGCTGGGGAGTGAAGGAGGCTGTTTTAGAATGGAGAGGGGAGCCCCCAGATACACATATAAACTCAGCTCAAATCCTTGGCTGACCCTGAACTGCATATGCACAGGGGATATTCCAAGAGGCTTAACAGAGAGTGGTAGCTAGAGGGTTGAAAAACTGAGGCAGTTTTTAACTGCTGCCTACTGAAGGGAGGAAGGGAGGACAGAATTAAGGGTTTTAGACCCGCCAAGTGGGTGGGACTTGCTAAATACCTTGAGCTTCGTATTGAAATGCTACCGTATCTCTGATCTAAGGAACTAACTTGCTTAGAATAAAAGGGAACATCCAAACAGATCCACCAAAACAAAGGATAATATTAAGCCTCCACAAGGTCAAAATGTCAGCCAGGAATCTGTCTTCTGGAACAAAAATCAATATTCTTCATAAGGATATGACAGAACCCAGAGTCTATATAATGTATTGTGCACCCTGTTTAATATGCTAAAAAATTATTGACCATGCAGGAAATATGACGCAGAAAATAGGAAAATCAGATGCATAGTTAAGAGTAAAACCAATCAACAGAAAAAGACTTAAAATTATCCTGATTTTGAAATTAGCAGACAAGAGCTTTAAAGAAGTTACAAATATGTTCAAGAATTTAAAAGGAACCCTAGCTGGTACGGCTAAGTGGATTGAGTGCTTGTCTGCAAACCAAAGTGTCACCAGTTCGATTCCCAGTTAGGGCATATGCTAGGGTTGCAGGCCAGGTTCCCAGCAGGGTGCACGCAAGAGGCAACCACACATTGATGTTCCTCTCCCTCTCTTTCTCCCTCCCTTCCTCTCTCTAAAACTAAGTAAGTGAAATCTTAAGAAAAAAAAATTTTAAAAGGAGAGTTAGCCATATTTGTTGAACAGATAAAAAAATCAATATAAAATTAAACTATAAAAACAGAACCAAAAGATACTCTAGAACTATAAAGTAGAATATCCTAAATGAAACACTCATTGGATATTTGGGCTTCCCTCCTGATATCGTCAGCATCTTCCTCTATGAGCCAACCACAGATCCATTTGGATAAAAAGAAAACCAACTAGATGTCTTTTTACCCCTTGTAAAAATGCTATATATGTTCTTTAACTTGCTCTGGGAATACATTTGTCTGTGTGTAGGACATATATGAAGTATGAGGGAATGACCAAAACAATTCAGGATGGCAGTCACCTTTGGAAGGAGGGAGGACAGTATGAGAGGGAAGGAGCAGGTAGGGAGCTGTCACTGTAATATTTTACTTGTTAAGTTGGATGCTGGAATATAGGTCTTCACTGTATTACTCTTTATTTTTCTCCGTGTATCTTACCTATTACATACAGACTTAAAGGAAGCAAACATCATGAAAATGCAAATAGAGCTGTCAAATTCTCACTTTACTCACAGAATAGTAATAATAAAGGTGGACCACAAACAACTGGGAATTTGGCAGGAGTGGGGACACAGCAGTGGGAAGCACAAAGTGGGAACTGAAGGGAAGCTGTCTGTGATGGGAGCCCTGGAGCGCCGGTGTCTCAGGGGCTCTGGGATGGGATGGAGACAGAAAGTTCATAAGAAAGTGGGAGGAAGTCCTGGTATTAACTGTGCCTGACTGGTACGTTTTCTCATTTGCTGCTTTGCTCCAACAAGCTGGTGCCGGAAACAAAGGGTCAACCTGCTACATCATGGGAGCAGGACTGTGCATAACTAGGGAGGGGCAACAGAAAACCAGGGATAAGTATGGACCTTCTGCCCCAGTGGGCTGGAAAGAAGCTGTCATTGTCCATTCCTAGGGAGGTTCCCTAGTAAACTCAAGTTCCAAGCCAAAGGCTGGGGCTAGGACAGAGGCAGCAGAAGTAACACAGCCAGTTTACTATTCTGAGGCCAGAATAGTTCAAAGTGGGAGCCGAATGAGCCCAGGCAAAGAAGCAAGGTGGTAGGGACTAAGGCAGGGAAAGAAGTCTGAGATCAAGTCCATAACAACAATGTCAACAGTGACAAGCATTTATGTAGCGCTTACTATATAAAGAGTTCTAGGCAGCCAATAAACGCTTTGCCTAGATCACCTAATTCAATCCTCAGAACCACCCTATGAGTTAAGCACTGATATTATTTCCATTGAACATATAAGAAATCTGAGGTCCAGGGCCATATAGTAATAGAAGGTGAAGCTGGGACTATAATAGAGACTGTCTGACCACAGGGCATATATGTACTGCTGCTTCCATGTAATGCTGAGGAATAGGAATAACTGGCTAGGAGTTGATTCCAACCCATGATCGGAATGTTTAGGATTCAGGGCTGCAAAGAATAGATTTGTCTTAAATCCAACACCGATATCTATTTCTGTATGGACTGAGTCCCTACCTGCCTATTCTGAAATAACTGCAGCAGGAGTAGATCAAATTCTGCTGGGTTTAAAGTATTTGAAAATTTAGAAACCCGCTTTAAGAAAAATAATACAAACGTGTTTCTTTTGAAAAGTGTATAAAATACATGCGACAATGTAATCACATAGCCAGGTTTTCTCCCAGGCCCTTGGAAAGAGTCCGAGAAGGTGGGAGACCTCGAAGATTAAGCTTTCTCAGTGGCAGATGGCCGCTGGCTCTGTGTATGGGGATCATATGATTTGGCAATTTGTGAGATCTTTATTAATGTCTATCCTCTCACCTAGAAAGAAGCTCTGTAAGTAGAGAGACTGTGTGGTTTTTGTTTATTTTATTGTCACATAGTAGCACGCTTTTATATTTTAAGATTCTAGGCTTTATTTATTTATTTATTTATTTTGCCTGGTGTTAGAATCATCTTTCTCAGATCAGGAAGTAGCTTTGAGAGTCTAGTAGTGACACAGAAGACACTCTAAGTCTTTCAAGGAGGGAAGTTAATGCTGGGAATTGGTTGGCCTGGTGATAGAAGAGCTCAGAAGCCAACAGAGGATATTGAAGCAACTCCAAGATTAGAAACTGCAGAAAGAGACTTCTAGCCTTAGAGATGGAAGCCAGGAAGGTCTGAAGGAGCCACTGCTCTGGTGAGGACTGCCTAGCAGCAATGGAGACCACGAAAGAGGAGCTTTCTACCAGGTTCTCAATGATGGAGGAGACTCATCCACTGTCCCTGATGCAGAGGGAGAAATGTGCTGGCTTCTCCACCCCTCTACCATTCAGCTTTCCTCCAGTGTTTTCTACCTAGGCAGAGCCAATTGGCAAGGGAGCTTGGGAAATGTAGTTTTCTGCTACACAGAACAGAGCCTAGTAAAGACTGGAAATAGAGCCAAATTGTGTCTCCGCCACCCGCCCCCCCAAACCCATATGTTGAAGTCCAACTCGCAAGTACCTTAGACTGTATTTGGATATAAGGTTTTAAAACAGATAATTAAGTTAAAATTAGATTATTAGGACCCAATATAACTGGGGTCCTTATAAAAAGAAGAGATTGGGACACTGACAAGGACAGGGAGAAGACAGCCAACTACACTCTTCAGAAGAAACCAACTTTCCTGACGCTTAACCTTGGAGTCCTCATTTCCGGAAACCAAGAGAAAATAAGTTTTTGTTGTTCAAGCCACCTAGTTGGTCGTACTCTGTTATGGCAGCCCTAGCACGCAAATGCAAGGAGACTGCAGCATTCTGAGGTACAGAATGTTCCACATCGCCCCTGCAGATTGTCCCCAGGTTTCCTCAGCTTTCCATTTTCAGAAATCAATTGGATCACTCCTGCAGATGGAGATCGCATCCATTGCCATTTGATTCTTCTCCTTTTCTTTCTTGAGGTTCCAGAAGATCCCGGATGTCTCCTGCATGCACGGAGCACATGCATGGAGTTCGTTGTCTGATTCCAGAAAGCAACCCCATGTCTGTGGGCCAGGAAACAAAGAGGTAGTAAAATTTGCTTCTGAAACTGTCCAGCTCCTGAAGGCAAAACAAAAACTCTTTTTGGAGCAGCCTCAAACCCTCCATGGGAATGGTTAAATAATAATTTCCTCCAGACCAGATGGCAATGTGACGCTCTGAAGGCAAACTGCTACCTCTTCATTTTCCCTTTGCTGCACCACAGTTCACGTGGATCAGGACAGCAGGAGCAGGAGGCAGAACGTTCTGCATTTTCTCCGTCTCTTCCTGGGAGGCCAGTGCAAAGACAATATGGCTTTCGCTGTGGGATACCAGCACAAGGCTCCAGACTCGGGCCAGCAGAACCCTATTTTATTGTAGGAATTTGTACTGCTAGACCCTGCGGGGAATCATGGTCAATTCCAGAGCCTAAAAATATGATCACTACGTCCAGTTATTTAGAAGAAAAACATTGTGTTTGGCCACAAAGTCCCAGGACTCGGGGCCTGGTTATGGGGCTTCCCATCTGTGTGACCTTGAATAAGTGACCTTCTCTCTGGACTGGAGCATCTCATCTGTTGGGGGGCAGGCAGTACCTGCCTTACTGACACATGGGGCCGTGGAGGTCATCAAAGTGGGTCCCTGCCAAGGTGTGTCTCCACTTCTAAGTCAGCACTCTGCACACCCAGGTTGTGCTCCTTATTTTGTCACGATCCCAGGCTATAAAAACAAATTTTTAGAGACAGAAGATTGTTTACTCTCTTCTTTGCTGAATTCATCTAGAAGCAACCCCGCCCTCAAACCCCAACACCCAGGGTCCTGGGAAATGTGCGGTTAAAAGCTCTGGCTTCATCTCCTAGTGGGGACATCAGAAGCATTAAGACTACCTAGAATGGTAATTTCCCCATTTAAAAAATGTCCATCCAAGGTAATTTCCCCCACATAGTTTCTTTGAATATCCTTTTGTTCATGGACAGAGTAATTTTTTGTCAGTTTTATTGAGGTATAATTTGTGTACGATAAGTTTCACCAATTTTAAGTGCACCATTCAATGAGATCTGACAAATGTATACAGTTATAAAACCACCACCACCAGTGTGGGGTAATCTTTGCACAGAACGATTTATAACTTACTCTCTTCCTTTTTCCCCCAATTGGGGAGCAGGCTCCCATTTCCTGAGTTAGAGGAGGTTTGTGGCTATGCAAAAGGCACCTTCACAGTCTCTAAATGTCTTGGAGCATCAGCTCGAAGTCCTAAATATTATCATCTGTGTCAGGTTCAGAAGGGATGAGGCTGAGTACAGTACAGTTACTCTTTTTGTTTTTTGAGCCCGTTTGTGCTTTGTTGACCCTGCGATGCTGAGGCCTTGACTGCCTACTGCTGCAGTGGGTACGGCCACTCCTTCGGTGGCTGCTTCTTGCTCTTCAGGTTCTCTTCATGCTTGTGGAGCCCGCGACGCATGGCGTGTGTTTTCTTGGGCTGCAGGTCCAGGGGCTTGCACTTCTTGCCCCTGTAGAATTTCCTGAGACTCTCTTTCTGAGTCTGGTGAATGACGGTGAGAACGCAGTCAACGGATTTGCGAACAACTCGGATCTTAGAAAGTTTGGAAAGCTGCGCCACCCATCTGTCCCTTTGGCCCAGTGCAACTGGGACAGCCCCACCTTCACGTCCTTCAGATGTTTGAGCAGCTCCTCCTCCTTGTGGCAAAGGTCTCCAGCCTTCATTCTGGACAAGTCTGAACCAGCCGCTGCCGCTGCCTGCTCGGAGAGAAAGTGCTCTTTTTATTTTTATCATAGAAATATATTCACCAGTTACGGGGTTATTTTCTTTATTCCTAAAAATGTATCACGTGGATTGACTGTCTTCTAAAGGTTTCTGGTTTTTATTGTTGTTCTGTTACAATTGTCCCAATTTCTCCCCACTGCTCTCCTCTGCTCCCCTCCCCACAGTCCATCCTCTCCCCGTGAGTACACTTACCCTTGACTTGAGGAGGATCTGTGAAACTGTAAGATCGTTATCTGTACACACTCCGCCAACATCCAGTGGTGGGACCTGCACAGAATAACTGCTGTGGACGCTCCTGTTCAAAAAGGGGGGCGGGGGCGTGAGTCACAGACTCCAACTGCTCTATCGCAGTTCTGGAATCTCCTCTATGGGAAGTGTTCCAACTGGGTAATTATGCTTCTGTGAAGCATACTCCCATTTAGAAAGCATCTTTTTGTCTTTTTTAATATTATTTATTTTTAGAGAGAGGGGAAGGGAAGGAGAGAAATATCGATGTATGTTTGCCTCTTGCGCACCCTCTGCTGGGGACCTGGCCTGCCACCCAGACATGTGCCCTGACTGGGAATTGAACCAGGGACCCTTTGGCTCACAGGCTGGTGCTCAATCCACTGAGCCACACCAGCCAGGGCTAGAGAGCATTTTTATCTTAGCTCAGAAGAGACTGTGTGGCATATTAGAGTCAGACTGACCACTGGTTTAAATGATGTGCTGAGCTCAGTTTTCCTATCTGTAAGGTGGGAATCATACTTTACTCTCACAGGGTTGCTTGAAGGGTGAAAAGGAAAAGAGAGGTCAGATGCAGAGCTCCTGGCAGATGGCTGGGCACAGAGTAAAGACTCAATAAATAAATATTAGTTAGTTCCCTTTTGCCTTCAGTTAATTAGTGAATGAGTAAAACAATCTGATAAACTAATTTATAGGAAGGTCATTAGAATGTTAGCAATTGATTTTCCCAGGCTTTAATATAGCTCCAGCTAATGGCTTATGGATTCCTGTGCAGTCACGCTCCACCAAAGAGGCGTCTATTAAAGCAGAAAAAGGCAGCAGGTGCCAGGCAGGCTCTGGGCTGGGTATTGGACCTTCTGCAGGGGCAAGATGGGCAAGGATGCTCTATCAAAGCATCCTGGTTTTTGTGTAGGTCTCAAACTGTAAGAGATAGAGGCCCTTTCACACGGGAGTCCTCAGAGTTGAGTGGCAATGTCCCCTGAGGATGAAAGGACATTGTTTTCCCTGGTTCTGAGGAGTCATCTTGTGAGAGGTAGAGGATCAGGCTTATGGAGAACAGCTTCTTGTACCAGACTGCCTGGGGTTGAGTTTGGGCTCTACCCCCTTAGCACAATGACCTTGGGCAAGTCACTTTTTTCCTCTTTGCCTCATTTCCAAAAGTAATAATGTCTACCTCATAAAGTTGTAGTGAAGATTAAATGATTTAATAAGTAAAGCAATTAAAACTATGCCTGGCATGGAGGGAGCACTATCTACATATGTTGACTATTATTATTGTTTCCAGTTTGGGAGAACTGCTCAGACAGATGTGTCTCCAGTCAGCCACCTTTCCCCTGAGCGCTCCTGCCAACGACAGAGGACAATGGCGGGGGGCATTTGAGGAATAAGCAGTTTTTTATTATAATATATATTTGATTGAAACAGTTCCAATTTATTAAATATAAATAGTACCAAGTCCTATACTTGGAACATTATAAGGATTTAATGGGAAGCGGAGAGAGGAACCACTTAACTGTTTAAGAGGGAATATAAGCCAGGGAATTGGTTACACTGGCGGTAGCAGAGAGGAGGCCATCTAGGATACGAGTCAAGCCAGGGATTAGTCATAGTAGAGGGTTACCTCCACCCCTAGACTGGAGGTAGCTGGAGGTGGGTTTCTTAATGGGAGCTAGAACCAAGGGGGGCCTATCTGGTGGGAGTAAGGGCTATGACAGAGAAGCCACAGCAGTGATGCCACTGTGTCAGAGAGGAAGGGACAGAATGCCATAGCTTCTCTCTTCTTTCTGCCCTCCAGTCTCCCATGGGGCCTTCCATTGGCCAACCCAGCCAGAATTCAAATATGTTGGACCAATGGAAAGATGAGGAATGGATTGGAAAACCAAAAGGCCCAGGACTGGCATAATACATCATTCCCACAAACATATGAAGAAGGCATTTTTATTTCCTTGTTTACAGATATAGATATTGAGACCAAGGGGAATTAAGTTAATGGTTCAAATATTCATAGCTGGTGAAGTGACTGAGGTAGGAATAGAACCCAGACTGGCCTGCCTCCAAAATCCACATCTGTCCACCATGCAGTGAGTCCTCTGGACTCAGTTCTACAGCAAGTGTTCCATCCCTGTGACCGACATTGGAGTGTAGGGTCCCCATCTAGAACCTTCTCATTGCGTTTGATTATGCTAGGAAGTCTCAGGTCATGCTTGCCTGGTATTTGGGTGAATTGGTGGGAGAGCTTTTTGGAGCCTAGATACCTAACATTTTTCTAGCCACACCACACTGGGAACCAAACCAGGGACGTCAGAATCACTTGTGGGAGCTTTGTAAAAAAATCTCTGTCTCTGGGGATTCTGAATCAGACAGCCTAAGAGGATCCCATGAATTTAAGAAATGAATTTTTAAGACTTTCTAGATGACTCTGAAGTCCGGCCTTGACTGCTACCCTCTTGTCTCACCATCTGCTCTGATGGCCTGGATGGATGGTCAAGAGTTGCTTTGCTCAAATTAAATTAGTCATTAAAAATTATATTTGCTTCTAGGCTGCCTCAGCGACATCTGGAGTGAATATAAGGGAAAGGCCAGGGAAAATTTCTGGTCCCTGTCCCCTACAAATAGCCTCACCAGCATAGACTAGCTTGTTTTGCTGTTGCTGTTAAATTGAGTTAGATGTTCAGACACACCAGTCAGGACTAGGTTGTCTCTGGAACTAGGATCTCTCTGTCTTGTATACTTTTGCTATTTCTACTTGGTATGTCAAAATCTTATATTTGCTTTTAAGAGTTGGGGAAGATTCCACCAAGAGGAGCTACTTGGTACACAAAGCTGTCTCACTCCATTGCCAGGTACTGAAACATCTTGGGCTAGCCTGGAACTAACTCAGGGCTGAGAATTTAGGGATACAGCTTTGAAGATACACAGTTTGTGATTACCTCTAAATAGGAGTCTTAACCTAGAGATTATTTTAGAAGATAAATGGATTCCAGGTTGAAATTCTACTAATTAATTTTGATTGCACTTGAGAATAAATGTAGAGCTTTAAAATATTTACATAAATAAATGTCTCACCCATGAGCATTCTGATTAGCTCTGTCTGTGGGATGGGTTTGAGTATATATATATATGTATGTATATATCACACATATATACACACACACACATATATATAAAATTCTCTAGCTTCAGATCTGGGGTCTAGTGCTTAAGAGTTGTGTAACCTTACTCATTTAATTTCTTCAAGCTGGTAGCATGCTAAGTGCATGTGGGGGGTAGAATGGGGAATAAGGGGGAGGAGCCATGTGTTGGCAACAAGGAGGTATATGGTCTGTAGAAAACTTCAAACGATAATGAAAGCAAATAAAAACCAGTCTGGTTTTTATTTTCAACATGCACTGGCCATTTTAAATAATGCTAGTAATAAGATACTCCCATGGACACCTCCCTCCTAAAACTTAGTCTGCCACCGAGCTCTAGTTTTTGCATCTGTAAAGCTGAGTAAAATGGAAATAAAAATACCTGTTTGTAGGGTTGTCTTCACAATTTAGAAATAATATGTTTGAACTGTTTCTTGATTGCTATCCTTGAGTGACTTTTTAGTGAGACTGGATGGTTTGAATCCTGACTCCATCATCATAATCTTGATCAATTATTTAGTCTCTCTGTCTCCATTTTCTTTAATTATAAAATGGGGATAAAAAAGTACCTGCTTCATCCAGATGCCTCACTGAGTTAATATAACACAAAGTACTTTGGCACATAGTAAGCCCTCAATAAATAGTATTTATTGTTAATTAGCTATATTGCAACCTATGTTTATATGTTCATTTACTAGTAATTCTTGTTTTATAGCTCATAAACATTTGTTGAATACCTATGCCTCTAATTAGTGTCATTTACTTCTCAATCTAAGTTAGAAGTATACCTGGTACCTAGCCTATAAAGATGTCAAAAGAGTGAACTCTTTAGGCCTTTCTTGGTAATAGATTCCTTGTCTACTCTAAACATCTCTTGTTTTTATCCCTTTCCTCATATCATATCTATGCTGGAAATAGACAGGACCTCATTGTCAACGTTTTAGTCAACACTTAACGGCTGGCCTCCGGTTACCTGCAATACAGTAAGACAGATCATTTGTCTAAAGCAGACTCTCAGGAAAGAAAGTTGGAAGACAGTACCCCAATAGCTGTACAATTCTGGTTCAACATACAATATGTCAAGGCTATGTCTCTCCAGCGGGGTCTGGCTCACAAAATTCAAGTGCTAATTTATAATGCTTAGTAACTCTAAAAAATAGCTACATTTTCAAAGGAATCTCAACCACCAAGCTTTTCAGTCCCAAAGAATGAGATATTGATTAAAGGTAGGCCATTGAAGTCAAAACTTAGGGGGGGATGAAATAGGAGCTAATGGGTATCGAAATTCCCTTTTCTTGGTCCTTTTCTCATCATCTTCATATTTCTCATCTCAATGACTCCTCACAAAAACCTCCAGAGACAGGCAAAGCATCATAAATGACGTTATCAGAATACTCGGAAAAGCTATGGTAACAGGCTGACTGTCATGCATGTAGACACTCCAATTTGAATCCAACGTAACATTTATACAGACAGCAAAACAACTTGGAAAACTGTGTTTGGTAGCGTGCTATCTGAAGGGAAAAAATACAAGATCATATTCACACAGCAATTACTGTGTAGTAAAAGCATTCAACTAATTATGGAAGAAATGGGAAAAATTGAAACAGTTTTGCAAGGGTGGTGAAATTAAGATTTTTTTCCTGTTCTACTACTTTTAATATTGTTTTTGCAATAAGGAAGCCATAGCTGTACCAATTGGGCCACACTACATGGCGTACCCTCACCTCTTGCAGGCCTGGGATGTCCTGGCATAAGCCATGATTATATCATAAATTAAACTGAATAAATGAATAATAACAATAAGAGCTGCTGTGAATTAGCCATAATTGCCTTGATGATTAGAGCAGCCAAGAATTCAGAAGCCAGTTGTAATTTTAATGGTCATTGTGATAATGAGCTAGATAGAAAATGAGTGCCTACAAATAGATCCATCAGGAACGGGATATCCACGGGAAGACTGAGGACTTGTGTGGGTAGAGGTGGAAAAGTACAAGAGTATCGCACCAGCCAAAAAGGATTCCAACAGAAGCATAGATCAGAGGGCATTCTCCTACAGAGTGGCTTGGGCCGAACTGCACAGGACCAAATCCAGCTAAGAAGAGCAAGAATAAAGTGTCCCACAGTCCTGGTTGATGTCCCAGTGTTTCAAGGATATAGATGATGGGATATGGTTCTTCCAAATGGGGAGAAGACTACAAAACCACCCAACAAAGTCGGCGAGCCTACAACTAGACACACAATCTTACTAAGGGGTATGCATGCGTGGGGTCTGAATTCTATATGAAACAAACTCCAAAGCTAGAAGTTTCCCAGTGCATTCCATCTACAGGATTAACTCAGGTGGACCTTGTGTCTCTAGACCTACAAAGATGGCTGCTTAAAATGTGAACTCTCTAGTCCCACCGACAATACAGGCCACAAAGAAGTGACGTGTGTGCACGCTCATATTGACAGTGGTGACCTTACACTAAGAATGTGGGCTTCAGAGACAGGAACCAGGGCTTGAGGCTACGACTTACCATCTGTACGTATCAGATAAGTATTCTCCTTCTCTGGTCTCAGTTTTCTCACCTGCAGAACAGGGACAGTAATAGAACTGACCTAAAGAAGTAGTAATGAGAACTAAAGATGATCCGTAACAAGTTCTCAGCACAGAGCTTATTATACCAAGAATGTTAATGTTTGCTATGACAACTGATATTAGTAGGGTAAGATTAAATGATTTTGGAATTCAGTTGTTTAACTTGACTGGTTGCAAAAAAACAATGTTAAACTCTAAGATACATTTAACGATTTTTAACCATCCTTCGTAACTTCTAATAAAACTGCTTTACTTTTACATAATAGTAATCATGATTTATATGTAATTTGATAAGTCTTTTCACACTGCTAAGAACCGTGACTTTTACTTTTAATGTCTATAATATAGTCCATCAAGTTAATGGCCTCTAATTTGCTAGCTCATTCCCCTGTGGCTGGACATTCAGGTTGCTTTCAATGTTTCATTATCATATATAACACTGCAATGAGCAATTTTAATGATTGTTTGTCTTGTTTTAAAATACTCCAGGGCAAATCCCCAAGTGTGGGATTGTGGAGTCACAGGGAGTAAGGTTTTTAATAGTGCCTGAAGCACACTGATGTAGCCTTCCAGAAAATCTGCACCAATTTAACCCTCCCATCTTTAACATAGCAAATTCTGAGTGGTCAATTCATATCCGTTCTTTAAAATCATAAGAAAGTAGATTAAGGAGAATTCTGTAAAACAAGAAAAATAGCATGCCACTTTAAAAAAAATTATTTTATTGTTGTTCAATTATAGTTGTCTGTATTTTCTCCCCACCACTTTTTTTGTAGTAAGGGAATAATTATTCAGTGCTTCCTCCCCTCTCCTTCCTTTTCTGTTTTAATAAGACATGTCCTCACTTTGTCTTAGGTAGCAGAAGCAAAAAAGCATGAAGGAAAGTGTGAGCTAGAGAGGGAGAGTGTGAAATACAGGGGGAGAATAGAAATAATAAATTCTGATAAAATATATTATGGTTTAAGGCCAAATAAGTCTCATGTGGATCTTAACAACAGCTCTGTAAGGCTAAATGATGAAGATCATTCACATCGCACAGGTGACAGAACTGAGACTCAAGAAGGTACAGCGACTTGACCAGAGTCACCTGGCTGGTCAGCTGCCTAGCTTACATGTTGACTCCCATCCCTTGGTCTTCTGACTCCTTCGTCAGAATTCCTTAGATGGCATGATTTGCATTGCCCTAACGTGGTTTCCCTATGAAGTAGTGAGAGAACAAATCAGGACGTATATTGTGAAGTGCTGATTTATATGATAGTAACAACAACAATAAAAAGAAAGCTAGCTAACATTTAATCAGTGTTTACTCTGTACCAGGCATGTGCACCATCTTCATTCTCATGGCAATCCTACCAAGTGGATATTATTATCTTTATAGGTGAAGCTAACAGGGGCCCAGAGAGGTTTAGAAACTTGTCCATGATCACAGAGCTAAGAAGTAACAGAGCCAGGATTTGTCAGGCCAGGAAGCCTGACAGAGCTCATGCTCTCAACATCTGCTGAGAGACGTTGCACACATTTCTTAACTTTGCCGAGGCAGATGCCTGCCTGGCCTGGAGAAAAGACCTCCTTCCTCCCGGTCCTGGGTGGAGAAGCAGCGTGGAGACCACCTGCAACGAGTGGCACTGGCCTGCAGAGAAGCAGACCAGCGTTCCACTGGCGCTTCTGAACTTAGGTTGTCTACTGAGTGGCCTGTGGCAAAAAAAAACACAAACCCGTTCTGAATTCACTTTGTTCTCCCCTTTAATGTTGCCCAAAGGAAAACCAATGCAAAAGCTGCCCTTTGAAGCTGTCTTCTATATGAAAAAATAAACAGACCCCTTTGCAGTGAGAGAGCAGGATTTCTGAAGAGCTGAGGACCGCAGCCCTGGGCGAAGGGGCTGGGCACAGAGCCCTCAGCCAGAGTCAGCTCTTTACATTTTTTTAACCCATTCACCAAATTCTGTTCCTGACAATTTCCATTCTTTTAAGTCCCAATAATGAGATGCTGTGAGCTTCCTTTAAACAGTAAAAAGTCAATTAATATGCTAACTGTTAATAAGCTCGATTCTTTCCTTACATTCAGAATGGCTAGGGTCATGCTTTGAATTGATGGAGAGGGTGTGAAGCGTAGGAAAGGAATTGGTATGGGAGAGAATGATCTTTGCAGCATCCTCAGGGGCCTAGTAGTATTTTTTCCTACCCAATTTCCGACACACACACCTTTGATGACAAGAGTGGTTTTGGTGGTGGTTGTCACTGGTTACCCTAAAATAATAGCTGTCACAACAAAATCTTCCTGTGCCCAGGGCTGGTCCTTGGGGAAATGACAAGTCCTCAGAGAGCATTTCATTACCTCCACTCTTGATTCTCTCTGATCTTGGAACTCACAGTGCCCTCTTTGGGAATCTACAGTGTGTCCTTCATTTCTCATTTTCTCCAACTCCCAGCAAAGAGCAATGGGCCCCAGTTCCCACAGGCTTTGACGTGGAGCTTTGTATTTCTGATTCGGCAGTGAAAGGCTTTCTAGCCTGGTTAAGGAGTGAGACAAAGACCATGGCCTTGTGGACTCGGCAAACTCAACAAAGCAGTGTTTGGTTTGGCTTCCACAACACCTATAAAAATTTAAACCTTATGAGATGTCACATGAAGGTCAGATGCATCAGCTTTTCCTGGGAAGTTGGGTTATCTCACAACATGGCAATGGCTGCCTTCCCATTTGACAGCATTTGGTTGGCACCGAGCAGAGGCAGCTACTCCCTTCACTACATTCCTGGTCTACCCCTCTTGATGCATTTATGTACCCAGTTGGATCCTTTGGATTTGGATCTTTGATGCCTGATTTAAAAGTCTGGGAGTGAAGGTGGAGCCGGAGTCTTTCTTTCTCTGTGACCATAGCCATACTGGTCTGCCAGAGACCATGAATCAGACAGCTATCGGATCTGTTGCTCCTGCATGCTGGGTGATCACGCACTGGGTTACCAGGGCAGGAGCGCTGTTGCCGGTGAAATGGAGGCTACCCGTCAGTCAATCTACAGAGCACGCGCCTAGTGCCACCCACTCCGCACACCATTCCCACCTGGCCCTGAGCTAGGCCCCAGAGGTGTGTGTGCTCAGACTGTGGTCAGCTTTCCAGGCACTTACCCCTTTTCCTGACAACCCACAATTTGGTTGCTGAGATGATTGGCTTTATTGATAGATTTTTAAATTAATTATGAAGGTAAAATATTTTTAGCCAGGGTGAACTATTCATCTCCTACTTTACCCAAATCCACAGGAAAGCAGATGTTCTGTCAGTTTTGCACACACACACAGAGACACACACACACACAGCCTTACTCCTGCCCTCTCTAACCTCAACCTTTTTGTCCCAGGACAGGATTCAAACCTAAAAGACTGGACTCTGAGGGCAGCAGCTCCGGAGCCCTTCTCTCCCTGATCTCCAGGATGCTACAGCTCAGAACAATGAGTTCTTTCCATTTTCCTCTAATGGCATGAAAATAATCCTGCTGCTGCTCTAATGCAATGCTTAGAGGTATTGGGTTATCTTATTAAAGATCTGATGCCGTTTTTTTGCTCTAACACTCTTGCCCAAGTAATTATCTCTGCAGGCAGTTGCATCTTTATCTGGGCTATTCGAATAGTCAGAGAGTAGTACGTATTTACATCATTTGTCCCCCCAGATGGAACAGGCTATGTTTTTTTTTTCTTCCTCCCTCAGCAGCTTTTGGTTCGTTAAGAGGTTAACATGAATAGACTTTGATCTGGTCCTATTAAGGTCAGTGGCTCTGAGGCTGTTTCAATATAAATGACTTCTCTGCAAATGGTATCACTCTTTCTCTTGCTCTCGTGCTTACCTTCTCCTTCCTAATTACTCCTCAGACATTTCACTCTAGATATGATTCCCAGGGTGTCCCAGATGCTTTTTGAAGATACTCTTTCTAAGTCAGATGCAAATATGAAATAGTGCAATTGCCTGCCTTGAAAGGTCCACAGCTAACACATGTCTCCTTTCTTACTAACACAATTATAGGTTCAACAAAGAAGTAACCTAGGGACAGGGGGTGACTCTCCCAACCCCCCACGGCTGCATCCATCTGGATTGGGCTCTGGCCCATTTCTCAAAATTGAGTTATTCCACTGGACACATTTTCTTCAGCCTCTTTACACTGTAAATAGAGGAAAGGGATTAAGGATGCCAAGGATTAGGTGTTGTTTTTTTAAGTAGTTTGAGGAAACAATTTCATATATGAAAAGACTGAGGATACAACATTATTTTCATGGCTGGTACCTTCTTTTCAATTCAGCACTACTGATTAAAACTTGGCAAAGGGGCTCTTTGCTAATTTGTACGACATTCACATCCCATACTACCAGACAACTGGCTGTGTCTTCTAATTCTTATCCTTTCAAACCCTGAGATGCCAGAGAGCATGACGGATTTGTTCTAAATTGGCCTAATTTCCAGCCCAAGTCAGCTGTTAATCTGGAAATTGATTAGGAATATCACTTAGAAAATAATACCCCAAATAAGACTTACAAAATATAAACTTTTCCAGTATAGCTCAATTTTAAGTCATATTGCAAACCTGAATTGCATTTAAAAACCAGGACTGAAATGGCACCGCTACTGATCACTAAACTTCTGTTTCATAGTCTAGATCGGTAGACGCCTGCATAACACGTGGGCTCTGATGTGAGGAGTGAAGCCTCTACCACAGTGAGTTTGCCGCATACGTTCTGCCTTATGGGTAAAGAAATTAAATGACATTGGATACTTCTGTGTGAAGTCCACATAGACTCCATAAACATTATCTGTTCAACATAAAACTCATTTTTCTCTCTAAACGCTCGTCCTCTGTGTCACCTGCCTTGATGAGTGACACCATTACCCATCCCACACTCAAACTAGAAATCAAAGTCATCTTCATTGCCGCTCTCTATACTTTCACATCCAGTCTAGCACCATGTCCAAAAAGTTCTTCCTGAAAGTTCTCTGTGATTTGACTCCTCTTGTCCATCCCCTCAGTGGGGTCCTTGGTTTTGGCTCTCAACACCTAGAAAAATACCTTCTTAAGTGATAAGCCTTCATCTTTCTCTCCAGTACTGCTTCCTCTACCCCAACCTTCCCTTGGGATAATGTTTTCAAATGCAGGACCCCTTACATCATCACATTGCTCAAACAACAAAAATGGCATTCGTGGGTTCCTATTACCTGTGGGATGAAAGCCCCAATGTATAAAAAGGACTCAGTCTTTCACGATCCTGCCCCAATCTACATTTCTGGGCCGTTTTTCTGTCCTTCCTCACTTTCACTGTGGAATTGAACCCCAGAAAAGTTCTGGGTCTTTGCAATGCACTCTGCTGGAGTCAGCTTAAGAAGGGATACACTTGCCTGAAAATATGGACAGGTGATTTTCATCTAGTTGCCTTGGCTGCAATATGCAATTAACTTCTTCTGTGTCTTACTCGCTACTTTTCCACAGTTTCTAATCTATAGATTAGACCATATAGGGATGCCTATACTCCCTTTTGTCTTTGTAATAATACTAGTGCCAGAATTCTTTTCTTCTCATTTTTAATGAAGCAGACCATTTGGGATTCTAAGCAATATTCCCTAGCATCTAGGATGATTTAGACTAGTGGTTCTCAAACGTCAGCATGCATTGGAATGCCCTGGAGCGTTCGTTATCATGCAGGTTGTTGGCCTCCACCTCCCAAGAATCAGGTGGTCTGGAGGGTGGCCTGCGGATTTGCACTTCTAACAAGTTCCCAGGCAATGCTGATGCTGCACATTGAAAAACCATGGCTTTAGCAGCGCGTCGTGAACAGAGGATGAGAGGTGACCTCTGTGAAGACAGTACCTCTTGGGGACAAATGGCTCCATTGGCATTTTTCAGGCTGTTTGCCTAATTTTTGTAATTAAAATTTTAACAATTAATTGCTTGTGGTGGAATGTGAATTGTTACAGACAAAAGGGAGGTTGGTGCTGAGGCATTTCCAGAAAAGGATTTGTCACTTTGTCGATGCAGACAAGGGTATGACCAGCGTACACTTTTGTCAAAATGGACTACTTAGACCCCGACTCTGGGGGTCCCTTTTACCGTTCTTATGCCAGTGGAAATCATTAGGCCAGTAAATGTCCCTAAATGTCGGTGAGCCACACAACTCTTGATCCTTCTTTCTATTGTCTGGGTTCCCCGGGAAGGCTGTGGTCACTGTGGTGAGTGAGGTAGCATCCTGACCTTAGTGGTTATTTTCTGTCTGCCTGGACTATGCTTTCTCCAGGTATCTCCCAGACATCTTTAAGACGGTTTCAATATATCTTCTGCAAATCCTTCCCAATCCTTCTAGGATAGTTGTTTACTCCCATGTGTCCAGAAATGAATGTGCTTTATATAGCACTCATCAAATGATATTATAATGATTTGGTTTAATGATTTATCACCTCCATACTAGATTAGTAATTCCTTCGAGGACAGAGTATTTATGTGTGTATTGTGAAATGTATACATAGTTCATCTTTTCTCCTTAAAACTAATGGATACTTGCTGAATGAATGAATGAATGAATGAACTGTACTTTCATGCCCTGAAAATCCCCTTTTGAAGTGTATAAATCTCATTTTGCTATATATGTGTCAGGCTCCTCCAGCTGGATACCATATATTCTACTTTTTCTGAGTCCTTCTCTACTCATTCCCCAGCCCAAAATTGAATGTACAGTCAGAATTTTTTTTTTAAAACTTCTAAATAAATAGAATTTTACCTGCCTTTGGGAAATGGGTGAGCATTAGCAGGGAGGGTTTCTGCTTTCTATCCACCCCTTTAAGAGGTCTGCAAGATTAAAAGCTGCCGATGCTTCAAAGTCACATTGTGCACCTGTACTTGGGAAATGGACGAAAGTTCTTACACTTGGCTGTGAAATTTTTCTCTGTTTGAGATGGCAATGGCCTTTGAAAGTTTGGAGTCATTTTTTCTCCTTTCCTGGAATCATTATTGCTGTTAATAACCCACATCGACTTTCTTTTTACCTCATCCCCATCCTGACTGTGTGGCTCTCCACCTAGTCTTGGGGTCTCATTTGCATGTAACTACAGTCTTCTGTAAGAGCAGGAGTGGATGGAAATGGGACCAGTAGGACTGAACAGGGACAGTGAGGCTTTATGACCCTCTACATCACAGGATGTTTAACTCTGCTGACAAAGGGCTAAATAGTAAATATTTTAGGCTTTGTGAGCCATAGGGTCCCTGTTGCAACTAATCAAGTCTGCTGTAGTTGTGAGCATAGCCATTGACAATATAGAAATGAATGAGCATGACCGTGTTCCAATAAAACTTTATTTACAGAATCAGGTGACAGGCTAGATTTGCCTCTCAGAATGTCGTTTGCCAACTCCTGCCCTAGATCTCATAAAACCCTGGCTCTGGGCCTGCCAGGCCTCCCACACTTTGTTGCTTTCTGCAATATGTAGAAAACTTAAGGGAATTGGAAAAAATAATTGAACACTTCTGCACTCAATTTACCAAGTTACATGTACCTGAGGATGGCTTGCTTTTCAGGTGAATGGGCAGGATCTGCAGGCGAACAGGAAGGATCAGGCACCTGCTCCTTCTCTCCTAACTTCTGATCTCTCCTCAGAACCCCATCTTGGTAACACATAAACCGGAAACCCAGTAACCAAGGACAAACGTGTTTTGCAGAGTCCCTGACCCAGCACCAGAACAGAGTATAACATGGTGGACTTGAAGCCGGGACACAATAGCTGGAAAACTGAACAAGAATTTCCAAGGGTGTCAGTATTATTACCATGACATGTGATTAGCAGTGAGACCCAATGAAGCTCTCGGGGAAATGAGATTGATCTCTGAGAGTTCCACAGGTGAAACCCACCTATACCGTGGCTTTAATGACCAGCTAATAAGATTAAACTAAGATTCTACCTCTAACTCTGGCACTGCAGACTTTGAGAAAGCACAAAACTTTTTACAAGATCATTGAGTTTATTCTCAGAGAGACAAGATCCGCACGTAATTCTAAGTCATTAGGTAGAAACCTAATCATTGTATTGTTCCATGTTGGTGGGGGAAATATGTGAGCAGAAGGGAGCAGATTAGCCTAGAGTGCACTCAGTAATGATTGTAACTCTGATGTTCACAAACAGATTCTCTGAAGTGATTATTTCAGCTGTGGCTTGGCAGAAATTGAATATTCAAGGTAATGAGTCTAATTGATTATAAGAGAGTCTTCCTTTTAATAAGATGCAATAATTGCTGAGGGCAGGTTGGCAGCTTGAAATGAGCCCTAGCAAGAAGAATGTGAAGTGCGAAGTAATAATGTCATTTTGGAGTATGTATATATGTAAATGTGATTGGCTTCCTTTGTTGCCCCAGGCTCAGCTTGCATCCTCATCCCCAAGAGGCAACATAAGATCATCCCCCTGCCCCCAAATATCCCTAAAAGGAGTTGTTTTACTTGATTGAGATGGGACTGTCACATCAGTAGAGGCTTGATCTGGTCAAAGCATTGTGTCTGATGAACCCTAGCTGGTGGGGCTAGCCCGTGGGATGCCGAGAAGGCCAGAATCTACACTTTCCCATTTTCTTCTACCGGCTGTACCAGCACCGGGGAGGGGGTTGGGTGGCTGAAAGGATCTTGGGCTGCTGTTGTGCTGAAGCCTTCCTCACTGGGAGGACCTTGGCCATGAAATGTAAGCACGCTTGATTCCTTATTTTCCTGCATTTAGTACAGAGCATTGTTCCTCAGTCTTTCCTCATGTGGGTTTATCTAGAGAAGGCTTTGAGGGCTCTGGTTGACATGACATTTCTATGCCTCATCATATTAACAAATTACTTGGCCTCCTGGTTCTACGTCAGCCTCCCTTAGCTTGGATTAACATGAGTGCACCCCAGATCATCGGGGCCACTCCTGCGGCCTTGACCAACTCCAGATTCTGAGACCTCAAAGGCAGGTGCCAGAGTTCACCAAGGTGAGTGACTTCTCCAGAGCCTCTGAGCAGCTGGCCAGTGGGGTCTCTCTGGCCTCGCTGGGCAATGTTCTGCTCAAACTATAGCAGATTTTAAAGTCCATTTTAAGGTTGTCTTTTTTTTTTTTCCTCCACAAAATAAAATGATGGCCCTTTTTGGAGGCTTAGTTCCTGGCAGTAAAGCTCAAGTCTTTATGGCTTTATTTCTACTTTTGGGGAATATAAGAGGTTTTCTATTAAATTAGAAAAAAAAAAAGACAAAACAGTAGATCCCTTTAAGGAGAAGAACCTACAGGCAGATCATCTGTAGATGAAATGGGTAAGAGAAGCTGCTCTGGGAAGCGAAGCTGAGGTGTGGCCTGGTGACCAGGACTCGGTGGGCCTCTGTTTGAAAATCACGTCTATTGAAAAAGTGGGGATGTGGAGGCGGTGGGGTTTTTAAGCTTCCACCATTTTCAGCCTTTCGCTGTCTGCAGAATGTAGAGATGGGACTGGCTATGTTGGCTTAACTCGGCATAGTTGCTGCACGCACTGAAAAGTTCACAGAATGTTCTATAGCTGTTTTTTGTAGTGTATTTAATCAACGTTATGGCTTCAAGAGTAATTATTCTGCCTTCCTGCGTTTTGCCACACTCCAGTGACTCTCCATCTTGTAGGATCTGATCTCAGAGCCCATCTTTGTCTTCTCTGCCCTGTGGTTTAATTTCCCATTCTCTCTGCTAGTGGCCTCATGACTAGGTGCTATAAATTTTCTCCATATGCAGTACAATGTCATTTTTTGCATTGTCTATAATTTATATCCTATAATATTTTCTGTATTAAACTATTTAATTTTTAGGAGGGGCAGATGACGTATTGCCTAATGAGAGCCATGTAAAATTAACTGTGCATGAAGCACAGTGTATTTCATTTTGTGACGGTTGAGACCCAGGCAGAATTCTGGGGCCACCTTCATTCCACCCTATGAGTACTGTTGCCTCTAAACACACTCCCCAGGTCCAGGAAAAGAAGGAGGTTCTCCACCCAGCTACGTGGCTTAGGTTTTTAAAAATTAGCTGTGGGGAAAAAAGAGAGCAAAATGGGCCTTTATGAGAAAGAAATCTTACCCTAAAAACAGGTTCTAGTCCGCAAAGTCCACTTGTAAGACAATTATTAAAATGTTTGTTAACATGCATGCTTGCTTTTAATAGAGAAGAAACACCGGGCCTCAATTTTTGCCTTGTCTGCCAGGGAGCTCAGTGTGGAAGTTAGTGTTATGCCAATCGCAGCTTACGTGTCACTTCTTCAGGAAGGTGACTTAATCCATCCAGCCTAATTACATTAGCTAGCTTCTCTTATGCTCACTCTAAGTTATTGTATTGTTTTCCACGGAGAGTTGTAACAAAACACCATAATCTTGGGTGGCTTGGAACAAAAGCAATTGATTATTTCACAATTCTGGAGGATAGATGTCTTCATTCAAGGTCTCAGCCAGGTCACGCTCCCTCTGAAAGTTCTGGGGAAGGCTCCTTCCTTGCCTCTGCCTAGCTTCTAATGGTTCTTGGCAAACCTTGGCCTTCCTTGGTTCATAGTTGCATGCCTCCAATTTCTGCCTCCATCCTCACATGGCGTCTTCCCTCTGTGTGCATCTCTTCTGTATGTTCACTTGACCTTCTTATAGGGACACCAGTCATTGGATTCAAGGCCCACCCTGATTCAGATGACCTCATCTTTACTTAATTAATTATAACTGCAAAGACTCTGTTTCCAAATAAGGTCACATTCTGAGGTCCCAGTAGATATGCCTTTTGAGGGGGACACTGTTCAACCCTCAATAGGTGTCATAGTTCATATGCCCTCGCAGCAGCCGTTGCTGTCCAGAGTCATAGTGGTATTTTACATGTGTTCCTTCTCAACTGTTTGCATACTCCCACCACCTTCCTTGCTCTGAGATACTAGAATGTTAGTTTCATGAGAGCTGGGACTTTCTGTCTTATTTGTGCTGTAAGCCTGACAGCTAGTAGCAATCTGAAAAATTTTTGTTCAAGTAATTATTTAACTGATTCCACTTTAATAGCTTATCTCTGCTAGAATGCTCTTCCCTTTTTAGAAATGGCTTTGAGTTCTGTTTATCTTCTACTAGCCACTTAACATCCTTCTGAGAACAAGAGATGGAGAAGATATCATAAACAAAGACAAGGCAGGAGTTTAGGACTCACCGTGAATTTTCCCTGAGAAACAGTGTGATGAATGATGGTTAGACTCCCAGGCCATCTTTTAGAGGTAAAAATGTTTAACATTAATGCCTTTTTAACTTTAATGGCAATGAAATAGATGGTGTTTTCAGTGTAGTGTCTTTTAGTTAGTGTGGGAATAGGACTGTGCAGGTACCTGGCATATAATAGGAGAGTAAGTATCTGTTCAGTGAATTAGTTAATAAAAATAAAAGAAGATCCCAAGGTACCTGGCCTGCCATAGGCTCCCTTTTCTCACTGAAGAGGATGTGATGAGGTTTTAGGGTGGGGTTGCGTGTAGGTCGGATCTGAATGTTTGGCTTTTTGTGCTATTTTTGTCTATCTACTGTTTTTACCCAGGGGACACTTACCATGCCTCCAAAGAGGTATTTATGTTTGGTTGTCCTACACAGAGCTAAACCTTGGTCTAAGTTTTCTGAATCACACTTTTTCCTGAGCCCCTCAGTGTTGTGCTGACAATATCATATAGCTAAGGATTTGGGGGCAATATTAATGAAAGTGCCCCCCAAAGTGATACAAAATGTAGCTGCTATCACAAAACCCAAGAAAATAAGAGGAGGGTGTGACCTGGAGCAAAAGGCAGAATATCAGTTCTCTTTACTACCTTACTTAATGGGGCCCCTAGAACGGCAAAAGTAGAGACCATTTGAGAATGATTTTCCCTATCATGGTAGCCACTCTGCTTCATACCATTTCACTTACATCTCCCCCGACCCCATTTTAAATGGATTAAGAATATCTAGTTGTGGAATAGGTGAATCATTAAAGCTAAATGACAACCCAATTCCTCTTGTAGAAAGGCATGTGATTGATTGATAGTGACTGTTGAGTTTATGTTAGGAATTCAGAAACACGTTTTAGGGGTCTCTGGAAGTCATTCCAGCAGACAACATCACCTACTGCAAAAAACAATCATGTTGGAATAGAACAGAGCCTTTCTCTTTGTGACTACTGCCTGAATACACTGCCACACTCTCTCAAAGACGTGTCCTCTTCAAAGCAAAAAGAACATGTCTCTTGGACCTCAGAGGCAGTCAACTAAAGAGCTGGAGTGACTGTGAGTGCTGTGATTTGTCCTCGTCAGAGGCAGACAGCACCCTTCACCTTTATTCTCGTGTTTCATGTGAAAGCTGCCAAGCATATCCAGTAACTGAGCTGATTACCCAGAGTCCTTGCTAAGAGTTAGATTAAGGAGAATAGCATTACATTTCTTTCTGAATTTAATGGTGTCTTCTGAAGGGACATCCGCCCCCCCCCCTTTTTTTTGCTGAATTTATTAAGGGAATGTGAGATGTTTTAACAAATAACTCCCACATTCTCAGGGAATTAGCACAATACAATTTCATGTCTGGTTTACATCACCACTCAGTGCTACTTGTTTCATGGACCCACGCACCTTCCATGTTGTTGCTCCACCCTCTCTAGGCCCCAAAGTCTTTTCCATTGGAGGTGGATTGAGAAAGGGGATAGGATATCAAATATGAGAGGCTTTTATAAATTAAGCCTGGAAGTGGCTCACTTCATTTCTGCCCATATTCTATTGGCTAAACTCAATCACATGCCCCACCTAACAGCAAGGGACGCTGAAACGTGGAAGAAGAGGTAGTAAGTGTAGTGAGCATCTAGCTAATCCCTGACACAAAGGGCAGCATTTACAGGACTTGCTCTTTCCACAAGCAGGATGATGTAGGAAGAATGGCAGACCTGGCCCTCAGGTAGGTACCCTGGGGAGCTCAGTGTGGAGATTCAGAATTAGCACGCAGCCTTTGGCACCCCGTGTGCAACACGCCCCCATGGCAAACCCAGGTTATTCTCAACTCCCTGTGCATTACTGGGTATAATTCCACTTCCCCAAAACTGAGACTCAGAGAGGGAAAATGTTTATTCCGGATCACATAGCTAATCGTGGCAAAGTGCACGCATAGTGTTGATGTCAAGATAGTATTGAATTTGCTTCTCTTTCTCTCTCTATACACACACACACACACACACACGTGTATATATATATATATATATATATATATAATGATTAGATTCACATATTTTAAAGTAAATTTCAGGGCTTAACATGTTAAATTAGTATTACTAAAATTTACTTCTGATAGACCATTTCTTTTTGACACTGTAATTAAGAATAACTGATGTACAGGACTAAGGAAAACAGTCTATTTAGCTTGCTTTGGGACCAAATGACAAACGTTAACCTATGTTGTTTAAAATAATAAATGAATGAATAAATAAATAAATAAATTCTAAATTATTTCTTAACAAACACACTTACATAATGCCTATAACATGCCAGCTACCAAGAGCCCTAAAATTGTTTACTCATTTAATCCTCATAACAACCCTATGGGGGGAGTACTATCATTATTTTCATATTAAAAATGAAAAACTGGGACCCAGAGAGGGTAATTTACCACAATCATGTAAGTAGTAGTGAAAGAGCCAGGTTTTAAACTCAGAAAGTGGTTCTTTGGCCAGTTCACCTTGCAAATACATATGGAGCCCATATCTGCTCACACAGAGGCAGAGCAGGTCTCAGGATTGGTTGATTTAGTGGCATTCGGGTGCACAGCTTCCTTAAAAGTTCCAGATATCCTGGTTCTTTCTATACTTCATCTACTGTCTTTGCTTTACCTTATGATGTCAAGTGGCTGCCAGCTGCAGCTGGGGCAATATACTACTTTATGTACATCTAATTGGGGACAGGAACGAGCTGGTCTTATTCTTGAATGTGCCTCCCCCTGTATTTCTCTGGCCCAAGCTTGCCCAATCTTCCTCCCCTCTCTGAAACACTTAGCTTCAGGTCAGTTGTTTGGTATGAAGTGGATGCTGAGTCAACCACAAGGTTTACTGGAGATGCCAGCCTTCCTAGGCACACACTTGATTCTGACACATTACCTTGTTAGCTTGCACGAATAATGCATGGCCCTTCATGGTGTTTGTTTATAATGAAACAAAGTTTTAAAATGTTGCAGCACTTTAAATATGTTGTCTCATTTCCCATTTAGTGGGTTGGATAAGTTTCATGATTCCTGCTTCTTAAATAAGGAAACAGATTTAGGGAGGATGTGTGTTTTTCAAAGTCGCACCACGAGTCAGTGTCAGAGCAAAGATTTAAACCTGTCTCTTAACTCAGGGTGGAGCCATGTATCAACTACCTGCCTTGTCTTCATTAGCTACGGGGTCACACACTAACAAGCAATCTCTAAGCAGAGTAGATATCTAACTAGGTCATTTTAGGCTGATTTTATTTGTTTTTGAATTTCTATAGCAGAACATAAGCATTTTGTATTTGTCTTGATTCTCCTGGGCAATTTCTAACTAGATTTTTGTCTTTTATATTCAGTCTGAATGTTCTACTTTTTCTATCCCCAGGGACTTGCAATGTTAAAAATTCTTAATGCTGGGAGCCTTTTATTCATGAAGAGCATTACACCAGCCAAATCTCCAGGACTTGAAACACTTTTTCACAAGGAATTCAAACTTTCAGAGCTTCTTTGTTTCATAAAAAGTATAATAACAAGCATTAATTAACAGGAAAATTATTAAAATAATGCATAAAACATGTTCTTCTGGTTGCTGGAATCTGACAGTCTTAATTTTCTTTTTCTTTTGCTCTATATGTTCTATAAATAGTATCCAAAACTTGACCAAAATGCCACAAATTAATTCACTTATGGGAACTAACTGTAATTATAACCATAGTGGGGGTGTGAGTTTTAAAATTGTCATGGTGAGCCCTGGCCAGTATGGCTCAGTTGGTTGGGCATTGTCGTGCAAAGCAAAAGGTCGCCAGTTCGATTCCTGGTCAGGGCACATGCCTGGGTTAGCGGTTCATTCCCCGGGTGTGGTGTGTATGAGAGGCAACCGATCAATGTTTATCTCTCACATTGATGTTTCTATGTTTCTCTCCCTGCCTTTCTCCCTCCCCTCTCCTCCCTCTAAAACATAAATAAATATTAAAATTGTCGTGTTGAGAGATATTGGAGTTTATGCTGTAGTGAAGCAAATTATTGCCCAGCCACGGCCCTAAGGGGTCATGTTGTCTTGGTCATGGCCCTGATTAAGTTCTTAAGTTTACAAAAATCACGGAAACCTAGAACTTGGACTATCTCATAGTGTTTGATATAGAGCAGATACTATATATGTGTATATACACACACACACACACACACACACTATATACTGTGTATATACACTATATATGTATATAGTGTGTGTGTGTGTATATATATACAGTGGTACCTTGGTACTCATCATTATTTTGTTCTGGAACTAGTGATGAGTGCTGAAACCAACAAGCACCAAACGATGAATCATTTTCTCTTGCTGAGCAGTGCTGTGACTCATATAAGATCTAGCAAATGTGACAAGTTTGAGCAAGCGCTGAGTACTGAAACATGTTTTCTTGTCAAAATGAGACAAGTACAGGGTTTGATGAGTTCTGAAGCCTATGAGTAGCAAGGTATCACAGTATGTGTGTGTGTGTGTGTGCATATATGTGTGTACATACATGTATGTGTGTGTGTTTATATATGTGTGTATATGTATATGTGTATGGTTTATATATTGAATAAATGAACCTCAACCTTTTTTAAATGAGAAAAGTAAAGCCCAGACAGGAAAAAACTGGTTCAGGTCAAGGCCAAGACTCAACACTCTTAATTTCTCGTCCAGTACTCATTCTACCAAGTTATAAGTTGGGGAAAGCTCAACTCAAAGCAAGTTATTTCAATGAAATCTGTAAAATAGATAGTTTTACAGAGTTATAGGAAAGGTGCTCTTTACCTGGCAGGTCTTTCAATGTAGGATTTGATTAGAATTATGTGAGGATCACAATATAATTAGGCTTAGGATTGATAGAAGCAACAAGGTGAAGATTTTAAGGTTAGGGTTTTAAGGAGCCTTGGTGGGACAGTTGTCCTCAGTTTACTGCCTTCTATTGAAGAATTCTAGGAAGTTCCTATAATGAACAAATAAGTGAATTGCCTGGCTAAGAGTCTCATAAGAAAGTTGCGTTGATGGAAACAATGGAATAGTACAATCATGTTAATGTAGACAAAGTAAGCTGTGTAAATGGAGTTTTGGTTGTCAGAAGGAAAGGGTAGGAGAGCTTCAGACATCCTGACAGTGAGTAATTCAGGGGGCAGCCCAAGGTGGAGAGGAGTAGAGCAATTGATGGAGTAGCAGTGACTTAAGTCAGACTCAGGATCCTCACTGTTACCTCTCTCCACTTACATTCCTTCTTGGGTATGGAATCTATGGAAAACCTAAGAATTATTTTTATTGGAAAGTTTGGGGTATAAATTTTGACTTTTGTGCTAAGGAAATAAGCAACATTTTGCAAACTTAATAAAAGTTAGGCATCTGCAAGGCAACTATGTGCTGAAATCATTGAATAGAAAAACAAAACAAACTTAACCCAAAAAGCCACCTACAAATACAACGAGAATAACCACAACAAAAACCCTTTTAATTTCAAAAGAATATTTCGCTTGTAATTGTTGGAAATAATTATTGGTTGATTGACCATTCCAAAATTGTTCTCTAATGATTGGTGTCTAGGTTATAGTTTATCCCTATAAACCTGCTGCTTAGTAGGTGTAATATTTATGGTTTAAAATTTCCAAGTAGTTTCTGGGTGTTAACCTGTAGCATATGTGAGGTGCAGTGGTTGGCTGATGCCCCTCCAGGGAATTCTCTAGGACCACTCACATGAGCGTGCTCATCAGGAATCATCAGCCCGGGAATCACAGCGGGGTCTACTTGCAAAGGTCTAAAGCCCTGCAGGTCAAGTTTTCTTTGTTCCTCAGCCCTCTCTTTTTATTGTGACCCATCTTCCTTCTCAATGATTCTGTTATAAACAAGAAGACTGGAGCTTTCTTTCTCTAATACCCAAGAATACCTACATCCCTGGTCCTAGAAGCACTGACCTTATTCATGCGAAATTGGTTACATTTTTCTGTTTCCCTTTTCTCCTCCCTACATCACCATTTTCAGCCCTCAGATTGGAATTCTAATGTCAGGAAGTGGGGAAAACTCCAATGTGCCAATAAACTTGTCTGCGAAATCAAGTCAGGAGGTCCAGAGCTGAAACCGTCTCCATGCAGCTACCTAGCACAAGAGCCAAACGCAGAGTGTTGAAATGTTAAAGAATTTCACCCCACTCCCCATGATCCCTTTTAATGTCCTTGTGGGTCAGGTGAGGACACGGAGGCCCCTTGCACAGAAAGAAAGTGGTTTTTCTCAAGAACACATCTTGGTCTCTAACCTCTTCTAACATAAAAACTAACATTGGCCAAGCAGATGAATTGTGAGAATTTCTTACTACCTTCTTTGCTTAAAAATTGTGTCATTAGTATGTCTCATTATATTTGTCATTATTCACAGCTTTAGAAACAACAGCTTGAGTACAGAATGTCTTTCTTCTGAAAATATCAAAACACTTGCGAGTCTTTTATCTCAGCTAGCAGAACCTGGCACCCACCATGCTCATTCTAGCAGATCTTAAGGGTTACATATAAAATATTAACACATATTATATATTTATGCATATTTTATTGTAAACATATTTAGCAGTTTTGTTCCCCTTAGATGTAAGACTTAATAAGTTCAAAGAAGAAAATCCTGAGAGGGCAGCGTGAGCTGCCCACCATCAAATGCAACTATCAGAAGGCCACACTGGTTACACTGGTTCTTTTCAAAAATCGTTCTTTCAACATTTGTATATTAACAGGCATGGCTTCAGGAAACATGGAACCCTTGAGAATTCATTGGCTGGAAAAATTATGTGAAACCACCGCTTCCTGCATCCTTTGGAAACCTAACCGAGCACTTTCTGTGTATAGATGTTTCCTTCATTTTTTTTTTCTTTAAAGTTGGAAAAATGGTCCATGGCATTAATAAGACACTTTTTGTAAAAGGATAAAGACAAATGTGGTAGAGGGTCTCCTGTTTCTCTTACCTTCCAGATTTGCCTCTTTTCTCTAATTTTCCCCTTTCTACCTTTTTTGGCTACCTGCCCTGCCTCTGCACCTTACTTCATTGGAAAAAAGCTGCCAGACTTGCTAAAACACCTCTGGAAAGTCAAGTTCTGACAGTTACCAGAGCAGCATTGCACGGATGCTCCTGAGCAAGAGGCAGGAGAACGGGAGCAGTCACTCATTGTTCCAATGGAAAGTTTTGTAGCAGTTAACGGAAAACACTCCCATCTGAGCCCAACGACAGGGATGTAGAGCCCCCTCTTGTGCTCACCCCGATAGAGCGCCACCCTGCTGGAACTCAGAGCATGAGCCCGTCTTAGGTACCTTCGGATGTGCATCGGCTGAATGAAACCTTCATTGGAGCCATCGACTGTTTCCTTTTCATGCTTTGAAATAGACAACCAAATCCTAGGCACCCTAATATCTACCCTGGGAAATCTTTGCTCACCTCTAAGAACTAGGTGGATACCTGTCCTATGTTCTCTCCAGATGATCCAGAAAGGCCTTTATTATGGCTTTTAACACACTGGATAACAATTGGCTCTTTGTTACTTTGAAGAGAAAATAAGCTTCTTGAAGGCAGGGACTTTGTCTTATGTTGACACATAGGAGACATTCATCTTTTCTAGCGAGTGATTGGATAAACTGAGTTATGTAGGTACAAAGTGTGATACCTTCTTCTTAAGGTGGCCTGATTGGAACTTGAGCTGTGGTTTTTATCCTGGACAAACCTCAGTATTTGACTGCATTAAAAGAATGTGTATATGGAAAAACAGGGTAACTGAAGAGCTTCTGATTATCATCAATATCCAAGGAAAACTGTCCAGGTTTTTTCCCCCATAATTTCATTGTCACCTTGCGGTTCAGATGGTGTTAAAAATGTGGATCACTGTTGATCTTTTCTTGGCAAATTACTGGTGGACATTACACCTGGTAGAAATATTTTCATGTTTGGGGCTCTCTCGGCCCCCACGTCCCCCATCTCCTTCCCTTTGAGTTGTCTGGCAGGCTTAAATATCATGGGTGTTTTTGAGTTTCTGCACAGACCTGGTAGGATTTGCTTGATAAGTGATCATTCCTGGCGATGGGTGAGTGCTGTCATTTTCTAGACTGGCTGTTTCTTTGAAGGCACAAATCTCTAAAATACGACTCAGTATCCTTGGAGACGAGGTCTTGATGAATCCAATTTCTTGGCCTAAGCTAGGAAACATGCTTCTCTCTCTTTTACTTCCTGTATTATAGAATATGGAATATGGGATAGAGACTCTGTCTTATTGTACTCTATGTTACCAGCCCAGAACAAGGCACAGAGTAGATACTCCTTAAATGTTTGCCAGGCGAGAGGAAAACAGACAATTAAAGGGCAAACATTCGTGATAGAAATAAGACCAGGTGCCACTGGAGGCCAGGGGAAAACAGGGCTCGTGCAGTCGTATTGGGTGCCCTCTTTCTTCTCCTCATCACCTTTTTTCTCTTTAACCTTCACCCTAACGGCAAAAAGGACCTCCAAGATTGGTGATATTGGAATTTCTGTTCATTCTCAAAATCTATTCTCCAAAGGGTGGGCTTCTACTTCCATAAGGTGCAAATGTCACCTTGTCACCCAATGCGTGGGATACTGGCAACAGCCACTGACCTCCTCTTGGCACACACTGCGCTAGGGACTGCAATGACTGTCTCCTGCTGGCTCCCGGAACTCGCTCGGCAAGGGCATACAGTGGGTGCTGAGGAGGTTATAACTTTGGGTTGCTCTTGGGCCAGTGACGGCAGGGAGCTGGTAGATGAACTCCTCAGCTTCTTTGACTCTCATATGGGACAACTCTGAGGCATGTTCAACAGTGTCACCTAGAATTTCCCAGGGGAGTCCAAAGAGATAACGTGTTCCTTCACAGAGCCTGCGTGGGCTTTCCTTTCTATCCTGGTTCACTTCCCCACTTCCTTAAGAAATTCTTTGCATTCAAAGCCTTATCTTTGTTCCACTTCTCAGGGAACCAATGGTAAGAACATGTCAGATGGCTTCCTTAGTCAAAGAAATTTAGAAAGCATTGGGTTAAACTTACACAGGTGTCTGCTTCTCAAAGCCTTTAATTTGCTAATATTCATTGTGAATCTCAAAGGGGAGAGATTAGTATGGATTATTCCCAGACTTAATTAGGATTGTCTCTCCTGACACCAAGCATTTTATGTGATTAATTTGTGAGGAACATACTTGAGAATTTTGGTTTTGAGACATTCTAACACCAACAAAACCTCCTTATAAGAAATATTTTGCAGCAAGATGCTTAGCCTTAAAGGATTAGGAAATTTTATATTGGATTTATTAGTTTTGAGTAGTTTGAATAACTCATCCTTCATGCAAAGCATGAGAAACTGAATCATTGTGAGGTCATAACTTCAGCCCCTCTGTGGATGATCAGCCTTAGTGAGCAGTCATGTCATTCAAATGATGGGGTAACTTCAGTCCCTAAGACTCTGGCAAGGAAGTAGCAGCAGTGGTAGATTCAGTGACGTTTAACCCTTGTAGCCTGGATAGAAACACAACACTGTGATCTGGAAAGACAGATGTCTTTCTCACTTTATAAATGAGGCAACTGAAGCTCTCAGAAAGGTTAAGTGAAATATCCAAAGTCACACTGCTAAAAAAAACCCGACAAGTCCAGAGCCAGAAGTCATATTCCATCACTGTCCAGTGCTCTTGTCTCTGCTCCATATTGTTCCTGTGTGATGCAGGAACAAGAGGAGTGGAACAGAGAGACAGAATGCAGATATAGTGAGTGGGAATCCAGGGGAAGAACAGAGCTGGGGGTGGGCTCTTACCTTGGTGTGTTTTTGGACAGAAATAAAAGTCAGTGCTGGGTTGCCCTTTGTGTCGTGTTTTATCTCTTCTCCCTGAAACACATGATGGCAGCCATGGTAGTGAGCAAGATTTTTACCCCAGCACGTCTTATGTTGCAACCTCTCTTCTCTACTCACTTTTATCTTTCTGAGAAATCCAATTTGTGGACCATACACTTGATTATTTGTTTCTGAATTGTGTGTGTTGTGGGGGGTGGGAGGGAGAAACTTTATTCAGGTGAGCAGTTTGCAAACCAGGGAAATAAGCTTCCATCAGAAACCAAAATTGTGCTCCACAGAGACAATGGCGAAATTGCCTTTTATAGAGAAAGCTCCTGCCCAGGTTCCTGATTGGTCCAATTTTATGTAAATAAGATTCCTGCAGTTCTTAGTAGTCTGAATCATGCAGTCGTCATTGGTCGGTATTGTGCATTCTTACAGGTTATAGTATTGTAGGGTAATTTTTTTCTTTTTTATTTAATTTATTGGGTGACATTGGTTAATAAAATTATATAGGTGTCAGGTATACAATTCTGTAATACATCATCTGTATATTATGTGTTCACCACCCCAAGTCAAATCTCCTTCCATCACCATTTATCTTCCCTATATACCCTTACTATCCTCTTTTACCTCCCCCATCTTCCTTTCCCTCTGTAATCACCACACTATTGTCTGTGTCTGTTTTTGGTTTTTGTTTGTTTGTTTGCTTAATACCTTTATTTTTTTCACCTGGCTCCCCAACCCTCCACCCATCTGACAGCTGTCAGTCTGTTCTCTATGAGTCTGTTTCTATTTTGTTTGTTAGTTTATTTTGTTCATTAGATGCCACATATGAGTCAATGTATGAAATCAATAGAGTAGTTCTGATTGGTCAGTTTAGATGCAAATGAGAAAATAATTCTGCACTCCTAGTTAGACAAGGCAGGTCTCAGTCCATTGGTTGAAAGATGAAACCAGGAACTCCCTTATAACAGTTGACTCAGCCAGCAGGAGCTTATCACAGGAGGCTGAAAGTTCAATCTAGCTTTTCCCTGAAACACGGAGTGGGTGAGAGGCCTCTAGCAATGGTGCTGGACTCTGGTTGTGGATTTGGGCCCAGCTAGCCAAGAGAAGTACTTCTTGGCAGATATATTTCTTCTTAGGGTTCACAGGAGGTCTGAGAATCTGCATTTCTATCTTGGTCCTGAAGTAAAGGAGCAAGAGTTACAGGGGTTTTAACTTAATCCTCAAGTATTTTAAATAGAGAGAGCTTAATGATCTAAGTAGAAAAACTAGAAACAAGACTCACAGCTCCAGATCTGGAGACTTTTTAAAAGAAAGTCAAATGGATGATGAAAAGGAAGCCTTTCAATTTGTCTACTCACCTTGGAATTTCTGCAATAAATATTTGCGCTATCATCACTACCACAGTTCAATTGCATGTCACTTAGTCTTTCTCAACTTTCTGTGGCTTTCGATATATCTAATACTACGAAGGTAACTTTAAGAGATTGGAACAGTGACAAATAACTTCATTACTCCTTGAGGTAAAAGAAAAAGAAAGACGTCGTCATACAGAAATACTGGGTCTTAGAAGTAGGGAACAAGGCAATGATTCTCAGTCCATTTTCCACTGTGAGACACAGGATGGGGTTCTGATTACTCATTTTTTCTCCGAAGGTTTGTCTTATTCCATTGCTTCTGTTGCTATAGTTGTGATGACAGGATATCCCAGACATTGCCTGCCTGCTACCAGTTAATAGTTCAACAGCATCATCCTACAGTATAATGAATGGATGAGGTTCAGGGACCATTTACAATTACAGTTCTCAATCCCATAGGAACTTTAAATCTGAATTTGTGGGAAACATATTGTGGGGGAATCACTCACTTGGGGAAATACGGTTCACATATTGCCAAACCAAATGGAGGCAACCCAGACACCTATGTGGCAGCATATCTGTAGACAAGAAGGGACTTCTGAATTGATTGGGATAACTGATTGGGAACACCATAATCACAGCCCACAGAAGCTGTATCCCAACTGATTCCTGCTCTGGGCATAATTAGTCTTCAGGTGGAGTCCCTAATAAATGGCTCCCATCTACAGATATGGAAAGCATTTGGGTAAATATACTTTACTTTCGTTTGCCTCCTCTTTTCAACAAGAAAAACCTGCTGGAGGTAATCTTATCTGATGTCAGTGAAGGAAGGATGGGGAGGAGGATTCAGGCAAGCAGAAATGATTAGAAGCAATCACTATGGGGAAGATCAAGGGAGGCAGGGCCTAGTAGCCTTAAGAGCAGTTGGCACCAGCAGGTGGCTTCTGTCCTTTCTTACTAGGAAATGAACTCTCTGAGGGCAGGATTACACTTGCATAACCTACAGGGTGGTCAGACCAGTGTCTGTTACAAGGTGGGTGCTCGGGAAGTACGTTTGAATTGAAGGAGGACAGGCTAACAAATTTTTATTGTGAGTAGTGATCCAACTTTTCCAATTTCTCAGGAAACTAAGGTGTCTTTGAACACCCACAAATCCCTCATAATTGCCTCCAACATAATTTTATTTGAGGCCAATGGTCCTCACTTTGGTTGCACAATAGAAACACTGGGTGGGATGGTTAATTTTATGACTCAACGTGGCTGGGCTGTAGAGCACAGTAGTTTGGTCAAACACCAGACTAGATATTACTGTGAAGATACTTAGTAGATGTGATTAATATTTATAATCAGTTGAGTTTAAGTAAGGCAGATTATCTTGCAAAATATGGATGGACCTCATCTAATCTGATGGAGGCTTTTAAGAGTAAAATACTGAGGTTTACCAAAGAAGAAAAGAATTTGTACTCAGGACTGCCATAGGAATCCTGCCTGCGTTTCTGACCTACTGATCTGCCCTACTCCACACAAACTCTCGCTTAAATTTCCAGCCTGTCAGCTGACCCTGTAGATTTCAGACTTGCCAGGGCCCACAATCACGAGTCAATTCCGTAAAATCTCTCTCTCTGTCTCTGTCTCTGTCTCTCTCTCCCCCCACCCTCCCTTTTGACCAGCATGGATAGACAATCTCCTGTTCTGTTTCTCTGGAGAGCTCTGACTGGTATATTTGTTGGACGTAAAATAAAAAAAGATTCGAGATACGTAGACTTCCTCTATGTGTGTTTGTGGGTGGGTGTGAGTGTGCTTGGGGGTAGTTTTTCTAATTTTTTAACTATTTACCTTCTAGGTTCTCTAGCAGTATGCTCTGTTCACACAAAAGGTCCTGCTCCAAAACTGTTTGCTTAATGAAAAGCAAATTTTGATTGAAAGGTTAGACTAGGAAATTAAAATCAGGTTCTATTTCCTAAGTGAATCTCTGTGATTTATATTCATATTTCATTATAAAATGAAGTCCTCCAACTCCAGTGTGGGTTTTAATCACAAGTGAAGCGTTCCGGTCTGCTGCAGGAGCCTGGGTGTTCTGGTTGACTCAGGTGGGTTGCAGTCAAATTTCTTGTGTGCTTCACAGCCATGCAGCCCCCTGGGCCACTCAGAGCTTGAGCTATGACCAGTTGTCTCCTTGGCAGACTGACAGGACTACAAGATGACAGAGTGACTGTAGAGCTTGGTGGTGAGCAGAAAAATACAAGTGATTCTTGAAAAGAGCAAAGGAGAACAAGAAGCATCTCTACGGGAATAAGGTGCCTTCTCCCTGAGGGTGGGGCAGACTAGAGGCAGGATTTTGTTGTTGCTGTTTTTAAGCTTTATTTTTATTTACTTTTTAACAAATTAAGAAACACAAAAGGCAGTTGTTTTTGGCTCTTGTGGAATTGCAAAAGAGGTTGTTATCAGAATTTCTTGTATCATAATACCTGTGAAGGTCTAAGACAGAAATGTCAGGGAAGAAGCAACTAATGAGCACCATACAGTGTGTAGAGCGTGAAGGGCAATTTAAAGGCAAGAGAAAGCAAAGGCCTCTCTCGATTCCTTTAATCACTCTAGTGAGAGGGAAATGGAGCCCTCAGGAGAGAGGGAGGGGCAGATGGTGGAGGAAATTTCCTGCTTCCACCACAGAATGAAATGAAGTCTTTCAGTATCGACATTGAAAAGACATCTTCAGGGGCCCAGAGAGGGGGTGTGCTTTATAATCCCTAGGAAGAAATATACTCAAGATGAGGTGACAGTCCCTCTCTTTGTATTTGTTGTTTGACAGTTTCATGGACTCACTTCTGTGAGTCCTGAGGCTGGGGTAGAGAAGAAGACACTGCTGATGCTTTTATGTTCTGATATTCAGCCCTTGTTGCTCTGAGAGGGCAAGTGAAACGGTGTTCCCAGAACACTCAGGCTTTGCTTGAGCGCTGGGGTTAATGAACACCAATTCATGGAGTGAAGGAAAAGGAACAAAGTCTCTTTTGAAGTCAAGACAATTTTTGATCAAAGCAACTTTAGATTTCCTCCCAGAAATATTAAGTAGTGCTTTAGCACCTTGTAACTTCTCTATGCCTAGCAGAAGGAAATAGGTTTGGCTTTCTTGGTGAGGAGGGGGACAGGGCAGTCTTTGGGCAGGGTGAGCCCTGGTTTTTAGCTGATTTCCATGGAGTGAATACTCCCACCATGGCTGGCTTTAAGTCATCAACACAAAGTCACTGAAAGGACACTTGGGAAGAGCTGTTTCCAAGGAGCTCTTGAGAGCAGGTAGAGGCAGCAGCAGCGTATCACTGGTAGAGGTGAATGCCACGCTCCTTTCCCTCCGGAACTTTATGGGGTTAACCATGGAGAGAGAGGGTGTTGGAAGCAGGCAGCTCTAGGTTTCTGTCTAGATAACTTGACTTTTCTAAACCCAACTGGAACACCAGAACATTTAGACTACTTCCACAGGACTTATTTTTTTTATTGAGTTTCTTGGGGTAACATGCATAATAACATATATGTTTCAAGCATACACCTCTATAACACATCATCTGTATATGGTATTGTGGGCTCACCACCCATAGTCTAGTCTCCCTCCACCATCATAGATTTGACCCCCTTTTCCCTTTTCATTCTCTCCAATGCCTCATAATGCTTTAAATGGATGAAGTTAAATATACAAATGTATTTGAAGCCCTATTTCAGAGTGTCCAGTAAACAAAAGATCCTCATACATGTTATTTCCATCTCTTCTCATTAACTGTTGCTATTTCTGAGCTGTGTCACTTTTGAATCTACCCCTGGTCTGAGGGAATAGAAAGTACCACCCTTTGTGGTAAGACATGTGGGTAGATCCTCAAACTGGTATGAGGTGTGGGAGGTTCGTGGGATTATCTCTCATTTTCTTTCTGACATTTCTTTTTCTCCTATTTTTTTCTTATCTCCACAAATAATCACTGAGCTGCTGGGGATTTTATAAGGTTCCTCGGAGGTATTAAATGATTTCTTCATGGGAACACAGCAAGTAAGTAGCAAAACTCAGAAATCAAACACATGGACTTTGCTCCCAAAGCCGGACCCCCACCCGGATGGCCTGTCCCTGAGTGAAGGCAGAGACCAGCATTTACGCCTACACTGGTGACCTACACTAGTGAACAGGCTGCTGTTCCTGAGTGGGTAGATTCATACGAAAGGATGACAGTGGGGCCTGTCTGTGTGTAACGGAGCCAGCACACTGTCAGGCATGGAACCACCTGTTATCTCCGAGTCTGCAAAGTGAAGAGATGAGTGCCCACCCTGCTTACCCCACAGGGCAGTGGGAGGACAGCTTCAGCAATGGAGAGGGAAGCGTTGTGTAAGCTGAGAAGCACAGAGAAAATGCCACATATCCTCGCAGTCACCATCATAGGTGAACCCGCAGCACAGTGGCTACCACCTGAGCTGCAGTTAGACCAACGAGGGCTTGAATCCTAGTTCTGCCACATGCTGGTGGGCTAACCCTGGCAAAGTTACTAACCCTATTTGAGACTCAGTTTTCCCTGGTACCATGTTGTAAGCAGGATGGTGCTTCTCCCTCATTCAGGTGTTAGCAGGAAATGGAGAGGTGGTACGTCTCTGGGCACATGGCCTGGCATCTTGGAAGTGCTTGTTAGCTGTCAGTTACTGTCCTTACTGTATGTTGTCGAGGGTCCTGCATGTCTTGCTGGTCTTTACTTAAGAATTGGGCTTTTTAAGAAAAGCAAACTGACAGGGGCACACAGAGGACACTGCCAGGGAAAATGGGTGTCCCTTCCAGGGTTTGCACTGAGACACTCATGCCTAGTGTGTAACAAAGACACACCATTGGTACTGCTACCTCTGCTGCCAGTCACCAACTCTGTGACACCTGCTAAGGGCCACACACTGTGTCGGGCTGTATGGCCCTCTCCTCACAGCAGTGCTGGGGTTCATTGCTGTCACCCCTCCACAGATGAGCAGTGTGTCTCTTAGAGTGGGTAAGACGCTGCTACGGGGTCCCGCAGTTAGCTAGCTGAGCTGTAAGTTACGTCCAGGCCTGACCAATCCCAGAGCTCACTCTGCCTCCCACTCTGTGGACAGCAGCCATGTCACCTGGTACCTTGTTACTAACAATCAGAAACTCGAGGGGCTGGGGGAGGACCCAGAAGTGTGTGTTCTCACAACTGCTCCAGGCGTCCCGATGCTTGCTGAGACACACTGGCTTGTTGATTCCTCTGGGGGTTTCTTTCAACCTCCTCCTTAGCCCCAGATTTTTGGTAGCAGCCCTTTGGGGTGCACTGCCTCCAGGGTGAGGGATGGAGCAGCTTTAGAGCTTCATTTAACCATTCCATTTCTCTTTCTAGGGAAATTCCCTATAGATCAGGACATTACTGTAATTGATTAATTAGAGTAGATTAACAGCACTACTTACATTCTTACCATGCACCTGGTGCCACTAGCATTTTTAACTTTGGCATGATGGTTGTCTGAGATGGGGAGAGCAAATAGGGCGTCGACACTTATTTGCAGCTCCAGTCCCCGACTTTGCTGGCAGAGGAGGAGACCAGATTGCTGCCCAAATACTATGTGAAGAATTAGTTACCAAAATTGCTATCTTTTCTCTCCTTTCATCTGAGTACAATGATAGAGATGGTGTTAGATACATGATTTTCTTCCATGAAGAAAATCGTTCTTTTTATTTTACTTATCTCTCTCTCAATTATAGTGGTTTGAAAGTTAGGAAAAGATGAAATAAGCTGTGCTGTAGAACACTGAATTTTGCTCACTACCATGAGGGAAGGGGGAGGGCGGGCAAAATGGCCAGAAAATACTGCTCTGTAACTCAGGGTTCCTGAATAATTTATACATAATTATCTTTGAAGAGGGGGATGCTAGTTTTCTAGCATTTCCTTCCAAATGTGGTGCATCTGACAGATGATGGTGTCAGGAGGGAGCTGTCTGTCAGGCAGGAGGCATGAGTTGGTGTGATTTCAACAAAAATTGTAGGCTTGCAAAATTTCAGCCTGAAAGAGATGATGTGATGTTCAGGATCACGGGCTGAAGTCCGCAGGAGGTGACGAGACTTCTGTAGTCAAAAATGGAGAAAATGGAGTGCGTTTCTCCCCATCTTCTTTTTCCATGAATTTAAGTTTCTTGGCTTATGAATCGAGAAGGGTAGCAGAATATGCCACCCCAAAATACGCCACTATGGCATGTTATATTGACTCTTTTGAACTGTAGGTATGTGAAATACAGCAAATGCAGGAAGAGGCTCTCTCTGAGCTCCCTTTATCTGTCTAAAGACGGATTCTCTAAAAGGAACTCCATTGTCATAAATCCATTTCCCCTGAACTTTCACCAACCTCTGTTAAGATGGTATTTAAGCCTGAATTTTAATCCCCCTCTTTGAGTTACTCATTTTTCTCTGGGTATCTCTCATGTGTGCATGAGGTATACATGTTAATAAACTTTCATTTGTACTTCCTCTTGATAATATGTCTCTTATTATAGGGGCTCAGCTAAGAACAGAGAAAAGTAGAGGGAAAATTATTTTTTCTTCCCCTGTAGTGGAATTCACTTAAGATGTCATTTTTCATAAATGGATTTGTGCTCCCATATTTATTCTCATCAGCCACAGCATAGTCAGGGAGTGTCTGCTGAGACTGAGCCATGTGGTGCTTGGGGACAAGCCAAATGGCTTGGATGACACTTCTATGCTAGAGTCAGAACTTGCAGAAGGTTGTTTGATTCTGGTGTGACTGAATGGGTGAGTTCAGACAAGGGGTTTGGTATGTCAGTGTCTGTTTTCAGAGATGTTGAAATCAGCTCCACCAATCTCAAAGAAGCAGTGATATGAGGAACATGTGAGAATACAAACGTGTGTGTTTGGAACACTTCAAAGTACTAGAGGAAGTTGGGGCAAAATTTATTAAAATGTGCATTTCCCAGCCTTTACTGAACTTGTCACTGCTGACTTTGAGGGACTCTAATCTTTGCTTATTCACCTCCTCTCTCTCTCTCTCTCTCTCTCTCTCCCTGGTGGAAGTTCTAACTCTACAGAAAATTCATGGGCTGAAGGACGGGGTGAATAACACAGGACTGTAGGGTTTTGGAAGCTTTGGGAGGTACAAGAGGAAATTTGACTTTATGAGTGTGAGGCTCTGAAGCAGCTGCTGAGGTGAAGGAAAGGAAAAGGGTTAGAAAAGCAGTAAGAAGGCCAGGGTGGAATATGAACTCAATTCCCTTTCATGCTCTTTAAGTAATAACCAAAATTTCTCTCAAAATACTTAGGGTTGTTGGGCTGTGTTTCCTTGACTTCAACACCATTTCTAGACAGGACCATATGGGGCTTCAGCTTATATTTGAGTACTGTTTCCTTAAAGCAGACATACAGGAAAGACAGAATTAAGTCCAGGAAACATCTGAAATTAATTCCAGGATGTTAATTTCAGGAAATATTTGTTTCAGAGAAATAAACGTATACTCTAGGTTAGAACTATGAGTCTTGTTTTCTACCTCTGATTCCTTGATTTAAATGGTGAAACATGAATAGTTTTTTAATATAAACAATTGAAAGACTTTCCCCCTGTAAAAAGAAGTAATCCACCTCCAAGAAAAAAAAAAAAAAGCCATCCTATTTTCTCTCACATTTAACTAGAACCAATTATAGAGGAACTTGTTAAAGTTTAGTGGCAACTTTGGGGTGCTAAATGAAATGATCACCTATCAGCTCACTGTCCACCCTTCCTCCTTCCTGACCTCCCTCTGTCCTTGATTTCTAGGATCAGGTGCTGGTATGTCCCAGGGTTCCATCTGCTCACTCCTAGCCTCTCCCATTGGGTAGTGTTATCTTTGCCTTTGTCTTCAGTTACTGACTACACACTTGATGCAGACACTGGCCCGCAGTGTCCACGGCATTACGGATGAGATGAGACAAATTCACACGGACTACAGAAGTCCCGTGGAGGAAAAGGGATGACACGGCTGCTCTTTCAATGAAAGACAGGGCCTGCTGGGTCGCTTGCTTGGACAGGCTTTTATTGGCTTTAATTTGCATAGGAATACAGGGCATATAGTAGATAACATTCAAAGAACTCTGAGGGCTTATTTAGAGTCAGGGTCAAATAGCTGAAGGGCCATAAAACTTTGGGGAAACAAACTCATTTCATGCTTGGATCCTTATCATTTAAATTGAAGGTATTAGCAAAGCAGGTTTCACAGGATTTTATGTATTCCTTCTTAGGCCTGATTGCCCCAGGGAACCCGCCCTTTCCAGCACAGGGCCGAACCCACCTCTGGCATTGTTTCAGGCTAAGGCAGGGAGGGGAAGTAAGGCAGCCAAGAGATTAGGAGACTCCTTGCAGACAGAATGAGGACTCAGGCTATGTCAAAGCTGAGGGGCGAGGGTCCATTAGCCCCCTTTTCTATAGCCCCCCAAGTCCTTTCCTGAGGGCCCCTTTGTGACCATACCTGTCTTAGGTCGTTCCTTCTTTGAGGAATCTTACCCATCATTGGCTAACCGGTCATCTGCCCAGGGCCAAGCAGGGTGAAGTGAAAGGGGGCAGAGGTGGCACCCCTGCCAGGGAAGATGAGCTTTGTCTCCTAAGTGGCTTATGGTCCCAAGGTCTTTTTACTCAGCCTTAGCCATGGGGGTCACAGCTTCTGAAACCAGGCAGGGTGGCTCCCAACACATACTAAAGACTTTCTAGTCCTTACCTCCGTCCCTGACCTCCCTCTAGAAGTCTAGACCTGTATTTCCATAGATCTGAACATCATCCAAGACTTACAAGCTTGATGTGTAAAAGTATACTCTTCATCTCTCTCTCCCGCCTGCTCTTTCCAATTACTGAAATCGGAAATTTCAGAGTCATCATGGAGCTTTTGAATTTTCAACCTTTACTTTTAATCTTTCATGAATTCCTCTTAATTCAGTCTCATGAACATCTCTCGACTCAGCCCCTGCCTTTCTAGCTCCCCCTGTGGATACTTCAGTTTCACACCAATAAAAAAAAATATCTGAATGGTTTTTATAACTTCCTACCTGGTTTTCTCACCTTTATCCTTTCCCAATGCATTCTGCCCACTGCCAACAGGTGGACTTTTCAAGTATGCGAGATAAATTAACTTCAAATTTATTCAGTGGTTAAAATTTCTTTATTTATTTCCCAAGCCTTCAGAGTAATGTTCAAGTTCTTTATCATGATATTGATGACCCTTCAGGATCTTCTTCCCACCTATATTTCTAGCTTCATTTCAGCCACACCAAATATGGTACAATTTCCAAATGTACATATGTGTTTTGAACATACTTTTCCTTTACCTGGGGTGCCTTTCTTCTTCCCCCTTATCCCTCCTTTGATTTCCCATAGGTATTATATATCCTTCACTAACAGCAAGTACTTCTGTAGGTCATAGTTGAACACCTGGTGTGTGACATCCAAAGACAGTTTGGTTTAACTGCATTTCTAGCACCTGGGACTCTCCTGTCCAATCATAAATAGTCTATGAATGTTTGTTCAAATTGCAAGATTGGCCAGGGAGACTGGGCTAGATGTATAGGAGGTCAGAATTCTTCCTGGAGGTTTATTTCTTTTCCCCTTCAGTTCCTGAGGTACAAGTGATCACCCTGTACACTGTCTGGAGAATAGGTGGAGGCAGTCTTGCCCAAAGGAAAGAGCACTGACAGAGGAGTCAGAAAGTCATTTTCTATGTCACAATCTGATAATCACTGCTCCTACTACCCTAAGCTAAAAATACCACCTCCTCTTTCACACAGAGTTGGTGTGTAACTTAGATACCTCAAATAAATGCTGACTTTATTATAAATTTACCTGCGAATGTTAAGTTTTTTATTGATTAAGTAGGAAAGAGTATTTCCAGTTATTTGCTGGACATAGCTATGTACCTGCCACTCAGGGGAGAACTTGGGTTGGGAGCCAGACTTGGGTGGAAATTCTACCTTTGTCCCTTTTCTTGTTGTGTGACCTGGGGCAAGTCATTTCATTTCCTTGTTCCTTAGATTTCCCATATGTTAAATAAGGGCAAATGGTATTCACTTCATTTAGTTTTTATGGAAATACGATGACATTAAGTACATTAAATGGCCAGCACATTTTAGGGGCTCAGTGGGTGAGCTCAAAATAAAGTGGAAATAGGTTGATGCTTGACTGTCTACAGTTGGGTAAATAATTCTAGGAAGTGAGAGAGGGGGAGAGTGACGTTCTCTAAATACTTCAGGTTTCAGATATTTCTCAGCTTACTAGCCATGGAACAATAACAGATAAAACCGTTGTGTCACTCCTGCTACGCCTGTCCTGATTTGTTAGAGTTGTACACTGTATTGGAAAACACATGGACTTTGGACCCAGACCTTGATTTGACTCTTACCTAGTCAGCTAGGCCCCTACAAGCCATGTGTCCTTAAGGAAGTGGCTTCACCTTTCTGAGCCCCATGCAGTCCATATGAAAGCAATAATACCTACCATGCATATTTGGGCAGGTTAAATGAGAAAAATGAATTATTGGGTTGGCCAAAAGGTTTGTTTAGAACTTTCTGTAAAATACAAGTTACATTTTTCATTTTCACCAATAACTTTATTGAGTTGGGTATTTGGAGTAAGTTGTCTATCTCCCATGTGGTATAATGTTGATCATTCTCCATTAATGTCTTGATTTGATTGCTATCAACTTCAACTATTCTACCTGACCGTGCAGCATCATCTAGTGAGAAATCTCCACCACAAAACCCCTTTTGACAGGCTCCACTGGTCACAGCACCTTCTCCGTACACTGCACAAATCTTTTTTGTGTGTGTGTTTCAGTTGCATTTTTACATCTCTTGAAATAATAAAGCATAATATGCCAAAAATGTTGGATATTTTTTCTATCTTCAATATTAAAATGGCTACACAAAAATTCATCAATTTTGATAAGTTTTTAAAAAATGCTTGCTGATATGACAACTGTCACAATACATATAACAAAATTGTTTCAAATGAAGTTAAAGACAACTAAACATTGCCAGAGCCATCTTACAGGAAAAAACCAAACATATTTTTTGGCCAACCCAATAGAATGGATCTAGCATGGTCTCTGGCTTCATCAGCTTTGGGTTGACTTCACTTTCTATTTTTTATCTCTGCTCATGATAAAGAGCTTAGGCTTTTCCAAAAGTCTATGCACATCCCAGTGTGGACCATTCAAATAGCCAAGATAAAAATATGTCTTATCATGAGTCATGATACCCATACCTTGAGGTCAGTGAATAGTTTTGACAATTTGAAGACCTTATGAAATCACCAATTATTATTAACTTAATTACAGAATACCAGGAAGGTTCTCTCAGCAGAATAAGAGTAGGACTATGAGTTTCAGCAGCTCGGAGAAGCATTTCCTACACAAAGCCTCCCTCTCCCTTTTCATGGAAAATGGGAACAGGAGCTGTTTCCCTGCTCGTCACACAGTGGAGATTCAGTGGAGCCTTAAATGGCTCATCTTCAATCTAAGACTGATACCCTGGAATTAATTTATTGTAATTCCCCAAACAATACAGATCAGAAGAACTGTTTTCCTAACAGAGACAAAGATTTTCTTGGTAGCTTATCACTCAGTTCATTATAATACTTGCAAATTTAAGACTCTCTAATCACCCCCACATCGAGTGCTGAAATCAAGATATATGTTCAGGACTTATATGGAAATAGAAGCCGGAAGCTGATTTTCTGGCTCTCCAAAAGCTGGCCCACCACTGCCTCCCAGCCCACGTCTCTCCTCCTCCCAGGCTAGTCTCCTGATGTGCTCTCATCCTGCTATTCCCACCGAAGGAAGGGGGCTTTATCCCCTCTCAATGCTGCAATCATGCTCTTCCCTCAGCACTCAAGTTCCATCTCCTCCTTGGAGGAGTCTTTGAGAGTGATTGTTATACTTGAGTTCTGCCAGAGACATTGCTTTCCTTTCAGGCAAGGCTAGGTTTAAACAACTCTGAAAAATTCTCTGAGCAGTGGACCCAGTGAGGTCTTTCATAGTTACTACAAAGGATTTGTGAATCCATTTGAGCAAGAATTGCCTGCAGATTAAGTAGGATCTCTGCATTTTGCAAATGCATGTAGATGTCTTTGTGATGAATAATTATGTTAAAGGTGTTGCTGAATTCATAGCAGCTTTTGTCATTGTGTATTTTCTCAGTGGACAATGTGTAGTTGTACGGTACCTGTACGTTGTTCAGGTAACCTGATAGGAATCAGCTGACTCAAAACCAAGTCATTTTCTGGTTCCTCTTAATAATGTTTCCTCTGACCCTAGTGGGTCAAAAGTCAATGCAGCATGATGCAGAAGATCTGTGTCCCATTAACTGTGTGTGATTTTTGGTAAGTCACAGCCATTCTTGATGCCTGCAATAAACATCTGTTGATTTTGCCTAATACCTACTCATCATCTGTCTTCTAAGGGTGGAAGTAGCCTTACTTTCCTTTGGTGATTTCTCCTCTTTGGCCCACGGTTTTGGGGTGGGCATGTGGTCAGGTCTAGACACCAGCATGTTGCATCCACTCCCTGTACATGAAACCATGGATATATGTCACAGGTTGGCCAAGGAGTGTAAACTCTTGGGTTTTTGCTGGAATTCTGGGGAAGACAGCTTTCTTCCTGTTGAAGTCCTAAGCTTTCTAGCTATAAGCTGGAGGATATGCCAGCCAGGACCTCTCTGATTTTTCCAGAGAGAGAATCTGTCTAAAACTAAGGCAATATAGAGATAAATAGAAGGAGGGATTGAGAGAGATATTTGCCCGATGAGGATGCTTAAGCACTGTGATTTAACCATGTTGGAAGCTTACACTTCCCCTGGACTGCTTCCTTGAATAAAATTTTCTGCTTTACCTTTAAGCCAGTCTGCCCTGGGGGTTTCTGTCACTTACATCCTGACTGACAAGAGTTTGGTTCCTTGTCTGTAAAATGAGGGGCTCGGACAGGTGAATTCGAAGGGCACTGTCAGCTTGAGGATACTTGGTATTTTAAAGCTGATTTTCAAAGTTTATTAGCAGGGACATAAACCCCTAATTATTGGAAAAAGCTGACTATGAACTTCTAGCAAAGTAGTTAATTGATCTATTTGGGATTGCACAGTGAAACCTGTCATGGATCTCAGAATGTGCTTTGATGGAAAAACATCTTTGAAGAGCAGATTCATTTTGCCTAGGGATTTACTTTGAAATATAGATGGGGTGAGAATCATCTCATCTTTTTTATTTATTTTGTCTCCAAACACCCTTTCACTATCTCATCTGCATCATCATTTTACAAAAGTGAAGCACATACATGCCCACACTTAAAAACTGTCATCCCTGGGCATACTGTCAAGCCCTGGTGCCCAGGCCGCAGGTGTGTGTGGTGTGTGGAGGTGTGTGGAGGTGTGTGGAGGTGTGTGGAGCAGTACGTATCCCGGAAGGGGGTGTCTGAACTTCGTTTTTGAAGATTGCTTTCTTGTTGTTGTTGTTATTCTCATCACTGGAGCCTGTCTGATTTTAAAAAATAATTGTACACCATCATCTCAAATAAGCTATGCTTTATTTTTTTTCCCCCGTGGCAAAACAGATTCTAGGAGGCATAGTGGAAATTTCCAAACTGGACTCCAAATAGAGTGCTGAGAAATAAGTGTGGGGAGCACAGTTTGGGAGAGAACTCTCTGCGTCCTCACTCATGTCTCAGCTCTCCTGCCACAGATCTAATGCACAAAATCCTCCTGTGAGCAGACCTGAAGTAAAATAACTATGTACGTACAGAGAAAAATCTCTTCAGTTTGTACTCGGAGTCCCTGATTATCTGCTGCAGAACAAAGCTTTCGCGGAGAGACTCCTGACTGCACTGATTCTCCAGAAGAAAGCGGCTCAGTGACTCCTAATGCCTGTGAAGGAACAGAGCGAAGAGGGTCCGAGTCTCCTCCAGTTGTGTCCTCAGTCAAGTGAATTCTCGCAGTTATCTTCAGGGGGGTTCAACACAATCCCCTTGTCACTGAAAGCAGCACAGAGATTAAGATCTGGCATGGTCTGCCTTTTCTTTTTGTTTTGTAATTTTTCTTTTTTTATTGAATTGATGGGAGTGACATTGGTTAATAAAGTGATATAGGTTTCAGGTGTATAATTCTATGGCACATCAACTGTATATTGTATTGTGTGTTCATCACCCCAAGTCATGTCTCCTTCCATCACTATCCCCCCTTTACTCTCTTTCACCTCCCCCCACCCCACTTCCTCTCTGGTAATCACCACCACACTGTTGTCTGTGTCTATGAGTTTTCTTTTCAACCACCAGGCTCCAAGTGGACCACTTCATTGATCCTGTTTAATTGGCAGACAAAGGCTTTCCTATTTTGTAACTTCTAGTTTCTCTTGCAGGGGCCCATCAGTCTTTCTGTTTTTCCTCGATCGCATGTCATTAAAGTTAAATGGCCCCACTGAGTGTTTACGATTATGTTTAGGATGTATCAATAATGTGATTATTCATTGAAAATTATAAGAGTCTTTATGTGTACTGGGAGACTTACAGAAGTGTTGTTTTTAAAAGCATTTTATTATTGGAGGCTTGTACAAGACAATACCGAAATGAACACTGTAAACTGGTGACCTTCTGAATGGATAAAAATAACTTTTTACGTGAAAGACTTAGTCTTACTCATGGGAGTCTTTTCTCTTCTTTGATTGTGTAGTGCAGATGATAAAATCTACCAAATAAGTGGTTGGTATCCAATGCCATGATTGCCCCAATAGATACTGCATAAAATCGGATGCATTTTCCAGATGCACTCAGAGGGGTAGCAAGTTAGAGAGCCTCATAGCTCACCATTACTGGAAGCTTACTAAGTGCTAGACCCTGGAACCAGGATTTACACCCAGAGTAGCCTCTCTCTCCTTCTCTGCTTCATTGACCTGGCTATCTCTCTGACTCTTTCTGATTTAGGGTGGATTATTTCCCAGGATCCTCTTCTGCCCCATTGGCTGTGATACTCATGCTGGTGGCATACCATGAATCCCCTGCTAACCAGTGTAGTTGCTGCAGCCTCTGAAGTAGAGAGGATTCAGGTGATTGTCTACATGAAGAATTGGGGAGGAAGGAGAACTGGGCTAGTTTTCTTGAACCAGGACATCAGGGCCCAGGGAGATTCCGTGGAGTCGCCATGCTATAACTTAATGGTATTCGTAGCTGGGGTAGCATTTCCCTAGGTAGCTGTCCTCCCCCAACCCCCGCCACCTTGGCCCGGTTAACTCTTGCCTGTTTTTCAATAACCAGCTCTGGTGTCCACTTCTTCCTGCCTTGAGTCTTCCCTGATGCCAGAGTAGGCTTTCTTGTTCCTGCTGTCCTTTACATGTCCCCTAAAATGTGCTTATGCAACCTTACCCTCAGATGAGCACTGTGTTCTTTTGCTCCATGTTGTCAAATATGTAGCCAGATCCCAAACAGTCCCTGCTCCCCCTCAGTGCCCCGCACCATGCCTGCTTCACCGGAAACACTTTGAGTGTTTAGTTAATGTCTGGTTTTGACGTACACATTTAAATGTATAGGGAAGGGAAAGTGTACAGAATTCTTGACTCACATTCAAAATCACTTTAAGTTAATTTCCCCTCTTCGAGTGTTGCTTCTGTGAAGGGTCACCAGCAAGCCAGGCTGCCTGGTGAGGTGGTTTATTTCTTTCCTATCTGAGTGATTAGCCCTTGGCAATCTCTCTTTCAGAGCGGGGAAGCTGGGTACTGTGATTTTGCTCTGCTAAAAAAATTGCTGCAGCTTGAGTTTCCTGTGGTTTCTAGATGTCTCCACAGCATCCCTTCCTCACTTCGGCAGGGTTCCCTGAACTGGACCCTGGGATGGGACTCTGACTCTCACTTTAAAGCAGTGTGCGAAACAAAACAGGTTAGGAAAAAGGCTAGGAGGGCTTCTGGACAGATCGTCCTTTCAGCTGAGCCCGTCAGAAGCATCTCATCCCATGTCATGCTACTAACAAGAATAATTGTGGAAGACTTTGAAGTGGGCCAGAAATTCCTGAATCCTGTTGATGGGATCCATGCCTTGTCTGAGGATCTATCCAGGGTTATCTGGTTGTATAGGGGCCTAAGCCTTTTATTGTCCGATTATTCTGTAATTCTGTAGAGATAGAATAGGTTTTGTCCAGTGCAGATGCCGTTGATTTCCTTCCTGTGGAAGAGGTCAGTGTGACATCTATTAGAGAATGTACTTGGACACTCCTGAATGCCTATATGTGTCCTTCACCTTCTCCTTTGAATCAGTTATGACATCCTAGTGGTTCTCTCATTGTTAATTGGACTAAAACTATTTTTGATGTATTCTTTTGTGCTTATATTTGTACAGAGTCATGATTTTACCTTAAAAAAAATTACCCTTGAACACTCCCAACAGTTGATGTAGTAGAAAAGCACTAATTCAGAATCTCAACTGCCAGGTTTAAATCTCTGCTTTGCCATTCGCTGTTTCAGTTTCTTAATTTGTAAAATTGGCTGTATAGTTTGTAGTGGTGATTGAGAATTATAATGACTCATATAACCTTTGGGGCTAGAATAAAATAACCCGATACATTTGTTATAGTTTGGAATCCACTGGAGCAGTTTTGGGCTCCTGAGGCTTTGGCTAATCTAGAAGAGACAGAGACACATCTGGTAGGTAGGGAATGACACAGATTCTCTCCTTGACTGAACCCTAGTAGGCTCCTCTGAGCTCTTTTTCAACTTGGCTTCATCCATAGACCTGTCCTCAGCCCAGTTTTAGCAAGAATCCTATTAAGTCAGTTTAGCCAGAATCGCCAGCCCTCAACATCTGATCATCCTTAATATCTAAACAAATTTCCCATCCCTTACCATTCTCCAGGCAATATCCGATCACCCTGGCCTGCCTTCAGCAAGCATCCTCTCAGGTTGGCTTAGCCAGAATCCCTGCCTTACCCCTGATCTTTTCCCTTAGTAATTTTCTATCCACTGGCCCTCTCCTACAGAACCCTACTTGACTCGGGTCCCGGCTCGCAAGATCCGGTGTTGTGGCTGCAATATACAAATACACACGGGCTACAGAAATCCTGTGGAGAAAAAGGGACGGCATGGCCACTCTCTCAAGAGGAGAGCGCCCCCGACCCTCCTCGCCTTGACAGGCTTTTATTGTTTTTCTAGGCCCCTCACATCAAAGATAGTCCTCATTTACTAAGCATAGGCTTGTTTTGGGTGGTTATCTTTTACAGACAACAAAGGAGAGGATGTCGCTAAATACATCAAAGAAGGATATTTACAATGTAAAGGGAGAAATGGTCCAAACCAGTTATGCTCCATACCTGGAAGGTCTAGCTCAGATTTTAGGAAGATAAAGATACTGAGTAAACATTTGCTGCTTCAGGGTGAGGGAGTTTTAGCAAGAGCAAGTCTCATAGCAGTCAAGGAACAATGCAGGCCTGATTTCCCACTGGAGAACCTATCCATGGACGTGGGTCCTGCCCACCAACCTCGCTCCCCAGGGGCTTTTCCGAGTGGGGGCTGAGCCACATTTCCCACGCATAGAACAGTTCCCCACATCTACTCTTTGGCTATAAAAATTTGCACTTTTTCTTGTTGTTGTTCAGACAGGTTGGCCCAATCTCTCCTCTGCTGTAAAACCCCACTGCAGTAGTCCCTATACCTGTCATGATAGTCTCGAATAATGTCTGTCTAACTAGTGCCATGAATACTTTTTTCTTTAATAGGAACTTAGGACGTTTTATCATCTTCATGCTGTCCCTATAATATCCCCCAAAGACTCCACGGAAGAAAGCAATTCAAGTTCAAGTTCATAGCCTTCAAGTTCATATTGAAGAACAATACTTTAACCCAGGTTTAGAGAGGCCACAGAAACCCATTTTCTACCATGTGGAATCAAGAGTAGGATTTGATGTCTTTTTTGAGTATCATGTAGTCTTTATGACATATAGTCTGGAGCAAACAGCAACTGAACATTATCTGACCATCTCAAATGTTCTTCAGAGTGAAGATCAGCACTCAGTGTTGAGGATTCTACCTGTGTATCTCCTTGTATTCTGTGTTTGGGCCACTACTAAATAGAATATAAGTATACAGTGGAATACAAGACAGATAAGGTTGATATCTTCCAAACATTGCGTCTAGAGGGGAATCTAGGACCCTACTGAAACCTCAAAAGCTGAACATAAGCAGGAAGGCTTTGGGAAAGTAGCAGGCAGCCTGTAAGTGTCAACTATATTGATCAAGGAAACAAAAGGAACGTTTATATACAGATTCTGGATTAATAGGATTTATGAGAAATGGGGGAAATTCTAAGTTCTCTTTGCTTGCATTGCTTATTTCTTTTTATATTTAGCCTGTATACCCCTCATGTATTTATTTCCTAAATTTATTCACACTGAGGTTTACTCATTTATTCAACAGATAAATACTAAGGACCTTTTAACCCACCAAGCTCTGTCCTAGGTACTGGAGATAAAATGGTGATTCATAAGGTCCTTGTGCTAGATAAGCTAGAGGCTAATGGATTTACTTGCTTTATTTCCTGGGGAATGATGTGGTCCTTTTATGCTTATCCCAAATGAATGAATGGATGACCGTGAAATTTTAGGCATCAGTTACAGTCTAGAAATGGAGGTATTTAGCATGTGTGGTGGTGGATTGTGTTGCGATGAGTCCCTAAAATGCCTGCATGCAGCAGACTGTCTGTTCTACCTCCCCAGAAGGCCAGTCTTGCCTCGGGGGGAGCTAGCAGCATGTGGCCCAGCAAAAAGAGTAGGGCTTTGGAGAGCCTTAGCTCCAGTTTCATGACTTACCGAGTGACTTTTGGTACATGACTTAATTTCTCCAAACTTTAGCACTTTAATCTGTAAAACAAGAAGACAGACGCCTATTTCACAGTATCATTGTGAGAATTAAACACAACCACCTGTGCTATTGCAAACATGCAGAGTAGACAATGCAGGCAAGTTTTGTGCATGGCTTAGCATTTAACAGAAGTTCCTTAAACCATTACTTTCTGTACCTGCAACAGACAAACTCCAATCCCCAGCTGTGACTTTGTGGCCCATTTATTTTGTTCAGTATGTTCATCTATGTTACTCTTGCCTGAGATGTTCTTGGAAGGAGATGGAATCACCATCACACTATCTCTGGTTGGTGTTTGACCCCTTCGGCTGGTGACCGATAAGGTTCTGCTTATTTTGAGCCAGGATAATGTCCTTATTGCAAACTGTTGGTTCCTGGCTGTCTCCCCTCAGTCTACTGGGAGGTCAACAGAGAGCATGTGGTCTCTTGAGATTTCCTGTCTGAAGGTATTCTGTGGTGTAGAATATGGTCTCCCCGTAGGACAAGCTGGAGGCCCCAGGGAGGTCCTGCTGCAGAAGGGGCCCTCAACCCGTGATGAGAGAAGGAAGTCTGTGGCCAATGTCCCCAGCTTCTTCACCCAGCCATGGAACAACTCTAAGTTGTCTCCATGAAGTCTTTCGGGCAATGCCTGGTGGGACTGAGTACAAGTCGTTCACAACAGTAACCTGTTCATTAACACACCCTTTCCCTTGCATTTCCTCCCTCCCTCTCAGAGCTTTCTGAGATGATCTCATACCCTGATCTCTGTCTCGGGGTCTGATTCAGGGGAATCTGAACTGAAACCGTCCATGAGGTAGACCAGACTGGGAAAGCTGGATGTTCCATGCTGAGCAGTGGTCTTTGAGAAGGGCTTTACATAGATCTGGAGCACTCTCATCTAAACATCAAGCCTAAAGGCAAGACTGAAGTGGTAAACAGGACCTGTGGCCAAGAATCCGAGTCCAGACAGAAATGAGGTTGGATCCGGTGCGGGCTGGGGTGCTCTCAACTTTATTGTCTTTATTGTCTAGCTGGTGTATGCGAATATCAAACAGGTTCGAGACGGGCAACCAGCGGCGCCCGCAGTAGGACTTTGGACTCTGCAGCTTGGTGGTATGGCTTATTACTTGGCAACCTTCTTCCAGAGTGAAGAACTATTCGTTTTGTCCCAGCTAGACAGAACAGTTGATTTTCAGTGGTGACTCCTGAGACTGCAGAGATGTTAATATTTCATTGGCAGGTCCCATCCAGAAATGATAAACCCCCTCTCTGGATGAGACTCAGTACAAAAGCTGCTGGCTCATGGGTGCTTGGGGACTGCAGCGGATATTGGGATCTATGCAGATAAATTTTTTAACCTTGATAGAGTCAGTGGGAGTTTAATGAGTAACAGAGATTATAGCAAAGGAGATAAATATGTAGGGGACCAGAAGATAATTATAACATTTCCTTACTTCACTAGACTTGGGAAACTGGATGAATTCAAGGGTGAGACATATTCTAATTCAAGGAAAAACATGGGTGAGAATGTGATGGCTGTCCTTTCCTCCCCCACTTCTCCTTCATCAAGAAAATAAAAATGAGCATTTTGTGCCATGATGCGGGAGGAATTTAATTGGGTGCTGATGATTCAATTTAACTTGTAAAATTAGCTGCCAGAAAGGCTACATGTGCCAAAAGAACCAGCCTTGCTGTCTTTTCCTGAACTTGTTGACACATTTGACACAAATTGGCTATCAATTTATGGCACTACAGATGACTGGGCTCACATGTTTTGGCACATGTCCTGGAGAGTGAATGGCCAAACTCAAGCCAAAAAAAGTTGATCAGCTGACCCCAATGCAGCCACTTCCTCAGTGTCACTCTTCATTCCAGAAGAACGAGTGGAGAATAGAACTCTAATCTTTGTTACCCTGTTAAGTGGTAACTCAGCAGTCAGATGTCATGTATTTACCCATCCAAAGCAGAGACCTTGCAGTGTAGGCATGCTCCCAGCAGATGGTGAACACCCTCTGATCGTAAATCTGAGCTAAGAGAAAGGAGACACTTAGCTATGGACTTCATAATTATTATCTCATTTAACCTCTATAACAACCCTATGAGTTATGCTTTTTATTCCCTTTTTCAGATAGAAAAGATTCAAAAACTTAACAAAGTTGTCCAGATTCACACTGCCAGCAAAGGGCAGAGCAGGAATTAAAATCCATGAACCTCAACTAGGACCCAAGTCAGTTGACCTTCCCAGGTGCCCTTGCTACCCTGCTTATACCACAGCTTGCCTTCCAATTCTGTTTGGACCGAGTAACCCTACAGGCATCATTTTAGAGAGAGGGGAAAGGAAGGAGAGAGGGAGAGAAACATCAATGTGAGGTTGCTTCTCACAAGCTACCTACTGGGGACCTGGCCTGCAACCTAGGCATGTGCCCTAACTGGGAATTGAACCAGCGACCCTTTGGTTCGCAGGCCGGCACTCTGTCCACTGAGCCATGCCAGCCAGGGCCTCCCTAGCTATATTTCTAAGCTGTCATTTTCCAAGAGGTCTTTAGAAATGAGAGTTAATGGGATTACCTGATCTATCTATAGTTCTGAGCTAAGCTCATCAAGCTGAGCAAGCACTTCTCTAGTGGATGTTGAATCTCTTTCCCCCAGTGTATGAATTCTTTCCAGTTGGCTGGATTTCTGGTAAGCATGACAACACTAGCATCCTGAGGTCAGGGAGGAACACTGGAATCCACACTGGGTCAAGGTAAGGAAGGTGCCACCATACACTCACTCCTATGCTAGCTTCCGAGCTTGAGATGTTCCTGAGATGCCTCATGGCCAGCCTTGCCTTTCATTTGTGAGATGCTACATGCACACAGATCCGCACAGCCTCTTCCACCCCGGCTCTGCCACTCAGTACAGACGTGATGTCCGAAGCTCCTGACTTCCTTGCTGTCTTCCTTGGTGTCTCCTTCCATACTGGCACTTTTCATTCCTTCCTGATTAAGGGATCTTGGGAAAGAATTGGCTCAGTTGCCAGTCTGGCTTCTAATTACCTTAATGAGTCTCAGTTTCCATTTATTAACTTGGCAAGAGGAATCACCAGAGAAAAGCCTGCCCTGCTAATGATTCAGTGACATCATTCATCATTGTTTTACACACATTTTCTGGATAAGCTTAGGGTGACTAATAGAGAACTCATACCCATTTTCTTGGCGTGGGTACTAGTTACTTATCACTGCCCCTAAATATTTGAGATCTGCCTTCTCTGTTGAGGTGCCCATTTAGCTATCCTACTCTAGGTCTGGAAGACTTTTCAGGATTCTGATTGAGACAGTGAGTCCCAAGTCCGATATCAGAATTGTCTGGGGGGAGTATTTTACTCCCCACCTTAGAAACACAAGTTTAGGATTGGGGGCAAGGATAGCTATAATTTTCAAATGCTCCCTCTGGGTTTCCACCTATAACCAAGTTTGAACATCACTGTCCCAAGGGTCCCTGGACAGCCCAACACGTCCACCCTGTACCAAAGTGGACTCATTTCCTATGAAAGGATGTGAAAATATGTCAGTTTTCAACCCAAATCATTCATTCCTTGGTTCATTTAGTGAATTAAATATTTTTTGGTACTAGAGCTAATAATTGTGGGGATTCAAGTATGGGTGAAATACTTCAGTCCAAAGTCCTATCGTGTATCTTGAGAATCAATATCATAAAATAAAGAGTACCCAGCCTACTTTTCCAGATATAGGTATATGACTAATTTAGAGTTGGCTTGTTTATTTGTGTTTGTGCGAAGGGCCAAAAGAGAATGTCATTTTGATTGATAGAGTGACTAGATTCTATTTCAGACTAATTTTGACTAATTCTTCTGTATTGCTCTGTTGATCTAGACTTGGGGTCTCAGCAACATATGCCCAGACGCTTGCAATATATACTCCTTTGTCTGAAAGACTGTTTCCCATCTTGTTTAAGAAACTTTGAAAAGGAAATTGCTGCTTATTATACAAATAGTATCTTCTCAGTTTACTCGGCATTAATGGAGCTTTCCAAAGACTCCTAAAGACAGCCAGGAGCAGAATGGCCTTGGGCAGCGCCGTGATACTTTAGGAAGTCATTTAGACAGGGTTGCCTGTGCTTTGCCATGACCATTCAGCATTCTCAGTCAGTATATTAAAAAATCAAGCCGGCCTTTCGCACACGAATATATTTGTGTGTGGGTGTGAGTAGGTGTGCCTGCCATTCACTGACCTTCCACCGTGTTCCTGGCACTGTGCTAAATGTCCTACCGACATTTTTTCAATTAATTCTTGCCACCTCTCTGTGAGTGGCTGAGCGGGTAGATTTTGTTGGCTCCATTTTACGGATGAGGCTAGTTAGGCTCAGAGAGGTCAAGTAACTAGCATGTCAGTAACAGAACCCACATGGCACCTCGGATCTGTTTGCCTCCAAAGTCCTTGAACTTTTCTATGACTTCACGTCTATACACAAGCATAGTATCTCCACTGGAGACACATTCAGATGAATGTTTTTGAAAAAGGAAAGCTTAACACAAACTTGGGGCCGGAACTTACAGTCAGAAGTACTTTCTTTCATCTGAAATAAAACCTTTAATTTATTAGAGTGCTACCTTTCAGTTAGAGATAATGTACTTGAAAATTTCAAGGATGAGTAAATTGCAATCTCAGACGTCTGAGGACCTTGCCTTACCAGATATTTTCACAGAATAATGGTTCTCCAAATGGCACCCTTATTTAAACTGACAGTGTACTTCCCTTTGCAATAGAATTACCATAGGCCTTACATTTTATTTAATGATAAATTCAATAAAAGCTATTTTCTGTTTACAGGCGTCAGCCTAAATGAGAGCTTTATTTCCTGTGTAGATAGCCCAAGCCAAACTGGGGTTCAATATCTGCTGACCTCTGCTCTATTCCCTACCCGAAATCCTGCCACCTCTCCTTCTTAGCTGTTCCTTCCGTTTGAAAAGTCCGCCCCCTCCTCTCATACAGAGGTGACTCATCTTTCGGAACCCTCAGCTCAGGGCTTGGTGCCTCGGTTAACACCTTAGACAGTTCTGCCCATTGTCATCTTACCACCCCCTCAACACCTCCAGCTCAGTAAGTTCAACAGAAATACAATACAGGCCATAGCTGCAAGTCACCTATATGATTTAAATTTTTCTAACAGCCTCATAAAAAAAGAAACAGGTGGCGTTAATTTTAATAACATTTCATTTAACCCAATATGTCCAAAGTATTATCATTTCTATACAGAATCTACATAAAAGTCATTATTAAGATATTTTGCATCCTTTTGCTTATATGAAGACTTCAAAGAACGGACTGTGTTTTATGTTTCTAGCACCCATCTCGATTTGGACTAGCCCCAGAGTACCTGTGCCTGCTGGCTACCAGATTGGAGAACGTAGCTTGAGCTCTGCCTTCTGTGGTGTGTATTTTATATTCTGCTGGGCATGCCATTTTCAGTGTGGCATAGTGATGAACAGAAAGAGTGGATGCGAGTTGAATCTCCTTCATTCGCTAATTGGATGATCTTGGGGAACATTCAAACTCTGTAAACTTCAGTTTCTTTATCAGCAAAATGAAAATAGTTTTACTGCTGCTTCCACCGCACTAGGCTTTTGTGAGGAATGAATAAGGTAACATGGGTTGATCCCAGGGTACAAAGTGAGATATTTAATCAATATTAGCAATAATGGTAGTTTTTTTATCTTTATGTTTCCTGCTCAAATTCTATCTCCCCATGAGGGCTTCTTAAAATATTCAAGGTTGAGGGACGTTATTTTAGCAAATGCTGTACTGCATGTGGTTATCATAGTCAGCCTTGGAGTTTTGTCAGTGACGCAAGCACATGCTCTTTTCTCACTCCTGTTTTGTTTTATGAGCTTCTCGAGGGCAGAGTCTGTTTTGCTTGTCTGAGAATCTGGAGCGACGTCTATCAAAGAACAAACTGTTAATAAATGTTGAGCAGATGAATGAAAATCACATTTTACTGTTATTGATTTGTCATGTGGGGATATCTTGCCTCCCCAAAAGTAAGTGGACAGATTTCGGACTAATCCAGTGAATTAATTGAAAAAAAAAAAACCCCATCACCAGAATGTATGGGTGATTAGATCTGGAAGAATGAATCATCAAAAATGGTTTCTGACTTGTGTGATCATATTACGAGACACCCTCTTTCATTGAGATATAGATTACAGGACACAGCACAGATTTGGGGGGAAATACGGGTTAAGTTTTAGACACGTTGGATTTAGGTTCCAGTGGGAAATCAATGTTTCTACATCCAGCAGGCAGTTGAATATTCAGGTTTGGAGCTCAGGAGGGGAGCGCGGACTTAAGAAGGGCTTTGAGAGTCATCCCTCAAATGCTATCCCTAAGGGGTGAGGGGGAAGATTCTGAGTTTTGCCTTCAGCCACCCTCTCTCCTTCCTGAGAGAACACTGAGTGCTAGGATCGGCCAGAGGAAGAACGTGAGATGAAGACTGAGAAGGGCATGCGGGGCAGTCAGGGGGAAGCCCAGGAATGAGCGGTGGCAGAGCAGCCAAGGGAGGAAGTGCTTAAGACTTCTTAAGGTCTGGGGCAGTCAAGTTCATGGTTCAAGTTCTATTCCATTTTTTATTTCTGATTTCTTAGGCTTGTTTCCTTCTTCCTGGGTGGCTTTCCACATCTTACTGCTTTTTAATTTCTGATGCTCATTTTCCCTGGTGTAAGTCATAATAGTCCCTTTGATCTAGGCCTTTGATGAAGGGCCTAGAGAGTTTACAAGGACCCCAAGAATTGGTATGCTGGCTTTGATTCACATAGGTGACCTCCAGTAGCTGCCAACTGTGGTACCAGAATAGATTCAATTAATGGTAATAAACTCATGTCATCTACTGTCTGAGAAAACAAGGCAAGAAAAGAAATTTAAAAAAACCAAACATTTATTTGGTGCCTACAGCATTCAAGTCACTATCTCATTATTGTCAATAAACCTGGGGAAAAAATGCCCCCATTTTACAGATGAGGAAGTTACACCTCAGAGACATGGAATAATTTACCTAAGTAGTAAAAAGGAAAGCCCAAACTTAAACTTCCGTCTCTCCAACTTGGAAGCCCAGGCTGTGTCTCGGACCCTCACCCAATGATTTCATGATTTTCATTTTATTAAGTTTCTATATAAAAGTAAAATTTTAGGACAGCTGCCTTTTGGTAGATTATTCAGCCTCTATATAAATGCAAATTTGACTACTCATATGGGGATTTGCATGAGCTCTAAATTAACATGAGACCCTAGTGAATATGTCCTCTTCATTAAAAGGTATGATGCATTGTTCTTCCCTGAAAGGCATAATTTTCTCAGGAGTGCTTCAGGTCTGAGTTTATTTCATCCTAGTTTCTCCTTCTCAATAGGCTGCTATTTTAGCCTTCCCTGGGAATGATGATTCAGATTTCTGAGGTTACTGCTCAGTAAGTGTCAAGCTCACGTATTGCAGTATCTGTATTCACTTTTACCTGGAAGCAAGGCATAGCAGAACTTTTACATTATAGTCAAGTTAGCAAATGAATGTCTTAGGCTGCCGTAACTGGGACCAGCAATTTGCTCAGAGGGTCCAGGTGTTTATGGGTTGTCCATTGATACAATTTTGCATTAGACTTGAGCTTCTGCTACTTTTATATACGAAGTGTATGTTCCAGTTGCTTGGGGAGTATTCAAAAATTCCCAAAGTCCAGGCCACTCTCCAGAGCAATTAAAACAAAATGGCTGAGGGGACTCAAGGATCAGTATTTTTAATGCTCCTCAGGTAATTTCAATGTAGATAGCCAGAGGCTGAGACCCACTCTCTTCTAAAAATGTCTAAAAATGGTTTCTAGTCTAAAAATGGTTTTCAACTTTGCTACACATCAGAATAATCTAGATAGTTATTAAAAACATATCCTTCCAGGCCACACCTATGATTTAATTGGTCTTTGGTGTGGCTTAAGCATCAATACCTTTAAGGAACTTTTCAGGTTATTGTACTATTCAGCAGGGGTGAGAGCTGAGTCTTGAGTAGTAGTGCCCAGACCACTTCTCATCCCGAAAGGCAATCGTGAATGCCCTGGGGACCTTTAAACACAGATGGCAGACCCTCGCCCCCAGAGATGCTGGTCCGGTTGACCTGGGGTGGGCCTGTGATTTTGTGTTTCTAACAAGCTCCAAGTAATGCTGCTCACCCTTAGATCACTCTGCAAACAGCCCTGGCCAATCACCTGCCTCAACATGCTAATCAGCCAGTGAGCCTCCCAGTAGGCTAAGTAATAGTTGGTATGTGGGAACACACTTTCTCCTCTTTTGATGCCTGACTGGTGTCTCATAGTCATTGAGTATATTGACTTGAGAGTCACAAGTTCTTGGGTTTGTTCCCCATCTCTGCTTCCATGCTTTGTTGCTATGAGACATAGGCCAGGGCAAGAGAGATTATGTCCCCTTAACTGTAAGGCGGAGGTGTTAATAGTACCTACTTCAAGAGTAATTGTAAGGATTAATAGAAATGCTACATATAAAGTCATTAGGCACAGTGCTTGACCACTGTAAAAAAAAAAAAAAAGTGCTCCTCCACGGTAACCAATGTGGAGGAGCATCTATTACATCCATGCGATACTAGGTTTTTCAGCATATTTAGCCTCAGGACCTTTCCTTTAAATGTAGCTTACATGGTACCTCCATATATGTAGACTAGATAAGGTTAAATCCATTCTTAAAGCACCTGCGTGCCCAGCATCTGGAATGCCTCTGCTTCTCCCCTAACCTTCCACATCCTTAGCCAAAGCAACACGTGTGACATCTTCTTTGAATATACCAAGTATAGTCCAAACTATTCATTTGTAAAACCCAGAAGTGGCTTACCTGTGCAGCTAGTGATTGGTAAAGCTTGCTTCTGACCGCTTTGGCTTGCTTTTAGTAAGTTCTCATTGGTCATCAAGTGACCACGGAATTAGAACTAAGGACTACACTGCTAGATCCAGCTTCCTCTTCACACAGACACTTTTTTGTTAACTGAGTTTTAATTTTATAATCCATACAGGCTTGTAGTGAGGAAAATAAATATAAAAGGGAAATTGTTATGACTCCCATCCTCACTCTAAAATACAGCCATTATAAATAATTTCCTGGATGTTTTTTCAGAAATTTTATTTTCCATTTTATACAAATGAAAGCAAACTATATGTGCTATTTCATTTCTAACTTTTGTTACCTAATAATCTTTTTGCCATTCATTCATACAACACACAAATCTGCTTGAATGTTTTTCATTGTTTTTCACTATATATATTTATTACTATTACTTTAATTTAGCCTGTCTTTCTGGTGATGGACATTAGGTTGTTTATCGTTTTAGGTATGGTTGTGCTTACATACTTGAGTGCCTATTTCTCGATGCCTAGAAGTAGAATTTGTAGGGTGAGTATGTCTGTATATTTGCATTCCTTCAGTTTTGCTACGCTGAACTGTAATTTCTTCCATGGGCCTGTGAGTTAATCACCCTTGAGAAAAAATAAAGGAGCTTCCAAAGTGGCAGACTCATTCCACAACATTAGCCTTTTCCATCTTGGTCTGGCTCACAGAGGCTGAAAATTTCAGCTCCAGCTCTGGGTGTTTTGTTCTGAGGACTAAAGGGAGCAAATGTTCTACCCTCAGTTCCCACTAAGAGGAAACATACAAACCAAAACTCTATGCTATCTACAAGTGACACACTTTCAAATTAAAGAAATCCATAGGTTAAAAATAAATGAATTTTTAAAAATATAGCTGAAAATAATAAATATAAATGGGCTGAAGAAGCTGTATTAATATGAGATAGACTTAAGGACAAAGTATTACCCGTGATAAAGAGGAACATTCCACAGTGATAAAGAGATCAATTCTTAGAAAGACACAATCATAAATCTCCACTGTTAGTGACCGTAATTGTTTATTATTAGTAACGTAGACTCAAAATTAATTTATTGATGTCTCATTAAAAACACAATGGATATTTACAGACCCAAATTGCCTATGTCTCCTTCCCCTTCCCCAGAGCCTCTAGGCTTACCAGTAACTCCACTGTGTCCTAAAATGCGCAAAAAGACATTATTTCTCGTTAATAACTCTATCTGCTCTGTGGGTGGGCCTGAAAACAGAGGAATCTGAACCATGCACCCTGATCTGTGAATTTTCCAGTGGACAAAGTTGTTCGGTGATTTTTCAAATACTGCAACTAAAAAGGGAGAACGGGTTTCAAGCCGTGATTAATGCCCCTGTGTTGCCCCGGATGCCGTACTTCCTCAGCTCATCACGGTAAGTAATTACCTGTCTGATCCTGGACAAGTCCTTCTGTTCGGCTCAAGTCAGCTATTGATCATTTATTTAAGAACTGCATACGCCAGGGAAGGTGAAAAAAACTTCTCGAAATTAAATTTTTTGGAGCCCACTGTGGTCATGAATAAATATCTTTCATTTCAGGCAATTTACATCAGCAACTGCTTAGCAGTGGGAATTTGTTTACCACTTCTGACCTGCTCCGCTGAAAATTGGTTTTCTAACCACTCTGAGAGTGGCAGTTTTAAACTGACACATTAAATTTTCAAAGTTGTATTTGACTTGCTGTCTCCAAGTCGCAACGTAGCTCAATGCTTTGACAAATGTGAGCTGGTGTTCTGGTTCGAAACCCAGGAGGCTCCCAGCGAGTGCTTTGCTCTTGGAAGCACATGCTTATCACATAGGCGGTGACTCTGGGCAATAGTTATCTTAACTGGAAGATGCAGGATGTGGTGATTTTTGAGCAATCATGGTTTGACAAATAAGCAAAAAATAATAATCTAAGCAGGTCATTTAGAGCCAGCTTATTTTTACTTCAGTTCTGTAAATATTAATCTTCATGAGCAGTGAATATAGTATACAACTCCTTCTAACAATTGAAAAAATATTTCCAAATATACAGCCTGAATTAGAAAAGTTGCTATAAGTAGTCATTCTTCTTTATAGTGTACAAATCCATATGTGTGCACCTATCTGTTTTGTAACTGTCAGGTATTCTTAGTGCTAACATATTCCTATTATTATGCAAGCATTTTATTATTAATTACTCAGTGCTAACTACTCCCTGAGGTCTTAAAACAATCCTTTTTGAGAAGGGATTTGCTGCTACTTAGAAATATCATTCTGTAGCACCATTTAATAGGCAGCCCCCAAGTTTCTCTTGGGTGTGCCATTCAGATTGGTTCAAGCAAGCAGGACCATTGAACTTGAATGCAGCATTCAAATACAATGAAAGTCAAGTTTAACAATAAGGAGCTAAGACTAAGATACAGCATTGAATTCATAACATTTTGCTTTTGAAATTTCCCAGCTGAACAAAGTCATCTACAACCTCGTAGTTTGCTCCAGCTTATTTTTAATAATTGAGTAGTATCTTCTTCTAGGAAAAGCAAGATTAAAAAATGCAGTTATAGTTTCTAAGCACATGGTCAAGAGACAGGCTTGATTACTGAGGGGAAGACTGGGTTAGGGTGAAGGGATGATAGAAAGCTAGCAGTATGACTGTCACTGGCTCTTGTTGGCCTCTCAAATTTGCCAATCCTTAAATCTCAGGGATATGGTCAAGCCCCGCCACCTTTGTGGGCTGGGAAAAGTGCTTTGTGGGCACAAGGAGAAATAATGAAGGCAGAGTTTTATTTAAAAGATTATATGATAGAGACCTGATTGTCATTAGTGCCTAACGTTTATATAATCTTCCATAGTTTTGAGGAATAGATTTAGTATTGAAAATTTCCAGTGTCAATTTGAATTTTTCTCTGACCTCAAAATGATGAGTGAGGCAGAAAATGCATGCCTTCCAAGCATACTCTAAAATTTAAAATTTTAAATGGGTAGACAGTAACCATTTTCATGAGTAAATATATAAAAAGCACAATTATCATATCGACCTAATTCAAAACAAGTCCCGGATCCCAGGAAGGAATGCAGACTATGACAAAACAATCACAAATGTACAAAACAATGTACCAAAGGAGGTAGGAGGAGAAGATGCTGACCTAAGGGATGTTGGAAACAGGTGACATCTGTAAGACTCCAGGCAAAAAGCACTGCGCCGAAGAACAGCACCCTAGTTGACAAAGTTCTCTGCCATGAAAGCATGCGGTGTTAATTCTGATACTGCTCTATGTGCATATTTGAACAATTAAAGAAACTTGACTAAAAGAATCATTTGCAAAAAAAAAAAAGAAGAAGGGGAATGAAATAGATAGAATGATGACCCACCAAAGCTGCCCAAGTCATAATCCATGGAGTATGGGTACATATTAGGTTATACAACAAAGGGGGCTTCAAGTTGCCAATCAACTGATTTTAAAACTGGGAGAGTATCCCAGATTAGCTGGGCGGGCCCTGCGTAAATTATCAGGATCTTTAAAAGTAGGACAGGAAAGCAGAAGATGGGAGTGAGAGGGAGAGGTGACTCCAGAATGGTCAGACATGCAACACTGCTGGTTTTGAACACGGAGTAAGAAAGGCGTGGGCCCTGGAATGTGGGCAGCTTCTATAAGATAAAGAAGGCAGGGGGCAGATCCTCCTCCTGGGCCTCCAAAACTAGCAGCACAGTTTTATCAATATTTCGAATTTAGCCCAATGAGACCAATGTCTAACCTATGGAACTGTGAGATAATAAATCTGTGCTCTCTTTAGCCACTTAGTTCATGGTGATGATTTATAGCAGCAATAAGGAAATAATACAGAGACTTTTAGCTGAATAACACACAGGAAATGTGCTATGAGGAGACTCATTTCAACTGTGCAAAAGGGCTGAATGCCTTGTAGTTGTTAGATCCCATGATGTTTTAAGGGACACCCACCCTCAGATTTTACCCCTCACCTCCACTAACTACTTAAATGATGAGCTAAAGATTAAAGAAAGGGGAGCAGAGGAATGAAAGGGATTTCAGAACCACGGGGAGAAGAAAGGCAATTAAGAGAGTGCCCAAGAGGGCTGTTGCTGAAGGGAACCAGGATGTGCCACCCCAACACATGCTACTTGGGCATGAGGATTGTTTTGAACTGAAGGCGTTAAGCTGTCTGCTCTCCTCCCTTCTGTCTAAAAGTAAGACACAAATTCCCACCTGCCCAGGTGTTTGTCTCCTCCTCTTCTCCTCTCAGGAAGAGCACTACTCCAGAGACAACTCATAGTGCTCGAGTTGACTCTGATCTGCATACCAAACCTCACTGAACAACCCTATTCAGTTTACATCTCTTAGTGTCTTTGGCATAACTCCCTTCACCCATCCCAGGCCCAAACACCTTTTTCCTCTGTCTGTCGTCTTTGCCACACCTCATTACTCTCTCCCATGGAATATAAGCTCCAAATTTCTTTGTGAACTCCCATGTCTAGGCAAGGAATTACATCTGTTGGGGTTTTTTTCCCCCTCCTGTAAATATGTCTTTTATTAGTTTGCCACTGAACCTAGAAAGATAGAGGGAGAAATGCTTTCCTCCCCTACATTGGTTTTTTGAAATTGAGGTAAGCTGCCATGTAACATGGCTACAAAGCTGAGATTAAGGCCCAGGCCTAGTTAGAAGCTAGTGATGAACTGAAGGAAAAACAGGAACTGCTCCTATGTCTCTATTTTCTTTAGATTTCAAAAAGTTTGGGAAATCAAACTAACCTTAAATAAAAGACTATTTAGGACGTTCCTCTGGACTGCATCAGTGTGCAAGAACAGGTGACAGAATGGGTATTTGGCCTGGGTTTCACATATATTTTTCCCCTTCAATTTTCACAGCAACTTGATGTGGGTAGGCATTGGTATTCCAATGTTATAGGTGAGGAAATAGGGGCCCAGAGAAGTAGAATGACTTGTCTAAGTTCACGGAGCTGCAAAATGGAGGGCCTCACATTCAAATCTAGGTCTCTCAGATTCCCAAACTCATCTCTTTCCCCCACAATCTCTCATGTACAATGTGGTGAGTTAGGCAGTAAAAAGTGGCTGGAGGACCCGAGGTTATTGTGGTGGGCAGGACAGGCAAGGGTGTGGAGAGCCTGAGCTGGAGTGGGGGGTGTTGGGATAGGCTGCAAGGGGAGAAAGCAGAAGACTTGTAAAAAACGCTGATGCCACCTGGGGACCCATTGACAATGGAGAAAAAAGAGGGATCAATAATGACAATAAGATAACTACATCCTATTTCATGATGGGTTGCATTTTCTTCTGGGCCCTCCAGGGATGTGATAGATCCTTTTAGGCAACAAATGGTTTAAAAGATGGTTGGTCCTAAAGCCAGTGTGTACCACTGTCTCAGGAGAGAGACAGCATGGAACAGCAGTGTTTGACCATTGTAATGTCTTCATTTAACCACTGGTTCGGCAAAAGTTGTACTCAGTCCTTCCCCACTCTGAGGTCTGCTGTGCAGATGAGTACTAAGTGAAGGAGGAGCTTGTTTTACTGCCTGTTTATAGGAGGCATCACTTAAAGTTCAGGGCTTCTGGAGGACCTGAATTGGAGAATATCTACTCCTCCTTTTCTTCTTAGAGGCCAAGTTTATGCCAAGTCTTCTCATTCTTCCCAAAGAAACCAAGGAAGTAAAGTAATTCTGTTTCAAAATGCACTTCAGTATCAAAGGCTGCCATTTACCCCTTCTCATTCCAGCCGAAGTGATTAATATTCAGGTTGGTGCTGTGTAAAAGAATTAAGCTTGCTGGGTATTCTCCAGCCATTTATGCTAATTGCAGCTTCTCATTTCTATTTAAAAATTCATAAAAGTATTAAGAAACCCTTTCTACTGACTTAAAAACTATTGGACTGGTCGTTTGATGGCTCCTGCTCAGAAGAGAACAATTATTAAAATTTAATTAAACAGGAAAATCTACAGTTACCTCCAAAAGCTGGGCATATAAACAAATGTGCTACCAGTTAGAATGGACCCATTAAATCCAACAAGTTACAATATGTTGTATTTTATGCAAGGCTGGGCAAGGGGACAGGGAGTAGAGAAAGACTAATGATGGGGTTAGGACTTGCTACCTCAAAATACGGCATGTAGGCAAACTGTCAGAGCAGGAAGGCCACTGTGACCTAGACTGCCCACCCACTTTCTCCCCTGAAATAGGTCATAAAATCCTTATGTGAGAAATATGTCCCCTATACCTGGAGAAAAGGAGCATCCACACCTCTGAAGACCAAGGTGTTAGGTCGGAGTTGCTCAAGAAACCAGACAGATGCAGAGAGCTAAGGAGCAGGGCTTATTAGGGGGGAACAAGAGGAAAAGTGGAGCTAACCTAGGGAGGTTGGGGAGCCAACCAAGGGAGGTTAAGATTCACTCAGTTGTTCCTAGGGCAGGATTTTTAAGCGCAAAAACCGGCAAAGGGTAACTGGTTGGGGTATCAAACTCTGATTGGCTAGAGCTGATTGCTGGGTGCTATTTCTGCTGACCATTGTTCTCGATACATCTTGTCAGGCTCATGTTAAAGCTGCATCCTGTTATGCCAGATCAGCTGACCCCAGACCCCAGTCTTAGCTGGGCATCTGTTTGTCCTGGGTAGGGTCAACAGGCAGTTTCCCAGGCAGGCATTTTCCCAGGCCACAGTTCCCCACCATACAGTTTTCCCACCTGGTGATTTTCCATTCCTCCTAGGCCTACCTAGGTCTGTCACAAGGGACACCAAAAAGAATCCTAAAAAATAGGCCTTATTAAGTACCCCCCACCCTGCACCTAGTTTACAGTTACCTTATACTCCTTAATCTATCATATTCTCCATGAAGGTCCACCATTCATCAAACCTAGAGAAAAACACACAGATCTGTTTCTTTGGGTCTTTGTTTCCTTATGAAGTTTCCTGTGTTACATAAAATGTATATTAAACATGTATGGTTTTCTCCTGTTCATCCATCTTTGTTAGTTTAATTTTCAGGCCCAGCCAGGAACCCTAAGAGGGTTGAGTAAAACCTCTTCCCACTTATACTAACAAGATAGTGGAAAATTTTGAGCTCTTCTGCCTCCTTACTCCCTAGAAGATAAAAACACCTTTTGGTTGGTAAGACACCCCGTGGGCTTCTCATACTGGCCTCCATTAGTCAAGGAACTTTCAGAAGCAGTCAGTCGTCCACTCAGTTAGAAAGTCATCTGCAGGCTCTTGCTCCAAGAAGACAATGACATGCCAGAAACAGACCAGAATGAAAGGTTCTCAATATTAAGCAGATTTCCTAGGTTTGGTTTTTTTCTCCTCTCCCAGGAAATATAAGCCAGAGAAGCTGATTCTCCAAATTACAAATGCTGTCCGTGGCTTCAGCTGCCACCTCCACTTTCTGTTCCTGACTCTGTCAGATGGGTTTCCAACTCACTTGCCCTCCCCTGTTTTGCTGCAAATTTGTTGAGCCAAGGCATCCAGCAAGTCCACAGTGGCCTGGCACAGAGCGTTGCCTCCCAGTCCTGACTGCAGTAGATGTGAGCTGTGGCTGCTGCCTTTGGCTTCCTGGCTTGGCCTGAGCTGGGTAAAGCACACATTACATAAGAATGGAAAATAGTTAGGAGGAAGGACAAGTAGATTGCATTATTTTCAGAACCTCTAACCAAAATGTTTGTTTGCTGTCTAAATAAAGCAGGCTGCTCTGACGCACCTAGAAATTTGGCATTTGGGATGAACGATGTAAAAGCCGATTGCTACTGCCTCAGGAGTCTGTCAGATCTGAGAAATGGATTTTGCCCGGGCCAACGTATCTGGCATGTTGTAGGTCCTCGATAAATATTAATTAAAGTCTGGATTTGATCGTCATTTCTGGAAAAGAACCCCACTGTTGGCCAAGGATGGAGTTGCTTCAACATTTAGCAGATACTTCTGAAAAGATCTAAAAATGGGAACTTGTGAGGTTAGTGTAGTCATTACTCCTTCTCTCTGAGAGAGTTTTGCTTGAGCCATTTGTAAATGCCATCTTGTTAACCACTCATGCTAACACTATGGGGAAGGTATTATGTGGTTAGTAAGTTGCAGAGCAAGGATTTGAACCCAGATTTGTCTGGATTCAGATCTCATGTTCTCAAGCACTGCTCTTGCAAGGAGTGGCAGGGGCAAGATCTCCTGGTGCTAAAGGGTAAGACCAAAACCAGTACTCACTTCTTTTCCTCTTCTTGTTTATGAAAACCAAAATATGGATTATAGCCACTGTCCCCAGTAATGAATTGAAAGTCAGGTCTCAGAGCAGGTGGGGCGAGAGGGCCCTGTCCCCATCACCCAGCATCTTACCAAGACAAAACCTTGTTTCCACCAGCTACCTTGGCTTCCTAAGCCTCCAGAGGTTGGCAGGGTAGTGGGCTCTGCTTTACGGGCTCTGCTAGAATGTTAGGGGTTAATGAAAGCAGGTCATCTGTCTCAGGAATAGTAAAATCATCCCATTGCCAAATACGCCTGCCCATGATTTGGTGAGCAAAATGACTCCCACGTCTAATTTGTCAGTCTGTTGACACACGGGCTGTGGAAGGAGCTGCTATAGTACCTCTGACTGCCTGGTAACCAAATGGAATGTGGAATACTTCATTACCCTTCAGTTTTTACACTAATTCTGAACCTAATTATTGCTGTTGCCTCCCACTGCTCAGGGTGAACCGGGTGACAACTTATTATGGTTGCATCAGCCTTTTCTGCCACCTAAATATGTGTGTCAGCTGTGGCCTCCTAAAGCTTAAGGGATTAGTAATGAGCAGGAGATGAGTGAGGCTGAGCAGAGAGAGATGGCCTCTGATTATGAAATTTGTTGTGTTAGAAACATTGCTGTGCAAGTGCGAACTCTGATTCTATTTCCCGAGGCGGTGCATTGATTCTGAGAAAAAGCTCCAAAGAAATGGAACAAAGAGAATGATCTCACATGGATACAGAGCTCTGCATTTGCTCACATACACGACCTCCTTGGACTCTCCCCCTCTCTCTTATCGAAAGGTTTGTTACTTTACGGTGGCAGATCTGTGGCCCTTTGAGGGGGAATAGGCCCTTTCTTCACGGAGCCACCTGCTACACAAGCAGCTCTAAACAGGCCACTCATATGGAAGCTGTTGTTTGTGTCCCCAACAGGGACAGTTTTCGAGAATCAAAGAGGGTGCTGAAATAATCAGTAGGCATGAATTGGGTCTATAACATGTGTAAACCAGGACTCTCCTGGGCCAAGTAGGACAGTGGACACACTGGTATCTTCCCCCAATGAGAATCAAGTGGAAAACTTCGGCTGGAAACCCTTAATTTTTAAGAGTACAGGGAGTCTGTGCAGCATAAAATGTGGGACTTGAACTGCCTGTGCAGATTGGTAGCCTTCAAAGTCAGCGCCACAGGGGACCCCAGGGTTTCCACAGCAGTCAGATGAGAAGAAAGGCGGCCATAGGTAATAGGATTGGGTTGGGTTCTGGGCAGAACCGAAGCTTGCCACTGGCTAAAAGACCAGATTGAATAGAAAGCTGGTTGAAAAATGTGGCTTCTTCCTGAAGGCTTCCCTAAACAATAAAGAAGGAATGGCTTAGGGTTTTCTCAACAGTGGCCGACCTAGGACGCCTGCCTCTTCCCAGCCCTTCTTATTTAGGTGTCTAGATCGCTGGGTTTATAATGCAAATTACCTCACCCAGGCCTCCAAGGCGAGATTTGGGTGGAGTACTCTAAAAGCAAATAGTAGCCTACTTGAATAGACCAAAGAGAACATATCCAGCTTGTTCAAGGGCTAACTTCACCCTTGGAGAAGCAACTCAAGATGGGAAAACAAAAAGCTGCAGAGCTCCAATGAACCAACGACAAAAAGGGGTTGTTCTTAAGTGGCCTAGAAAGAGTGTACTCTTGAAACAGGGTTAAGCAAAAGGAGATTTCCAGTTGCCCACGTGAAAAATAGTACAATAATTAATAAATAATAATATAAGAATAAACTGTTTCATGTGCTCACAACTGTGAATCTACTTTTTCCCCATCCTGCATATCAATGTTAAATAAGCAGGTCCTTGATAACTTTTAAAATGTGTTCTCTGTAAAATATGTTTTCAGACAAAAACAAAAACAAAACCAAAAAAAACCCCAGGAACAATAATAGTTAACATTTATTAAGCACTTATTCTTTGCCAGGCACTATTCAAAACATTTTACATGTATTTTGTCATTTAGACAGCGTATAGGAAGAAATAAAAGGAAACACAGTGAATTTAAATAAATTGAAATTAAAATTGCTGTGGCAGATTTTGAATCCACATTAGAAACACCAAGGGACTGATTGATATCTGGGAAAAATTTAATCTGCGGTATAGAAAAGAATTTCTTTTAAAATGCATGAGAAAAAGGCAAAAATGAAAAGTACGACAATGGTTATACATTTTGACATCAAGATACATAAAGCGAGAAAGCCAGCAATAGCACAAGGAGAAACCGACAGCCAAAAAGGCAGTAGGTGACTTGCACACATTTCTTTACATTTGCCAGGAGATAAAACAAGTACAGTAGAGACTACAAAAAGTAAAATTTTATGGTTAACTTAATAAACATATACCAAACTTTATGCCATTTTCATTCAAGTTCTAATAAAGCACATACCAAAAAATGTGTGTACGTTAGGCCTAAAAAAAGATCCAAATGATTCCAACAAATTAGAAGTCAAGATCACATCCTTTATCTTCCAGCAGTAATTTTCTATACTAAAGGAAATATTAAAATTAATAACAAACATCTATTTTACATATCTATTTTAAAATGCAAGTATTATAAATATATCTCAAAGAAAAAAGCAAAAAGAAATGACATGTAGGCAAAGTTAAATGTATATATAGACAAAGTTAAAGTCAGAAGTGAATTCTTATCCTTAAAATGCTTTCATTGTTAAACATAACAAAACAAAATAAGCTAGATACTAAGCACAAGGAATTAGATAAGAAAAACAATAAATAAACAGTAATAAGCAGAAGGTAGAAACTAATGTAGATAAAAGAAAAATCTTTTTGGTTTTAAAAGTAAGATTTTTGAAACCACGGAAAGTTATAAATTTCACACTATATGAACTGTTACAGAATATAGTTAAAGAAAGAAGTTCTCCTATTCCCAGTTAAAGTTTGCATTAAAACCTAAGAGTAAGGCAAATGAATCTAAATGATTTGTATAAGTAATTTTATACAGAAATAACACTATTGTGTTGCAAGTGAGATAAGAAGAATCAAAAATTCTGGGGAGAAAATGCAGACAACTGTAATTGAACAACAATAAAAAAAAAAGAATCAAAAATTCAACATACAAAGAGGGATTCAAACTTACCCTTATTTATAAATGGTGATGGTCCTCTGTTCCTGCAAAAAAATCAAACAGAAAATTGAAACACATGTGAAAATTGTAAGCTAGTTGGTAATAAAATACATAACAGATGTTCACTATATACTAGTAAAAAGTAATAAGAAGAAACCAAATTAAAGATTTTATGCACAATGGTCACTAAAAATACAAAAATGTCTGCAAATAATGTTATCAAATATATATGTACAACCTATATGAAAAATAGTTTTAGAACTTCTAAAAGGCATAGAGACATATTTCAAAAATTAAGTGAATAAAATTTTGTTTGCTAGATAAAAATGTTTAAGATTTTAAAGATTACTCTTCTGGATAATCTTAAATTAATGTCAAAATCCCATTGGATCATTTTAAAACATGAAATAAAGGTAATCAAATTCATCTGGAAAAATAAAATTTAAATAATGAGTATAGCTAAGTACAATATATTTTGTAGAAAGAAAGAAAGGAAAGGAAAGGAAAAAAAGGAAATGGGAAAAGAACAAAGGAAAAGGAAAGAGAAGAAAAAAGATAGTAGTCCAGGGATGTTCCGCTCTACAAGCTATTAAATGGGATGGTATGAACACGTACACACTCACACACACACACCCGCTCATGCTCACATAACTCCATTTCTAATGTTGCCTCCAATAATGGTGGTAGTGTGTTTGGTCACTAATTCATTCATTCACTCATTTATTCATCCGGTGTTTATTTAACACCTACCATGTGCCAGGGCTGTGCTGATACTGAGGAGAGAATAATGAGCTGAGGCAATCCACTCCTCCAGCTCCTGGAGTTTACTATAGTCCAGTCTAGTAGGAGAGACAAACATTAACCCAGTAAGTACACTACTGAATGACTCAAGCACTCGTTCCAGAAACATCTAGCATTTGCAGTTTTCCTAAGAGCAGGTAGTCCACAAGGGTGAAACACACCTGGACTCTGTCCTTGAAGTGCTGGTGGGGAGCAGGGGAGCTGGGACATGATCATTTGCAGAGGATCTCCTAAGGACCAGGCCCTGCGCTAGGTACGTCCCAGGTGGTGGTAGCCTGTTCAGTCTTCACCACAGCCCTGGAAGGTAGATATTATTGACTCCATTTTAAAGATGAGGAAATCAAGACTGAGATAGAAGCAAATGGTCCAAATCAAGGTCACATGACCAGGATTTGAATTTAGGGCTGTCCAATTCAAAAGCACAGGCACAGGCAAATTGCAGCCCGCTTATTTCCTCATGAAGGAGTTAAACTCTACGTAGCTATAACATAGAACAGGACAGAAGGACATTACTTAGCTATAATGAATAATAAGGGCCATCACTAGACTCCAAAATTGAGTAAGCAAAGAGCACAATGCCACACACCATTGTCCCCATCCCATCCAGGCCTGCAGAACTAGGGAGACCCACTGTGCAGTCACAACCTTTGTGGTTCCTCCCTGTCTACACTCACCTGCAACTTCTCCAGGCACCCAGAAACTGCTTGGATATACACACTTTCCACTGACTTTGCCCAAGCTTGAATGAGCTGAAATAAAACCAATTGCTAATGAGAAATGCGAAGCACAAACACCACTTTACTGAAGAATAAGGACGAAGGCATTCGGCCATATGTCAGCAAGCTTACAGGGAAGAGGCTGACTGTGGTTATTACCATGTTCATTCCCCTCGGAGTTCCACCAAACTCTTTTGATTTGCAGAATTAAACTGTAGTTTGCATATAAACAAGACCTTAATGTTTTCTGGAAGATCCCCACATTTTAAAATAACAATCTTGAAAACTGAAACCAAACAACAGTGCCTGCAAATGCTGTGAATTGTAATCTGTGTATCTTAAAACATTAAAAACCACCTACCTTTGTTAGAAGAAAACGCATCAATTAACATCACTATTGAATATGCAAGACTGTGTCAAATCACAGATACTGTGTGGGAGGCAGTGCAAACCTGCTGCTTTTAGCACTTGGGGCCATATTGTTGGGCCCAAAATGACTTGCAGACAAATGTCTTGGTAGAAATGACAATGAAAATTGTTCCGGGGAAGATTAGTTAAGCTGTTTGCAATCCAGAAAAACATCTTAACTTAGAAACATAGTTTCAGTGGTACAATTTACATGCAGTAAAATGCACAAAGTCAGGACTCTTTAGTTTACATGTAACTGGTTTCAGTCAGAACCTTAAGTCGAAGTGGCTCAAGCACCAGGAGCATGCTCTAGACCCTCAGACACACCCGGATGCAGGGCTCTGGCAATGTCGTCAGCAGTCTCTTTCTGTTTCTCAGTCCTGTTTTCTTTCTTTATTGGTCTCAGCCATTCTCTCTCCTTGTAGCCTTGGTAATTCCAGGTTTATAATAATTCCAACTAAAGTCCGAGGATTGCAGCTCTTTGGCTTGGATTGGGTCGTATTGCCTTTCCAAAAACCAATTACTGTGCCCAGGGGTTTTTAGGATGAGTTCCATCCCATGCATTAGTGAAGATAATGACTAGAGAGCTAGTACCAGAAAGAAGAGGAGAGGATGCTGGACAAGAAAATCAACAAATGTCCACAAAAACTCTGAAGGAGGCTTTGGTCTAGTCTCTTCTTACATGTAACGGTGATGTGATGATGCTATTCGTTAACATAATCACTATTGCTTATTAAACACCTGCTGTATTCTAAGGTCTCTACCGACAACCCTTACGACAACACCATAGCATTGGTGTCATTATTCCCATTTTACTAATGATGAAACAAATTCAAAAGGTTACATAAATAGCCAGGATGGCAGAGCTAGGAGGTGGGAAAGCCAGGATTTTAACTCAGGTCTGTCTTAGGATCCTAGCTCTCTCCACTGAGCTTGTCCTTAGGTAAGCGTTTCCTACTCCTAATTGGATAGAAAAAAATGGTGCATGCTTGTGTGCATATATGTGTATTTATCTAGATTGAGAATTGTGAGACATATGGACAAGGAGGAAAATTATAAGGGGGAAAAGAGATGTTTTCAGAGCAGGCACCCCTGACTGCATGGGTGTGTCCCACAAGCAGCACAATTTACATCTCTAGAAAGGCCCAGGCCCATAAGAGGCTAGGAGACCCCACCTGGGGCAGGGGGTGGGATGGGGGAGGGGCTCTGTGAGGTGGGCCAGCAGTTTTTCAACATCACGTATTTCTATGGCTTTGTTTTCCTTGTCAAGTTCCAACAGCTGCAGGATTTATTAAGACAGAATCATGCTGCATATTCATCAGATGGCTTGTTAATCATCTCCAAGGCCCTCTGGGGAGCAGACTCCTCAAACAAAGAGGAGCAGATAGCACATCCTACCCGGTCTTGAGTGATGTGTTCTTGGCAATTATATGAAAGTGGGTTTAAATCAGGAGGGGGGTCTGTGATTACCTATTTGTTATCTTCCTCTAGCCCCATTACATGTATAGACAAAGTAGGAAAATTCTCCAGTTTACAGAAAGGAAAACTGAGACCCAGAGAGTAAATGAGGGAAACCTCAGAGCAAAAGTCAAGTCTCTTAACATTTCATTCAGCAACCTGAAGGGTAGGGATCTTTCATTTATGCTTTGCTCTCAAGAAGTTGCTTGTTAAAACATGATTCTCGAGGGTGCATGACCTTTGTCTGTTTAGTTCACCAACACACCCCAAGTTCCTAGAACCCAGGCCATAGAAGAGATTTAAAAAATATTTTCTAAATGAATAAATGAATGGTGAATGAATGAATCCACATTCTCCAGACCTGGAGTGGGCACCTTACTTATAGGATCCAATGAACGTAGCTGAGTCTCATTCCACCATGACTTCCAGGAGTGCTGTCCTCTCTAAGCTGTCCCACAGGGCCCCCCTGACGTGGCCGAGTCCTACAAATCCAGTCTCGCTGCAGCCTCTCTTACTCAAGTCGCTGCTTTAGGCTCTTTGACATGCCTCAAAATTGCCTCTCCTATTCAATGTGCTCTTCTTTTCACTTATCCTAAGGATTGGCCCAGCCCCTACCGTAATTCTTCCAAAGCACAGGTCATGACAACCTGAAGCACTTAATAATCAGTTTTCTCTTCTGCAGAATGAGTGTGATAACAATAGAGCCTATTTCATAGTAATTATCAGGAGCCCATGAGATAATACATGTGAAATATCAGGCTACTACAGAGTGAGTATATAGTTAAGAGTTAGCTGTTGTTGTTATCACCAAGAGATGCTGGTAGGAGCATAGATTGTAACCAGAGCACTGGGTTCAAGTCCCGGCTCTTCTATTCAATACCTGTGTGATCTTGGGCAAGTTACTGACCCTCCCCCTCTGCTTCAGTGCCTCATCTGTTAAATGGGGATAATAATAGGATTTGCATGAGGCTTCAGTGAATCAATATCTATAAAGAAGATAGAACATTTCCTGATGTATAGTAAATGCCATACAAGTGGTAGCAGCAGTGATATCCAGAAAAACCTAGTGCCAGATATCAGATGATGTTGCCCAGTGCTCACAGGGACCCCATTTTCTGCTTTTTGTTTAGTCTAAACTCTACCTCCATCTGGGAATTACTCACCCCCACCGTACCCAGCGTTTTTCAGATCCTGGGTCCCCAACCTTCTCTTCTGACCTTGCCAGAGGAAGAACAAAAACTCTTGGATCTGATACATACTTGGCCCACAACGAAGATGGCCTGTCATACTGTTGACTGAAATTCTTTACATCTCAGAAACATGCATATTTGGATGACTTCTTGGGTTATTCTCTTCTCCAGTGAAAACAAAATGAGTGGACACGTATAAAGGGACCCACGAAACTGGTTTCTCCATGAAGTAAGGAGAAGGCCTGCTCTAAGGTAGGACAAATTTCACCCTCCACCCTAAAGTTCTGAAATTGCTTGAAATACCTAGAATGTTCTTTTCCAGGTTCAGTGATCTTAAGACCAGTCATGGGAAGGTGAACGCTGGTCATCTTCAAATGGAAGTTTGTTTCATTTTTCAGAAGGGCCCATTCTACACCAGTGGTTCTCAAAGTGTGGTCCCTGGACCAATAGTCAGAGTCACCTGGGAATTTATTAGAAATACAAATTCTCAGAACACAGCTCAGACCGAATCAGAAACTCTGAGGGTGGGGACCAGGAGTGTTTCAACAAACTCTCCAAGTCATCCTAAACGCTTGCTTGAGGTTCAGAACAATGGCTTTATAGTCAATCTTTATTTTTTTGCTTGTCTTTAGCTTATTTTTTAAATTGCTTATGCTATTACAGTTGTCCCATGTTTTCTCCTCTGCCCCCTTCCCCCAGCCTGCCCCACATTCCCATAGTCAGTCCCCACACCGTTGTCCATGTCCATGGGTCACGCATACATGTTCTTTGTCTAATCCGTTCACCTTCTTTCAACCAG